>NC_091830.1:5057500-5390000 GCF_038994185.2 Dermacentor albipictus
AAGTGGCGCAATATAGAGACAACTCGAGGAAATTTATTTATTTTTTATGGTTTAAGCTTTGGTTTTACTGTTAAAAATGAACTTTCTGTCCAGCCCCGGCCGCGTCAAACACCGCTATGTGATACATTATTTCTACTTCTTATTTCATTTAGCTTTCACCAAATATTTACATATACAATCTCAAAACATTGTTGGACCCTATAGTCATCGTGGCTATAGTGTAAGGTCCATGGAACGAAATACACGTTTTTTTTGTTTGCAGCAACAGTGCATACGACGCACATAAATAATAAAGATAATAAAAATACGCATGAATGTCACGAGTCACAATAGTACGAACTTCCATATTTATTAATAACTCTTTTAGCGCTGGTAAAACGTTATTCATTTTAAAATCCCTCGAAATCGCATTCCAAACTATAACCTCGCAAAATTCCTTTATTCGCTTTCCATAAACATTTCTGCCTGCACGCAGGCTGAAGTAGCGGTTATTAGAGCACACAGGCTAGGTAATTCCGCGTGTCTTATGTACGAAATCAAAGTATGGTAGAAAATAAATGCTGTCAGGATATTCCGAGCCGTAAGCGCCTAAATTGCCTTATTAATGACAGAGCATCTTGCAGAATGCTCACTGAAAGTAATTTTTCTAAAGCGACAGTCTTACATGGGCCAATTAACGACACGCTGTTTCTCGTTGGTATGTCGTTTTCCTTTCCGTTGATTGGCGGCCTTGTAGACACGTGTTCACTGGATACATTGTGTGTGTGTGCGTTCTGTCATTAGGTCAAATGCCAAGAATAGTGTAGCTGAAAGTGGACAGGTGTGAAAACAATCAAACGTGCTGCGCAAGCCATCTGCCGGGACGGTATGGCACTTCCGGAGACGGCTTCCGCTCGCATTCACCGCGCTCGTTTCACCCCCCGCGCTGTGCACGCTACACCGTCGACGGCGTCGCGTTTCGCTACCACACAGCTCCTTCTTTTTTTCGGGAAGCTCCACCGGCTGCAGTGCGTCGGCGTTGCTGTGCCTGCCATCGGAAACTCGCGCGTCGTCGTCGTGTGTGCAAGCTGTGAGTGCCTCGGTGGACGTTGATCACTATTCGCTAGTGCGTTACGAAGTCGATAGTGAACGCAGAGTGTTAATAGATGGACTGAAGCGTAAGATGGCTCAGCATGCAAGTGCAGGTATCCCGCGAGGAGACTTAAGGAGGAGTTAGACTTCTTCTGTGATGCGGAGCAGAGTTCGAATGGTGGGCCGTGTGGGCGGGCAAGGGAGGGCATGCCGGGCGGCATTCCGCGACGAACTATTCCAGTAGTCAAATATTTTTTTTATCATTCGAGCGTCCGATCCCGTTTATACGTAAATACAGCGTCCGAGTCATCGAGGAAGGGCTAAACAAATTGAAAGTGATGTGGATCATTAGAGCGTGAAAGGGAAAATTGTCATCCACCCGAATGTATATAGCACGAAGCCACAAAGCAAACTCGTGCGGGTTTTTGGGAAAGAAAGTTTCGCAGTGAAGGAAAAGGTCGCCCTGGTCCGGGATGGCAATTTTCCCTTTCACGAACCTCTCTCCAACTTGTTAGATTCCGCAGAAACTGATTTATCGTTGCAGCATACACGTGACAATCTTTTGTTAGGATGCATCCCGGTTTCCATATTTCCGTCGGTGGCTACCATTAGGGCCGAATGCTCTGCGCTAGGGATGACAAAACAACGCAAAGCGAATTTAATCGTAATATAATGCGACCTTTGGTGCGGCATTTTTGTTGGGGCGTGAGTGTTTTACGAAACCGCGTGAGGTACCTTTTCTTCGTCAAACTTTGTTAATTTTGTTTTACCTTCGCAATAACTCCGTGACGGTCAATACCGCGAAGCTGCGGTACGGCCGCAACAGTGCCTCACAATTGTAGCTTTAAAATGTTCTCGCAACCATGGAGTTTCCTACAATAATTCCCAGAACGAACTATGGCTCACTGTCTACGGAAGATGCAACTGAGGCGGTTAACTCAGCACGAAAGTGATGAGTAGTACTACATGAACTTGGCCAAATGTTCGTCCTCGCAGAGTGAAACGGCTTTGTGACTTGGCAACTTGACCATTCTAAATAAAATATTGCGTCATAAGTGCGACAATTTTCATCATTATGCATGCTTGCAGTGGGTTCTTACCTTGCTGTCTTTAGAAAATGTACGATAGCTTGGAAATTCCGAAAGATAAAGCTTCAAAAATAACGCAACACGAACGCCTGAAGCCACAGGCACAAACATTAGACTTGATTAGATTATAATTTCCACGATTATTCCAGTGGTAGGTGAACGACCTCAGTGCCAGAGTTTCGTCTTGTAATTTTTGTAGGAAACCATACTCATAGCAACTACCTACGTACAGAATTTCCTACCTAACTGAATATGCAGTTGCCACATAGCTGGACATACTCTATTTGGAGATACTCAATTTTTTTTTTCATTTCGTCTAATTAGATAACTTGTCTGAATTCAATAATAAACTTCTGAAACATTAGAATTACATGAAAAGTGTCAATGATCAAATTGTAGAGCGACATGAAAATGTCCCGCTACAGCTTTCTCTTGCTCAATACGTGCGACATAAAATTGTTTTTCCGAGAGGGAAAGAAGCCCGCAAATGCAAGCAAACTTGCCGCGCGACTGGCCGCTCGTTTCCCTAGACAGCGGACAGTACGCGTACTGTAGTCCAGGCACGTACCCAGAGGGGGGCCCGGTGGGGCCCGGGCCCCCTCCCCCCCGAAATTAGGCGGCAATCCTGGGTACGTGCCTGCTGTAGTCACAAGCTTTATGACCACGAACGTGGTAGCACGTGTAGTTTGATGCAGGCAGAGCGCGCTGCAGAGTATCTAGCGCACTTTCGTGAGTTATAGGTTCAGTCGTAGGTGGCTACGGTGGGTATGTTTTAGCGGACGTACTCTGTAATCGCGCTCACGCGTCGTTTGCTACCGTCACTTCAACACGTAATTCGCAAATGACGGAACACGTGGTCTCACGCGCATGCGCATTGACCTGCGGTCAGACAGGCGACTGCTGCAGACGACGCTCGAGCGCGATCATCCCCCGAACCTACAGAATACGAAGGTGCGCTAGTCGCTCGTCCAGAGTGTTTACCTGTGCAGCGAGCGGAACGCGATCCCACGTCCATGGTCGTGGAGGTTGCGATTTCGCGTGACGTCACTGACCGACGACGACGCACGCAGCGCTCCGAGTCGGCGACCTGTGAGACCTCGAGAAGCAGGGACGGCGGTGGCTGCTGCTGCCAGGAGGAGTCCTGACCCGGCGGCCGTTGCAGCAGCAGCAGCAGCAGCATCAGCGCGGCCGGTGGCCATGTGGGGCCTCGGGTGATGGGACCCCAAGGGGGATCGATGGGCTCCAGCGGAGGGAGCCCTGCCCGGGACGGCCTCATCTGGGACACCGAGAACCCTGCCGTGCCGGGTTTCTCGCTCCGCGCTGCCTCCCTGGACGCCGCGCTCAGATTCCTCATCGACTGCTTCCGTGAGTGCCCCCACATTGTAAACTGAATGAGAGAGGACTGGCAACATCTTGTGTAAGGCGTTCGTTGCACATTCGACTACTTAATACTAATATATTATGCATGGTTACCGTATATGTTTATTTAAAGCCTCAAGGTCCTGCTTTCTTATTCGCGAGTGCGTTCTGCATATTTTTAAAACGCCTGTGCCAGCTGCTGTATCCAGGAGATAGGAGAGCGCCAGTCAAGCTCTTAAAGCAGCCTTTATTTTCTCCTCCTCCATCAGTGACGTAAATAATAACATAATAATAATCGTAATAAAGACAAGATGTGTTGCGTTGTAAGCGAAGGTTGCCTACACAGGCCAACGAGATGACAGATCTGACAGATCTGACGAGCTGACAACGAGCTGACAGCTGATTAGCTCGAGCTAATCGCAGATGACCGAGCAGAAGGGAATAAATACAGCACCCAGGAGAGAATGTTGACTTGGTGGTTCTCTGCAACGCAGATTTGGCCCCATCCACATAGGTAAGACTGCCCGTTGTAGAATGGCCGTACACTATCAAGTGGCGCGCCGTAGCAACCCAGGTGACAAAAAGAGAAAAGAGAAAACCCAGCCCGGCTTTCGGAATCTATTTGTACCCTCATCAGAATATGTTGTACCCAAACCAGCAGCACATGCATCTAATCACGGCATTCCATTAGGTGAATATTTTTCACGAGCTGAGCGTATACTCGAGGTGCTGAAAACATCGTTGCGGTTTCTCTATACGCTTTCACAATTGCACTTCTGGTAAGTACACTGGGTAGTTGGGGAACATGCGCAGCATAACAGTCGGATTCAGACAAAGTATGGGACAGCCTTATTTTGAGCGATATGAAAGAACGCTGGCTCGCGTGTTAGATGTTGTCGCGTTGTAGTGACGGTGATGAATCATGATTGATGAAACTGTGCATTAGAAGAAAAAGCTATGGCTGGGATGACACATCGATGCCATGTCAATGTCACTTCTTGCCGCGATTCGTCAGTGGTCAGCGCGGCGCTCCGTCTGCGTTATCAACGGAATCAGCGGCAATGACGTGCTAACTTGGGCTAGTTGGCACATTTCTGAGCAGACGAGTAAGAGCGCCAGACAACGGGACGTGTCCCCTCTTCCTCCTGCCTATTCATGTCCCTGTGTATATTGCTGTGCGGGCAATAAAATGTTGGTTGAAAGTCATCGCTTCGTCTGTCGCAGTCACGTCCCGTTGTCCAGTGCTGTTACGCGTTTTCTTCAGGAATCAGCGGTCTGTGAATGGTGGATGACAAGAGTGGCACAGAATCGAGCGGAGGGGAATGACTATACCTTATACAAGCCTGTAAATGTTTATTGGGCGAATTTGTGCCAAGAAAAAAGCAAGAATTGTAGCCGATGAGCTCGCAAGTCATATCCACTTGGAGTGAATTCGGACGACGCCAGTTTCGACTTGTGGATATGCGCTCCCAAAGTGTAGGACGAAATACACCAGTGTTCTAGATAACCTTTTTAGCTTGAGTGAATTAAAAAGGTGCTTTATTAAAGGAGTAAGCGGAAGAACAGTTTACCTTTACCGCAAGTATGACAGCGTTTATCAAAGAACTCTTGCTAGTTTAGAAATTAACTCCAAGTGGATATGCCTTGTGAAATCACTGGCCCACTGCACTCTCACTTATGCATCCTTATTTATTGTGAAAGCAACGTCCGCTTCTTCGCGTAATACAGTTCAATGAGTATTCTTGTGCAATATAAATAACACACGTCATCTAAAAAAATATGCTAACGTTAAAAAAAAATAAGAAAGAACGCCTGATTAAGTGTGCTCGGGAGTAGTGTTGTGGTGAATATCGCTGCATGCGGGGACGTTTAATGGCCCACAGCGTATGGCGAGAGAGGCGAGTGCGGGTGTTGTTATTTACGAGCTTCGTCACTAGCATATATGGCAGAAAAAGAACGGGAAAGGTCACGTACTTGAATACCTAGAACTGCCTTCGGGATGCCGAACTGAGCACATCGCGTCGATGAGTTATATGCAAAACTGTCGAGACAACTGCGACACGGTGTTGTTGAGGCGAGTAGCGCGAGAACAATACGTGATACAAAGGTAAGCCGAACACAGCGCTAGTCTTACTTTTACCGCTGTATCAAGTCTTATATTCGCGCTGCTCGCACGAAGAATTACATACCATCTTGACCAGCAAACAATACCCTTCTGAAGTACATGACAAGATGTTCGGCGTTGGGTGTGTAGAGTACACAGAGCAATGTATTTTGCAGGGCAATTGATTAGCATGGTTAGAGGGCTACTCACCCTTGAATTGCTGCTTAGTTGCTAACCTTCACTTGGAAATAGCGCATTCCATCCGTTGGGTTTCTTCTTTTCAATGCAAAGAAACACTTTCGGCTCTCCAGCGTAGCCTGCGCGGCACTCCTATGCGCCTATTGGCCATCAAGTCTTTCGCACTTCATGTTTACGGAAAGCACAAAACGAGAACGACGGTCAGAACACGAGCAGTGGGCGACGATGGTTCAGACCGCGTTGGTTCGAAACGCAGTAACGCGCACGAGCGTCGCTCTTCCTTGCCTCAGCGTCGGAGCTTCCGGATACGTTGTCTCGGCCACGCTCGCACACCACGCACATTTCTTTTATTACGGTCGGATTTAGACTGGAGGTTACGCGGTAACAGCTCAGTTACGTCGCAACGAACGAGCCAGTCTCTGCGCTGTTCCAGAAGACTGTGGCGCGCGCTCAAAGCGCGGACGCAGTCTAGCGTCACCGCGCAGCCGGCGTGACTGGCGCCGTTCGGCGCGCTTTCGCGTTGCCGGTGCGGCAATCGTCTCACGCCGGAGCTCATAGAACAGAGCGCATGGCGCGCTAGCTTGGCGGGTCGGCAGCGTGCTGGCCGAAAGAGTTCAAGTGAAGAGACTGCGCCGAGTGCGCGCCTTTGCCGAACGAAGCCTTGCCGCGCACGTGCGCGCATGCGTCGCGACAACAGCTCATCGCCGCAGCGCTGCGGGCGAACGCGTTGAGCTGTGCAGGGGCCAAATTTTCGGCGATCCTGGCGTCACCGGCGTCGTGGCTGCTGCTTGGCGCGCTTGAAACGCCGGGCCATTTATTCGCCTGCACGCCGCACGCAGCTGCGTCACGTGGCTACGTCTCGGATCGTGCACACGTGATCTCAGGCGCTGTTGGCTAGCATTGGCTTCAGAGCTCCAAGATTGTTGAAAAGAGCGTATTTGTAAGTCGTAATGTATTGTAATTCATGTAATTCATGTTCATGAAACACATCAAAATTGTTCCGGTTACCTACCTTCCGCAGGTAGTGAAGTCCGAGCAACAATGCTTCTCGGAAAAAGTAAATATTTCTGATAAGTTTGGAAAGGTATGCCCTAACTGTAAGTGGATGGTCTGTACGCGAGGAAACGTAATTCCTATACAGGTCCGCCACCCGAGCCTACCTTATAGGAGCCTGTATACGCTGCTCCAGTGCCTAGCCCCACAAAGCTTAATTACCATGCAGGAAAATTAGAACAACTTGTTCACCTTTCTTCAGATCATGTAGACTACGTTCGTACTGAAAACAACGAAATGTTTCGGAGTCATTATGCAATTACCACAGGAATTAATTCATTAGTAATTGGTTTCCTGAAATACCCATTGCTGGAAATTTTCCCCAGTATATCGGTAAGCACTACCACGGGGCCCGCGTTAACTGCGCACCGCTTTTGGAGGTGTCAAATTGAGTGCGTCAAAAATGATGCTCCGGGATATGTGGGACTAGATCACGTTGCAGCGTACAGCCATGCGCACGGTGAAACCATGCGCCAAGGCATCTACCTCGCTAGAAACTACGGGCGTGCATGAATAGTAATTATTTAAGACCGAATCAAATACGTATCGAATAGTGCCAGAAGCAAATGACATATCGAATAATTTTGGAATAGTTTTCAAATACTGGGCCGCTAATTTCGCCACTAGTATTAAACCATGTTCACATCTCAGTGTATTCACAACGTTAGCAAGCTTCTGTGGTTACATTGCACATTATGAAGCGTTGATTGCTAGAAAGTGCTAACGGAGCATTAGGTTTAAATAACAATATTGTTCGCGTACTCGGCAGTTTTTTATAAGTGCGAATCGTCGCTGTAAATTTAGCCGTAAATTTAGCGACGTGTTGTGTGCTGTCCGCGATGTAACTCATCGCGTTTTATGTCTACGATGGCCCAAGTGACATTTATACATCTGCGTCAATCTTGTTTTTGATCGGGCACAGTTGAGGATTTAAAACATTCCGAAACTATTCGCGCAATATTCGTATTTACGAATAGGGACTGTTCTAATGGCGATATTCGTCGATAATGGATCCGTTTTGCGAAAATTCTGAATATTCGCTAACCCACGCTGCTGACGAAGTTGGTCTTAACCGAGGCAGAAGCATCGCTGAGGCGCGAATGTTTCTTCCGTGACCTCGGGAACCCACTGGAAACAAATAACACGAGAAGTGTTCCACACGAACATGAGTGGATATTTCAGCAAGCCGATGAATCCAGTGTTTACCTGTTATCCTCTCTTCCGTCATCCCTCTCTCCTAATCGCAGTACCCATCGGTGGCCTGGAGGACGACGACAACCGGTTTCCCTACATCTTCCTCCTCATGCACCAGTGGTTCATCAAATCTGAGAAGCTGGCACGATGCCTTGTCGACCAGTATCCTTTTCTCACGTCTGCGCCACAATACTGCGGCCGCGTATATACAAAGTCTGCTCGCTGTTCATTGGAGATTCGAACCGTCGAACCTCGCCTGTACGCCAGGCATTGCCCTGTTATATCGTGCTTTGGGTACAGAAAGTACCTGTAGCAATCCGTGTGTGTGCCCGTGTGCTTGCGTCCGCCTGTGCGTGTGTGTGCGTGTGTGTGCGCTAGAACGATTTTTGTCTCTAGGTAGGTTCTGCTCACTCGTTGTAATCCCTGATACACGCTCCAGATACATGACCAGCAATACTCAGCATCGATGCGTGTTGCCATGTGTTCATACCCTGCAGCACTCAACGCACTGTCCCATTTACAAGCACAAGGCACAGGTGTGCCAGGTGTTCAGGTAAGCAATATTCTAACATACAATCAAAGGGCTACGTCATAAGCACCGCGCTCTGTCCGCGCTATTTAGGTCCGGCGTCAGTTTTCTCTGATAACAACACAACTTCTCTGCCGAAAAAGCGGAGAGGGAGATTCAGAAGAGTGACCCACATATGTATACAGGCAGCTGAAGCTGATTTGGAATTTCTGTCTAGTGCAATCTTAAATAACAGCACAACGCATCGTTATTAAATCGGTTAGTTTAGTGCATCAAAATATTGTTTTAAGAGCGGGAAACTTAACAGAAATCCCATGGCAGCGTTCTTGATACGTTGCAGCGAGTTTACAGCTGTTGATAGTTCAGACAACCAATTACTAAATAATAACTACGTAATAATGTTTACACAATTTATAGCTTTTTATTACCAATGTACTCTTCATGGCCAGGATTTATTGTGAACAAGCTGTCTTAATTTTCCTTGATGTGGAGGGGCGCCTGGGCTTTCTGCGTAGCATTTCCGCATAATAGTTCAGAAACTCTCCGGTTGTTTTTGCCGCTGCGGAGAGACCACAAACAACCTATCGTGCCACTGTCCTAAATTTGAAGTACTACAAAGACAATCGATCTCCAATGCATTGCGGCGGCTACACGATCATCCACTGTCCGCATACCTACTCTACAAGAACACCGTCCTCATCGATCGTCGTGCTAGAAGGCAGCGAAGACACTTATGTGTTCCTTGAGGAAGATTGGCTTGTCCGAGCGCATTTGACTGCGTGGTGCTGTCCGCGCACGCGAACGCGTTTCAGCGCATTCCTCTATGACCTCTCCATTCGCCTGCGTTTCCATTCTTCCAACCTATGGTTAGTAAGTAGCCAACCCACAGAGTTTCTCACTATAACACCTAGAGGGAAAACTGGCGCCACCGTTTATGGGAGTTTCTTACGGGGCGCCGTGCCGTCATGGGAATGACGGTATATGTGTCTGCGAGGCTGGTGTTGTAAGAAGCTTCGTCTGAAACGTGGATATGGCTACACAAATAACGCGTTCTCAAAGTAAAATATTGATAAAATGGCTGCATTCACGCAAATTGCATCTTTACTCACGTATAATGCAGGATGAAGGGAAGAAAAGCAAGAACAGACGACAAACTGTTTCAAAGCGAACGCGAATCTTGCCGTCTGTCCTCCAACTTTAGCGGCCCGCTGGTACTTTTTACGTATCATACATGTACATGCAATAACATGCATGCAATATCGTACATGCAATAACAAGTTCTTATGGTTAAACAAAACATGTTTTCTTTTTGTGTAATAATAAAGCTAAAACAGCTTTTTACGTGCTGTTTTAGTGGAAGATTAATCATTGTGACAGACGGAACGGTGCTTGCCTGGCTCTCCGAGAACGATGCCAATCCGAAGTCACAATATACCACGGCGCAGCACCGCCAGATTTCCTTCTAGGTAATGTGGCGAGAAACTCTACGAGCCAACCGGACGCGTTTCTCCCTCTCCGGGACCACAGATACTGGATGCTCAAGTTCCCCCAGCACCTGGAGGCCGAGGGCGTGGTGGCGCGGCTGGCGGCGCTGCAGTCGCGCCTGCGCCAGGAGGGCCACTCGGTGCTGGCCGACCTGGTGGACCTGACCCGGAGGCCCTCGCCGCGCTCCGAGTGGGCGCGCGCGGTCTCCGTGCGGCTGCCGCTCGCCAAGCACACGCGCAAGGTGTCGCTTGTGTTCGACCACCTCGAGCCGCGCGAGCTGGCCGACCACCTCACCTACCTGGAGCACAAGGTCATGAAGCGCATCACCGTGAGTGCTCCTCGTCGTCGTAGATGCCGTGGCCTCAACACACGCGGCTCGCCGTGAGGGTAATGAAGAGCACGCAGAACAATGACCGAGAGGAAAAGAAAGAGGCAGTGAAAAAAAGACTCGTTGTACAACCTAAGCGTAGCCAAATTTCGAATAGCTTAATTCACGCTATATATATATATATATATATATATATATATATATATATATATATATATATATATATATATATATATATATATATATATATATATATATATATATATATATATATATGTAGTCGCCACCCCTTCCATATATCCCTCTTTTATACATCATGTCGAACTACTAGAAATGTAACACTTGGTAACTTTAACCTCCCGCCCACACACAACGCATATGGAGAAAGACGGCTCTCTATTATCGGGGAAAGAATATGGAACACCCTTCCACACCACATAAAATACGCTCGAACGTTTGCTCCTGCAGGGAGACAGTTCTTCATGCACATGCACTCTTTATTCTAAATATATTCTACCAGTTGTGTGTATCCGATTTTACCATATAATGCGAACATGTAAGATGTTTTCTTGTAAGGTGCAATTACTCCTTGTTATGAATTCTTTTTCTTTTACATTTGTATTCATGTAAATTTTCCTGTGCCCGCTATTTTATGTTGGTATTTTATACATAAGGAAGTGTCTGCATTATTGTGCTTCATTTTCTGGACCAATGACTAGCCTGTGGCTACGGGTCCAAACAGCGTTGGACACATTCCTATTGTGTTTTCAAAGATTAACGAACAATTTGAATTTGAGTTTGGAAACAGGTTTCATGGTAATAAAGTTAAGCCTAGAGAGAACGATTTTATTGATAGGAAAGACCGAGAAGTCAACCTGAGCTGGTGCTCTCTAGTCTGCTACTCTGCACAGGGGAAGAGTGGGAGAGGAGGGAAAGTGCTGGGATTGATGATGATGAGAAAAGAAGTGGCGAGTGCTTATGTGCATCAGACGGTGGCCTTACTACAGCCGTTCGTCTAGTCTCGTGCTGTGCGGGAACAGCGCTTTAGTTGTCCGCATTGAAGTTGCAGTGTCAGGCCGTGAGCCGAGGTTAGCGCAGATGTAGGCCTATAAATTAGTAGTCGAAAGTACGAGGTCGTTGCCTCCGTGATTATTATCGTTGGAATCTTGGTTTTTAACCGCGGTCATTATCATCATCGTCATCATAGACCGCGTCATTATCGCCGTCGCGATCGAAGGAATAATATTAGTGCTTCCTCGCTAACGTGCTTTGAGCCGCGATGCGAAAGATGCGAAAATTACTGGAACGAGAAATCGAAACTATACTTAACTAATTAACGAACACTCGCTGATTATATTTCTCAATTAATCGCTTTGCGGTACATATTGCAATTTGAAAATTGAAGCCAGTGAGTTGGCAAGACGTTTTCATGCAAAATTACAATTTCAACATTTTTTACAACTTGAGCAGCACAGAAAATTCTTTCGCACGCTCTTGCTCACTGTTCGATTTCGGTCTACCTAAAACTTTGTGGCGGTTGAGACCACGGGGGCGTTTCGTATCCGTCCGTCGTGCGTCGTCGCGATGCTGTGAAGTGCGAGCTTCACTGCTCGACACCGGCGGTTCATGCTGTGTAGCGCTAGTTCAGTTTGATGCTTTCTAGCCACACGCGGGCTTAAAGCTTCCTGTTTTGCAAGCGCACAGTCGAAAAAAATTAAAGAAAGAATTAACGGTAAAATCGGGGTGCCGATTATATGCGACTTTTTGACTTGAGGTGTGGCTTCACGGCATCGCAAATTGCGCTTTGAGGTGGTTTCACGGCAGTGCGTCCCGCGCTGTCGCGAAACCACCTTGAGGCCACGTTCTCCGTCTTGCGCAGAGGTGGGCAACAGTATACGGCTGGCCGACGATATGACCTGGTCTATTCGTGCAGCCGTCACGGGAGACTGTTTTTACAAGATTTGGACATTGTGTGTAGTTATTTTCGCGGATTACTTTTTTCTGGGATGAAGTGCTGATTATACGCGGGAAAGTGGGCATATTCGTTCGTTTCACACTACTTGGAAAGCTTCAATTACTCAAGTTCGAGCCGCAGTGAATATCGAATGCCATTAATAATCGATTTAATATTAAAAAAATATCGAATAGGGTATTCACACAAGCCTAATATAATCACGTTTATTCTGTAGTTGCGATTGCACCCTAGACGAATTAGCTCAAGACAGGTCACACATGATCCAACGGGATGGTTTTATGACGTCTGCTCAACCGTTATTGCATTTTGGATCGGAAACGCAGAACGTATTGCCGACCCTGTCAATTTGTGCTGCCAACTTCGCATTGCTTTGCCATTAACCCAGCAATCACCCTGTTCTTCGGTTGCGTTCTGTATGTTTGACTTGCACCTCAAAGGCTGACCCTTTTATACTTTGAACTTTCGGTTGGTTATCACTAGATATTGACAACCTCGGACATACTTGAGCATCCCTGGTGTCACTCCACCGGATTTCCGGTATGGCAGTTGCACCCGGTCACTCGCGATGGCGTTCTGCTGATGAACGCGAAGGGGCCGGTTCCATTTGCGGCCACATTTCGAGGCGGTTGGAGCGCGAGAAACGCTCGTGTGGGGTCCTTTGCGTGCGCGTTGAAAAAATATCGCTGGTCGAATATGATCCGCAGACGCTCTCTCACTACGGCGCCTTTCATCGTTGGTGAGTTGCTTTGGTACGTTGACCTTATAGGATAGGGTTTTTCATACGCTGAAATGAAGTTTCATTCGCAGATAACTCAGCGGACCAATAAGTGATGAAGTAATTGCTATAATATTTAGGTTTTCACCTAACATTTCATACTTTTTGTACACGTATGCTATCTATGACCATAGATGAAGATAAACAAGTTGTTTTAATTTTCCTTGGTGTGTAACTGTGTCTGGGCATTACAGGGACCAGTTACCAAGTAGACCACTTTAATGACGTCTGTATGGGAAAGTCACAAGTTCGCCCGTTTTCGCGCACGAATTTCTCCCTTCAGTTCCTGGACTTCAAGCAGTACGCCGAGCAGGGCACGCTGGCAGATAACCCTCGCCTGGAGCGCTCCATCTCGCAGTTCAACGGCCTCTCCCAGTGGACACAGTGCATGGTGCTCTCGCGGTCCACGCCGCAGCAGCGAGCAGACGTCGTCACAAAGTTCGTCGACGTCGCCAAGGTACGTTTGCGTTCTCCACTGCCTTCTCTGCATGGTTGGCTCTGCGGGGGCGAATACGCTGGCGAGAACTAATCGCGTTCGGACATTCGCGGCCTCTTCCCATCTTCGACGTCCCTGGTCAGCTCTGGTACTGAGCCGGGACGTACAGACCATTATAGACCAGTAGTTTATTGAAGAAATATTGCTCACGATTGACTGTCACTAACGCTTGCCACTGCCGGGCAGTCAGTGCGCCGTGGTCCATAGGCCTGGTTGCTTGACTCGTCGTGTGAACGCCTTAACGCTGCGCCTAACCCTTCCATTCGCATGCATTTACGCGTGACGGCAGTTACAATTGCGACGGTTATCACTGTCAAGCAGATTTGTTACCAACGGATTCTTCCAGAACCCTTAAATGTAGGAGCAGCACTAGCACTGGTGAAGTATTTTTGTGAGGTTTGATTTACAAAGCCGACACCAACGGTTGTTTTGGAGGAGTTAACTCTTGGCTCCAAATGTAATTCCGTAGAACAAACTCGAGGGACTTCATGTAATCGAGGCTTGTGGGGAGCGCATTTATCGGCTTGGCTGAGGACGAGGAGCGAGATACAGAAAAAAGCACGGCCTTCGAGATTATAAGCACCGCGCTGTTTGCAAAAGCTGGACGCCGCATCTGCGGAGATCATACAAAACCTGATGCAGACTCATACCTTTGCCCCGGCGTTAAAAAGCAAGGACGGGGCTTAATGCTTGCGCCTCGCTTCCTTGTCTGTTTCACTACCGCGAGCCCACGCAGCATTGTTTATCCCTCCGTGATGCCTTACTCTTAAGTGTCGCCGCAGGGCCGCTGGTTCGATGTGGTTGTGCTCGATCGGGATGTCTTAGAACGCGGAGCTATAAAAAGAAATTTAACGAAGAAGGAGACACACGTATTGTGTGTGGTAAATCTGTAGAAACAATAGAACACCTCATACTAAAATGTGATGTTATCCATCCCGATGTCGATGCGGGCACAGTCACGCTTCCTGAGGCCCTAGGGTTTATAGAGATAACAATAGTCATGTAAATAAATATGCGGTGGAAATTAGCAAAATGCGATTGGAGGATTGGTGGCTCAAAAGAAGAGAGGTAATATAACGTTAAAAGGGTAGGAAGACGTATTTAGAGAAAATGGCGAATTTTAATAACTTACAACACAGTTATAAAAAAAAAATAAAAAGCTGAGCATGGTGGCAACTGCCATCACCCCGTTTCAAAGGTGACGCGCTGTTAGATATGGCGCCGTTTCCTGAGGCTACTTCGAGTTCCCCAAACCACTTTGAAACGCAGCACAGCTAATTGAGGAATGCAGAAGCAGGAAAACACATTCCAGAGGAGCGGCCGAGCAAACAAGTTGAAGGCAACAAGTTCACGTGCCAACAAGTTCGTACGCCGCCGGGATTAGAAGGGGGCTCGGACAATGGAGCATGAGCAGCCCTCCCCTTCTCCTCGTTAGAAGTGCATTGCCAGTCTGCGAGGCAAGACCGCAGAGAGCCGCCAGGTGTGACACCGCGACACGGGCGCCTACCATTGGCTGAAAGTGGCGTCATCGGAGCGGACTCTCCTATTGGTCGAACATGACGTGACTTACAGTGCTCGAAGGGCTTATAAGAAGCCTTCCAGAGATTCTGGAGCATTCCCTGATTCCCTGATTCACCTCTCTCGAACTTCTTGCCGCGGGCCGCAGCGTCCGAGTTGCTGCCGGCCCGTAATGTCTGTACGAATGTTACTTGTCGCTCACCTTTCTGTAAATAATGTAGAATAAATCCTCCCAAGTTTGGGCTTCCATCCCGAAGTCCGTCCCTCAACCCCTACAGCGCCTACCTTCCATCCATGTGCTATGTGGGTGTGTCCGCAGAACCTGCTGGAGCTGCAGAACTTCAGCTCCCTGATGGCCGTCGTCGGCGGTCTGAACCACAGCGCGCTGGCGAGGCTGTCCCAGACGACCACCTGCCTGTCGGGGGAGACGAGGCGGACGCTGGCGCAGTTCGCCGCCCTGCTCTCCTCGGGGGGCAACTTCTGCAACTACCGCAAGGCACTCGCCGAGGCACGTGACTTCCGGATACCCATCCTGTGAGTCACTGATCGATCAGAGATCAATCCTCATCATCGTAACCGAAAATTTATTTTAAACTAAAAAAAATGTATGCGGAGAAATACTTGGGCCGACAGACTTAAGGAACTAGTTGCCGGCCGAACACGATATACAACAGAAGATCAATCAATCAATCAATCAATCTTTATTTAGCATTCATTCATTTACAAAAAATGAACACTAGGACAAGAACTAAAAGCTGCTTTTTTGCAGCTTGACAAGGTTCTTGCCCCTATCCATGACAACGGGGTCAGAATAATGTTTGTTCACATTAGTGTGTGCAATGCACAAATGTATAAGTGAAAAACGTGTGAGGCGAAATGTACAATCAGTGATACAAGATGATACAGTACAAATGACATATATGAACATACAGTATACAACAGAAATACATAATTATTTTCAACTGCTGTAAAATTCATCATAGAACGTTTTCTTGACATGCAGAAACATAGATAGCAAATGAAGATGTGCGTAAATTTCTTGAAGGTTACATCCTATATGCGAAAATGCCATCAAAATGAAAACTACTTAATTTAAAGGAGGCAAGTAGTGACTTCCCCTAGCCAAAGTAACGTTAAAAAAATATAATTACTCAGTTTGAATTACGAAATCTCGTAATGTTTTCCTAGTAGTGTCAGTTATCTCTATACCGTTTTCATGAAGTTTATTTAATAAGGATGGGATGCGACTGGATAGCCGATTTGATCCATAATTAGTACGGGAGAGTGGTAGCTGCCATCTCTTTCTTTCCCTAATGTTATACGATATATCTATTGGTTCTATTAGGTTGCACAACCGCAAGAACGCTTCGTTATTATACTTAAAGTAGCTCTGGTATTTTAGGGCAAGGTTAACGTTATATAAACTTACTAGATGCGCAGCTGAGCTGCGAAAAACATTATAAATTCAGCGTCAAATTAACTTAAACGCGAACCACATCTCCAACATGTCAACACAGGTCTTACGTAGACAGCAACAACAACATGCAAAGCAGTTAAAGATCGCTGGCATTCTTTATCTAGACGATTATCAGGCTCCAACTTCTAGCTCCATTAAATTTTATTAATCTTTCGCCATGAATGTTAAGATTTTGGGGTAATCTAAAATTCACATTCGAAGGATGTCGCCGTATTACGGAATATAAACCAGGCCAACAGAAAGGAGTCTTTGGATTTATTTATTATTTTACGTATTAATTTATTATTGCGATGGTAATCATGCGGCAACTCCAGGCGAACTCTTGTAGTCGGCGTCACAGTGAGGTTCCGTATAAAGTACGAGTGCGACAAGATCACGTTGCGCGCGCTGTTTGCTGTGGTACGAGGAAAGCGTGCCAGGGTGAGCCGAGGATGGTGGTTCGATGCTTGCCGTCTGTTGGATATCACGTGATCGAACGCGTGCTCGGGCGGGGGCACGGGTACAGGTGAACGCGCCTGTCCGCCTCTGCCTCGGCTGCTCGTGGCCGTTCGCGCAGCTGACCGCATAGGCGTCGCTCCGCCGCAGCTTGAAAATAATCTACGGCGGGTGCAAAGCCTGGCCGAGCCGAGGTGGCTGGTCGCTTCACAAGCGCTGCCTTCGGGCGCGCCTAGTGTTGGAGGTCGCGTGATGTCAACTTTCAGAGTCGCGTTGAGGCGAGAGCCAGCACGAAGAAATGTTCGCTCCACGCGATCAGCGCTCGCGCCAGCGTTGTGACACCGAATGTGCGCGGTCGTGGAGCGCGTTTTGCGCGTGTTCGCCTGTGCGCGCGTGACACCGTGTTTCTTGATTTATTTGTAGGCGAATGTTTACTGCAAGTTATTCTGCCGATAAAACCACGAACGTTAGCTCGTGTAGTTGTCCAATAGTTTCATATAAGTGTCATTGCTTTATCTTTCGGGCGGAACTTCGATGTTGTTATATTATTTCCACATTCCGATAACACGAAACGGTTGCAGAATCCGGATAACTTACTCACGAGTTACACAGGAAACGTACAATAGCACCGCGACTTTGTCACTCATTAGTGCGATTTCCTGCGCCCGTAGCCTCCCGCCAGTGAGTCACTCGCGCGATGTTTCGCAGCGGTGTGCACATGAAGGACCTGATCTCGGTGCACGTGGCGCTGCCGGACGTCGTCGACGGCATGATCAACCTGCGCAAGATGGCGCAGCTGTCGCACATATTCCAGGAACTCTGGGAGCTGCAGCACTCGCCTCCGCCCCTCGACGTCAGCATGGACCTCATCAACACGCTCAAGGTACGCACGTAAATGCCTTTCCAAGTACCAGTAAGCACTGTGGGGGGTGCGATTTTCACTGTACGTCCGTTAAAAAGTTCTGGCGTCAAGTACCGCAGTATCAGGAGACGATGGCGGTGCCATATTGTGAAACTGTTATCGGCTTTAATGCACTAGAAGCATTACTGTGCTACGCGACTTTGTCTTCAAAAAAAAAATATAACATAGATCACTGACAACCTGTGAATATAGGGTGACACATGCATCATCGTCCATTTCAAAGATGAAGTTATATATATGCGCGCCAGCAAATTACGTTTGCTGACTTCAGTGACATCATGGCGGATGATAACTGTTTTCAGCATCTGCGTCCCATCGCAGTGCGGACGCAGAGAGGGCAGGTTCAGCGCGGTCTTGAGGACGGAGCTCGAACCATATTCGTAAGATGTCGCCGAATAAAAATTCAGCTTACACAGATAGCGGTAAATAGCTGAGAATATATAAGTTGTCCCAGCTCACATTAGTCCAGCTCTTCAACTAGAAGATAACAATAAAAAAGAACACGGTGCAAAGGTGCAATTTTAACACCTACAGTGTTCGATCGACAGACCTCCGACAACCAAAAAAATCGTAGGTTTTATAATTGTATCGTGATCTGTGTCCTTTTAATTATCTTTTGCTGAGTAACTCGGCTAAGTAAGAGAACTGTGCTGATTTCCCGCTTTTAATAAGCGCGTCATAGTGCATCTCCCAGGCAGACGCGTCGTGACCTTAGCTGCACAGCGACAGAGATGTCGAACGTGCGCGCACTCGCCACGCTCCACTGCTCAGCGAAGCCGGCGTGTGCGTTGCGTGTGCAGGCGCCCGGCCGTTCCTGCCGAGGCGCAGTGCGTACGCACGCTGTTCGGATTCGCCGCTACGAGCGGAGCGCACTCTATATAAGCGCTCGGGGGAAGATCAGTTTAGAATGCCGCCGTGATGATAGTGTCGCTGCCGACTTGTTCACGCTAAACCTTAGTTCACGCCAGGTCAAACGCATTCGCTCATCGCAATGAACTTTGCGCGAGTCTTGGCGTAACGCAGCGTCGTCACCACTAGCGTCACTTTTTCCGGCATACGCTCGCGTTAGCACGTCACCGCATGTGCCTAAACTCTCTATTGACGCGACAAGAATTTGTATATGAGGGGGTTTTTTGTTTTGCTTGCAGCTCTCCCTAGACACAGCCTACACCGAAGACGAGATCTTTGAGCTTTCTCTTGCCAGAGAGCCAAAGGCACCCATGGTACGTATTCCTGCTTTCATTCTGCTTCTAGTAGGTCAGCTCAAAACCACTTATATGGAAAACCATTCTTACTATGTGAGCCTTAGGAGAGCCGCAAACAAATGTAAGCTATCTCTAATGTTACTTTAGTCACTTCTCTTGTTCGTATGTTATGTGCGAGGCAATTCCCAGTCTTCACTTTCAAGTAATGCCAAGGGTATGTCGGGACGTTCCTTCGATTTAGTGTCGCTGGGTATGACTGGCCCCTGTTGCGTTCTTGCAGGTATCTCCGTCGAAGCCGCTCGCTATGGAATTTGCATCCAGAGTCCCGGAAGGAACTGACCTGGCTCTGGTCGAGAAACAGATCTGCGATATGGTGGAGGTAAGTCGAGGCGAGACTGTCGTGGTCTCCATAGTTGCGAGTGATTTAACGTGGTGATCTTGCAAGACAACAATGGATAAGTCAAGAAGCGTGAATTCTGGCTCTCTGGAGAGCCTCAATTTTACAGCCATCCTCCGCCACATGTGTCGAGGCATACATATGGGTGGGCAATCATAAATATCGATAGAAATCATAACTCGCATGCGGCTCATGACGTGACTATCGACCTTCGCAAGCAATTTATAATTCTTAAAAAGGGAAGAGGAAAAGAGGTGCCAGCCTTCCCGTGCAGGACGGCAACGTGAGACTGGTGACCAAAGTGCAGCAGTGCTGAGTTAAGCGTGCATGACAGTTGCCGAATAACTGCGGCTTGGAAATGAAGCACGCAGTTGTCTGTTTTGCAACCACACGAAGCCAAGGGACAATGAAGTCAGGAAATGCTCAGGGGAAATTCGGTGTTTATTTTTTAAGGGTAGAAATAGTAAGGAAAAGGGAAGGAAAATGGGTGAAAGTACAACTTGCCGCAGGGGGGGGGGGAGGCAGCCGAATCCATATCTCGCACATTACGCGTGCGATGGTCCACCATTGAGCTACCAGTGGCGGAAGTTCGTTCTCCTATTGCAGTTTCTTGGTTGCTAACTTAAGGTTACTAGATGTAGCCGCGGGAGTGCCAGCCAGTGCCACACGCTGCCGTGGAAGTTGATGCGGGTCTTTTTCAACCGCACGCGTGGTCTGTGTACGGATGTGCTCGCGCGTGCTCGCGCGTGCGCGCGCGTGTGCGCGCGTGTGCGCGCGTGTGCGCGCGTGTGTGTATGTGAGTTTGTGTGTGCGCGTGAGTGCAGTACTACGCCCTAGATACAGCAGCACTTGACTCCCTCTTTCGGGGAAGGGCTCAAGCGTGGCGTAATGCATTCTGCCTGCAACTTGCGCAGGAGGTGTTCCACGAGTACGACACGGACCGCGACGGCTACCTGAGCCCCGAGGACGTGGCGGCGGTGACGGGCCGCTTCCCTGCGTTGCGGGGCCTGGTGCCCGAGGAGTGCCAGCGGCGGCTGCTGGGCCGTCACGACATTCGCCGCTTCCTGCTGCGTTCCAACTGGGCCATGTTCCGACATGACTTCCACGAGACCACCTACTTCCGGCCCACCTTCTGCATACACTGCACCGGCCTGGTCAGTGCGCTGCAGTTCTCCCTCTCTCCCACCCCCCTCTCTCCCTCTCTCTCTGTAGCAGTCGGGCCGAGTAGCGGTGAGGTGTTACCAATTTGGGTGGGGGGCGGGGAGGGGACAACCTTGATTTACTTACTGCGATAAGCAGTTCACATTAAGTTGTCACTCTTCCCGCTTTCCTCGCTGCTCCTGCATGCGCTTCTCTCTGGCATTTGCGGAACGCCCTAACAGCGTGCGGAGTCGGTTGCTTCTGTACCAGCACTCAGCCTTCAGTAGGTCCAACTTTGGCACTTAATCACGTTAGTTAGGATTGTCTCACCTGCTTGAAAAATTTATGCTTCATATGTGAGGAACTTGGACTCTGTCTATAATCGATCGCATCTACGCGACTTTCCCTGCCCACACCTGGCGACCGCGCAGAGTTGCCGGAATGAGCGCGGCGTTATTGGCATTACATGACTTTTTGTCGCAGTAAAATAAACTGGATCAATAAAAATTCCGACAGAACCCGTCCGACGATGACTGTCCACGTTAAGGCGATGAGCATTGAAGCAGCGTAGCGACACGCGTACGTGTTGCCTCCGCCGAAATGCGACACGCACATGAGGTGCGCACTGCAGCCCGGCTCCCGTCTCCCGCTGCCCTCTGGGCACGCTGCGCCATCTAGAGGACTCGCCGCGAAGTCCTCCTCTTTTAGTGTCGCCCCATGGATGCTTCGTGGCCTCTTAGATGCGTGGTGCTGAGTCGCGTGCTAATGCTGGGAATTAATCCCTCGACGTCCGCGGGCATAAATGACCTGGTTGCTATGCTTGAAGAACCCATGTGAAACGGCTTCGATCCCGCCCAGCACCGGATAAATTTTAGGCGTTTCTTTTTATTGAAGAGCTGTGTGAAGAGGCTAGCTAGATAGATCCAAAGCAGCTGAAGTCGGCGCACCACGTCATAAATTGAGTGTCTGAGACGTAAAATATCATGTCCAAATGTTTTCGCGGTAATTTAAAAAAAATCAATTGCATTTTTGTTTCATTTTATGCGCACCAAATAAGCATTCATACGGTGCTGCTGCCCTGGTACGCTAGCTTTACTCAGAGCTACCTTTTATATATTGTCACTTCTTTCAAATCTAAGATTTAACTGAGCGACTCGTAATTGTTTTCTCCTTTTCTTTGTCACTTTCTCAGCTGTGGGGCTTGATCAAGCAAGGCTTCAAGTGCAAGAGTGAGTGTCATTACAAATTGTTTATATATAACTACTTGCGTACACGTATGTCGCGGTATGTATGTCGCGCAGTAATATATCCAAATGTGATGCCTCGGTAGTGTTATGAAAATTGGGCTTCGCGTTATCATTTACATTGCACAAAACAGATCGGGAACGGAGCTTTTTGTGATGAGTGTGAACAGCGCGCCGTCAGAGAGCAGGGCCGCGATTTAGCAGCGATGCCTTTTCCGATGCCTTTTCGCTAAACGTGTGCGAATATCGGTGTTTCGGTTCGAACCGAGGCCGAATTGAATAGTAATTAGTGTAGAATAATTTTGAAGCGAATAGTTCAAACAGTTGCGGAAATTGGTTAAAACATTGACACGAGTGTCAAACGTTGACAAATATAAAAATTTTGGTTCTTCACTTGCCAAAAAGAAAACAGGTTCATCTCTGGAATATGTATCTTCAAAAACGTGGAGGACGCTTAAGCTTCGCCTTCAAGAGTGGAATGCGATAGCGTTATCGCACCCCATTCGCACCGCCCACTCATTCGCTTGGCATGCTTTTGAGTCACACAAAGACAAAATGTGCGCATGAGCAAGCAGAACGAACCAAAGAGCTCGGTGTCTCGGAGGGAGAAACGATCTACGCGAGCTAAACGTCGTCATTGGCACGGACAGTCGGCCCGCGACGCGCCATGAAGGCGGACGCGATCATGGGGCTGACGCCTCGACGGGATCGTCCTCTATCTAGCTAACTAGCTGGGAGCACCACGCAGACGCATGACTCCTCGCCAGCAGCACGGCACACATTGCAGGGGACGCTTTCCCACCAGACGCGGTACGGCGCAGCGATCACGTCAGAGGCGTCCCGCATCGGACGCTGCACCTAGGAATCACGCTGTGAGCGGGAAGAGGAGCCGCGTCGCCTAACCACGAGGGTTCGAGTGACGCACGCTGGAAGTTGAAAGGGGAGAGAGCGAGAAAACTTATTAAACGCAAGGGTAATGGGGCGTCCTCACTTGTACCCGCACGGCCCCATTGCGCTCAAACGAGACGAAGGGGAGGAGCGGGCGAGTGGCGCGCCACCTGTTGCGGCAGCGCCATACATTGCGAGGAGGTGGTCGTCTGTGTTTGCCGCAAGATGGCTCTGCGTGTGCGCCAAGTGCAAAAGAAATGTAACGGAAATGTACTTCGCTACGTGTTTAACTGCGACTTTTGTAATTTACATGCTCATAATTACCGATATACACCGCAGTATAACTTTCTACGGCACGTTTCTAAGGCAACACCGCATACACTAGAGGCGCTTTTGTCCCGCTTTGAAGCATCGAACTCATGGCTGAGTGGTGGCGTCTCCGTCTCACACTCCGGAGACCCTGGTTCGATTACCACCCAGCCCATCTTGCAAGTTGATCTTATTTATGAATTGCCTACCGCCATTTTTCGCTCATGGCCAACGTCACCGACGCCGACGACACCGGCTTTTCTGCGACACGAGCTCCTTAACGCTGTCGCGTTAAAGTGTCATTTTTGAGATATCTTCATGCAAAAATGCAGGTTCGACATTTCTTACAGCTCTAGCAGCACAGAAGGTTTGTTTACGTGCTAGAGTGTTTCGAGCTCGCACGTCCAGCGTCGTCGCGATGATGTGTAGTGCGACGCTGGCTGTTCGCGCTGCGTTGCAAAATTTAGCTTGACGCTTTCCGTCTACACACAAGATTAACCAGTTACTTTCTGTAAGGCGACCTTGGCAGGCAAGCTCTCCACTTGTGCGATCCTCAGTCTGGCCCGAGCACATGATATTCGGCCCGATCACCGATGGGCTGCAAGCTTCCCGCGACCGTTCGCCGTCCACCCGCTGCGCCTGCCTTGGCTGTTAGACTGAAGGAGCGCTGTTTCACCGGCTTTCGGCCACCAAAGTTACGGTGTAGTGCGCAGCGGCAGCCGAAAAACCATATCGTCTGGGAAATCGAGAGTACGGGGTACAAGCTAAATGGCAGCCGCAAGTTCTAACGCTGTCCGAAAAATCGAGCCAGACAATTTGTAGTGTTCGGAACTTGCGCGTGTAAGCCGCACCAAAAGAAAAAAAATAATAAAAAATGGCCAGCAGTGTCGGGCGGCGGGTTATATGCGAATTTCGACTTATGCTGCGCCTTCATGGCAGCGCGAATTTCATCTCAAGGTGTGTTTCCACGGCAGCCCGGCCCGCTATGCCGTGAAACCATCTTTAGAGAAAGCTTCTCCGCTATCAGCGTCGCCGAAGAGATGGGAAATAGAGCCGCTGGCCGAAGATACGACGGGGAAGATCCGTGCTTCCACGAATAAAGACTGATTTTAGAAAATCTGGGCGTTGTATACAGTTATCTTCGTGCATCATCCATGCGAAAAAATATTGAATATTCACACAAGCCCACTTTTTGTGCTTTTCGCGCTTTTCGCGCTTCGTGAGTGGTCAGAGTGATGTTCCGCTCGCGTTGTCAACTGGATAAGCCGGCCGTAGCCTGTGGCCCATGCGACTGGCATATAATCGTACAGAAGGCATCGCTACAAAATAGCAGCTCAGCTTTACTCTCGATGACGTCTAGCTGATGCCTGAACAGTTGTCATCAATGTGAAAGGGAACACCGCCTTTTTAGACACTACGATAACTCATGATACATGAGTACAAATCTAGGAACTTGATAATTTACAATAAGTTTTCCTGTATAACACTTAGTCTTACTGAGCACTTTTATGGAGGGCATCTGTGTTTAACCCCTAAGGGCGCTTGAAACAAACATGGCTATTCTCTTTCGTATTGACGTCTACTGCACATATTGCACGAGGAAGGATAAGCCTTTATGCTGCGCGTTCGTGGCAGTAATTCCTCAATCACAGCAGTTCCTAAATTTACTTTAACGGTAATCGTAGACGAGGTGAGCTCTTGTTATGTGTATAGCTCGAAATGCTTTGTTCCAGCCTTCATTTTGTTTGTATTTATTTCGGGTTTTTCACAACTTAACGTAGCTCACTGTCACCGAGCTTCGCCGTTGACGCATGCGAAATGTTTCCGAGCCTGCCTGTGCATGTTTTGAAAAAGACTCTCCGCTGCAGAGTGCGGGATCAACGCGCACAAGCACTGCCGAGAGCAGGTGCTCGCCGAATGCCGGCCACTCACGCCGCAGGGCCCGGTGAGGAGCTCGTCCTTCTCCTCTACAGGTACGCACTCTTGCCTGCTTGCTCGCTCTGGTCGAGGCACGTAAGCTGTCTGTGCACGCGACGCGAGCGGATCTTGTCAGTCGCTGTGTGTCCCTGCAGCAGTGGTGCAGGGCACGCATGGTTAACGGCACCAAACCACGCCTGTTGGGAGATCCTCAGCCTACGGATTTGGCACGGTGCGCCAGCAATGTTCTGCCGCATCAATTTCTAGACGAATATTCGAAACTTTTCGAAAAGCGAGTAGAATATTGACTCGAATCGAATCAAATAGTAACTATTTCGTTTGGCCTTCGAACTGGATAGCAACTATCTTTGAAAATCCGGATGTATTTCGAATAGCTTTAGAATACCTAACGTCGTCAACTGTTCATGATCAGACGTGAAACGTAAGCAACTTTCGTCTCGTCTACGGTGGACATAACGTACCAGAGCACAATGCGCAGCATCAGAAAGCCTGAGGTTTTCGAGTAAACACGATTACTCACAATAAAATATTGTTTACACATGTAATTCGGCAGTTGGTACTGTATTTTACTATTTTTAGATGCAGCATATCGCACGCATTTGTGATTTCGTTACGAAAGTGTACACAGTTATTGAACTAGGCCAACAAGACTGCCTTTCTAACCAGTAACATGGTAGGGCTTGTTGATACCTACTGACGGGGGCGTTCGGCATTACCTAGCCCGACAGTAAAGCAAGAAAAACACACTATCAACCGAATTTCAGTAACAGTCCTACAAAGGTATGCAAAGAAAGCGAATAATATTAAAAAAGAACTTGCGGATCCAGATGACAGTGCTGTATGCGATAGAAAGATAATCGATTTCATTTCGGGATAGGATGATTGATGGCATGCTGACGCAGGAGTTGTTCTTGTTGAATATTGCTACGGCTTCTAGGGTGACACTTATGTGCATGCCAGTATTTTGCTGATGGCACGTTATCTGCTGAAGCATAGCACTGCAGCCACAGCTACTGCAATGCGCCACCAGGTGACCTGTCACAGCACTCCCATCATTCGCGTGCTCTTTCATTGATACAGCGGCCAATTTTAGCCTATGTAACAAGCACCACACGAAAGGGGCAATCTGTAGATCACGCCCTGTGCACATTCGGCGTACATGTCTGCGCGCCGCCGGAACACAGCTTCGATATTCACACGCTGGCACATATCCTACGCCCCTTCTGGTAGGCAGATGAAACCACCCTAGTGCCTGAACAACGTTCACGCACTGAGCCTTAATTTCATGAAGATAGCAAAGAGACGAGGTATCTAGGGTTTGACGAAGACGCGTCAGGTCGGAAATGATCATGACGCATTTGCGTAAAAAGCACGTTCGCTGCGATCACATAAAAATATGAGCCTAAAGAAAAGAATAAGAAGGCAAGTAATTGGGCTAGTTGATGGCTGTCCATAGTTTCTTCTTGCGCTGCGTGCTTAATGACGAGGACGGGAACATCCGTTGTCGTCGTCTTTGTTCCCGTCCTCGTTATTAAGTACAGAGCGCAAGAAGAAGCTATGAAAAAAAGGCATTTCTGCTAGGCTATGCTGGAGCCCGGTTCGCAAAAAAACAAAAAAAAATGTGTGAACAAGACTCCCGTGTGGGAGTCTGCCGAAACGTATCTTGCCTTTTTTTAGGTCCGTATTCACAAAAAGTGAAACTCGCAATAGAATTGCTCACAAAAATACATGCCAGCCAATCAGGATCGATGTCGGACGTAATACTGGCGAAGGGGTTCAGCCAATAGCAAACAGCACTTTCGAGCGAAAAGCTTTGCGAATTCGACCCATATAGTGTTTTGTTGTGGTCGGTGTTCGTGTTTCTACACAACTGTAGCTTTGGAAACACCATGCGTTGGCGCGTGCGAATGACGGCTCCACTCTCGCGTCGCAGAGTGGAGCGTGCCGAGGCCCAGCCGCCACCAGCACCAACAGCAACCGCAGCAGCCGAGGCGCTTCAAGCAGAGCCGTTCGGAGAGCGAGTCGGCGCCGCTGGTCCATCGGACCTCCGACACGCGCTGGAAGTCGGAGGACGGCAGATCGACGGCGACCCATTCGTACGGCCAGACGGTGCGCAACACGTGATGCTTGTCGTCACACCACGGGGACCCTCTTTCTCTGGGCCACACCGCAGAACTGCTTGGCCCCCTTCGCTAGCTCGCCCAGCTGCCCCATTTTCCTGCTCGCCTTGACGACTGCGAGTCTCCAGTGTTGTCTCCCCGATGATGGATGCTCTCCGAAGACCTCCCCAGAAGCGCGGCCCCTCTTCTGCCATTTCGCGTGGCGCGATGCGTGAGTTGTTCTTCGTACCTGCGACTCGGGGCGCTACGGTGGCCCCGCCGAACCTCGCGTCGGCTGCCGGGCTCCAGCCTCGGGTGTATAGCGTGCGCCTCGGCAGCGGTCGGTTGTGCGTCTGCCACCGGTTTGCCGAGCGCCGCAGAAGCTGATCCATGTGTGCCTCACATCCTCCAGAGTGCGCTGGTGGGCCGGGTGGTCGAAATTCTTGGTTAAGAAACTGAAAAGTCGAGAGAGCCGTTTATGACTGATAACACCAAATCCATGGCTTAGCAGCGGGAAACTCAACTTACTGGCCGCTCGGCGTAAAAATAGGATGCTGTTATTTCTTGGCAGCTGCATAAATAAGTGCGCATACTCTGTCATGCTCTGTCATTACCAGGAGCCGCAGCTGCGGCAAGAAGTGTCGTAAGCGACTGGGCTTTCTTTTTGTTGGATTACACGTTTCTGAAAAAGACGGTAAGCGTAACATAGTGACAAAGTTACAATTAGAGGAGCCACGTTGTAGGTTTGCGCTTCGGTTCTTTGGAGCGGTATCCAAACTTTCACCAAGTGGTAGGCATATCGAACCTGCCGCTGTGAAGCCCTAAATTTCCTTTCTTTTTTTCTTTGTTTTGTTCGTCGGCGGAACGGCGGCAATTGTGAAGGTTTCTTTTTCTCTCCCTCGTTAGTCACGTGTGCGCCTCGCAGAATGTGCGGCACCCTTCCTGTCGGCTCCCGCAGCGCCTGGTAAGCCTCGCAAATGCACAAAGAGCCACTGCAAGGGCCTTCATTTTCTATTCGAGTTGTTTGGAGAACGCGTGCTATGACTACATGACGTTGTTAGTAGGCTACAAGTGAGAGAAACGGTTTGCGGCCGAGGGTATCCGTTCTTGACCCATGGCTTGCGGCTATGCGAGCAGACTATTCGTAGCCTCGGGACGCAGCATGTTTGTAAGGAAAGTTAAGCGCGTTTTTAACTGGTGTAAGCTGTAATCATGTTGACGGGACCTGCAACAATTCAAACGAAGCCGTGTCGTCGGCCAGTGGCTTCGCCCAGTCGACGCCGAAAGCATAGCGTCGCTTTCGCCGTTGGGGGACGAGGCGCGAGCTGTGCGGCTTTGCCGAGGATCGCTCGCCTCCGCGTGTCCGTTCTTCGCGCTGTTGTACATACTTGGCGTGATATGTGTTAGCACACTCGTTCGACTCATCACAGACGGGCCCTGGTGTTGCCTCGTCGAAGAGTGCGTTTATTGTTCTCTCCGCGGGCTACAGCACTCTATCCCCTGCTTGTCACTGCCACGATTGTCGCTGACGAACGTTGGTATGTGAATTAGCATCGCTCAGTGCGAGAGACTTCGGAGGTCTGAAAATATTTGCTGTTGAAAAGGATGCTACCTTGAAACCTCGCGACGCCTATGGTAAATAGTAACCCTGAAGGAGACTACTCCCGTCTCTACCCCCAAATCGTCTCACCAGTGTTTAAAAGTTTAGCTGGTCGTTTGCCGTTTCACACACTTCCGACAGATGGCGGTGACTGTCCAGACACGTAGCGGGAATTGTTATGTCTCGCGACGTTAATCATCATAATCATCTCTAAACGCGAAAGCAATTACTTGTGTCTCGTTAAAATGTTGTCATTCCGACGTCTCGTACTCGTCTTCTAAAACGAGTCACATCGATCATTTCGTCGCCCAAGCTGTGCACTGCGCATTCCTCGTTCTCCTCAGCGTATCATGGCAGTCAGATTCGTTTCCTCGTAATATTCGCGGGTATCATCTCTCTCGCGATAATTAAAATAGAGGAGTTTCTGCAAGACTGTCGTGGGAAATCGGCGTCGTTGCATTTCTGCTGATTCCTAGCAGTTGTTCATAGTCTGCTTTAAAATTGGCACTAAGAAAGCTCAGTTGAAATATTCACGTGTATGCTTTAAAGAGACCCTAAAGAGCAACATTAAGTTATTCTGCTTTCATAGTAAATCGAAAAACACGGGCGGCGTCGCCTTGGAAGTTAACCGCGCCAGCTCACCGTGACGTCACAGGTTTTAGCAGCGTCTGCCCGGGCATAGTTGGCTCTTTGTCGTTAAAGAAGAACTGCGCTGCATTCTTATAAGGAACTAAAAAAACACAGTAACAGGATTCAAGAGCCTTTATTCCACAGAAACTGCCCGCCTACGAGAAAATTCGTTGAAACTCTTCACGTCCAATTGTCGTTCGAGAGCTGAAGGTTCGGCGCGAAATTCAGAGAATGGAAGTTTTTGCCTTGCATTTCTCCACCAATAATCGAGCTTCCTCATCCAGCTAAATAGAGTTGTCGAAGAATACGTTAACATTCTAACGTAGTAATATGTGGCTCTTTTGCGTCCCGTTGATAGTGAGCACTCGCGGTGTCGAAAAAAATAATTTGAAGCAGAACTCTGGCCCGCTCAAGCATTTGTGTCTGAGAAATTTTCGCGACATTGTTTCGCTCAATGCAGGCGAGGGCTTACTCGTGATGCATGGAGCCTTCGACTCTTTCGCAATGCTGCACTTTTTTCTTATCGCAAGAGTTCTCACGGTGACCTTCGCATTACGTTTTTGCATCCGAGGTCTGCAGGCAGTGTTGATTTACCACCTCTGTTCGTAGAATAAGGAGATCTAAGCATAGCTCTATGTCGCGAGTTCCTTTCAAGACGTGTGTGTGGTAAAATAATTTTTTATAGTATCTACTTTCAGGTTTTCGTGGCCCTCAGTGCGCAAAACAGAAATTTGTTTTTCTGTACCTCGTGAAATGATGGTGCACACAGAGTCAATTTGAGCCATTAGTTGCTACCATGCGGCGGTAAATACAAATCGCTCATTTCTATAAAAAGAAGTGTTTCAGCACCTATGTTCCAGTGTCCTCCGAATGACGTGCTGAATTCATGTACCTGGTATTGTCTTCGAGTTATTTATGTGTAATGGCTGCTCGTTGCGACGGAAGTGCATTGTACGGGTGCGGCTGAAAGTGTGACGCCGCTGAAGTTTTCACCGGTTTAGGTTTTCGTCACTAGCTGTGGCCGATCGTCCAGCAGGGCAAAACGGTGGTAATAATCCGCACTAGACTCAGGTGCCATTTTTCATCGAAGTTACAGACTACATACGAGGCCAATCGAATTGCTCTGTCCGGTATTTTTTACCTCACATAGTCTCGACCACAGCAGATTTGCTGCGCTGCAAGAGAACACGTGCACACAGCACACTTGAGAAGCGCATCGGGATCCGCAGCGTCATCGGAAATTTGAATGCGCGCAGGTTTTTCTGTAGCTTGTGATCCTTTTTGACAAGATGTAGCGAAAGAGGAGAGTGACGGTTTTGATATTTAATACATTTCTCTCTTCTCTTCCACTTAGAATGGGGAACAAGGAAAAACTGCACATGCTATCGGCCAGCACAAGGCAATGCGCACGCTAACTATTTCAGCCTGTAGTTTTTCGGAACACTTATCGTAATGTTAGGAACGCCTCACTACCAGATGGTCGGTAAAGCTCAGAAAAGCATATAAAAAAAGCCGCGTTTTTCTTCAGGAATTCTACACTTTGCAATGTTAAGTGAATATCGTGCTCGATTGCCAAAACGAAAAAAAAAGGAAAATGAGAACACGGGGTTTGCTAATGCTCCAAGTACCTGGTTAAAACTCATAAAAGCTGTTTTACTAGCGCTTATCTTAACTCAGCCGAATCTTTATCAAGAACTTTTGACACTGCGTATAGGATGTTACGTGCTCGAAGTTGTTTAAAACCACAGCTTAAGTCCAATATTCGAAGACTACATTTACAAAGTTTTTCTTAGAATCTTGATCCATAGTTATCAGCATATCTTTACTTTCGCAGCTCGAACACCAGAAAAAGAAAGTTAATTTGAGAGGTGTTACGGCCAACTGCATGGTTTACGCAATATACAATGGAAGCTACGAAAGCTTCCTACGTGTGCACATTTTACTATTGAAGAGTCGGTTTTACACTGGTCTCATCACATTAGCGTTTCTTTTTCACCGGATAAGACCTTGATAAGAATGTTCACCGAAATAGTAGAGAGTCAAACAGTTGCACATCAGTGTCGCGATGCTTCATTTTCATTGAAAGCTGGGGCTTCGAACACCTAGACTGCAATACTTCAAGAAAAGGTGTGGATTAATCAATTTTCAACATTTATAATCTAAGCACTGTTACAGTAATGCATCTTCAAGGACGACACGTGATTGCTGCTCTTATCATTCGTAATTTTACTCATGAAAAAAGAAGGATGACGTAGCTAAATGAGTCCTGCGGAAATCCTGCGGACAAGGAAGCTTATACGGATGGCCCTTACCTCAGTTTGTGCTGCTCAGTGAATTCTATTTGTCGTTAAGAGGCACAAAAGAGAATACCTTTCCGCATTGACAGACATTCCGCTGACAGGCTTCCCTCGAGTTTAACACGAGCGCATTTTGATTACGACTGAAAGACGTGCGTTTAAGGCATATCTTATTATTTCTTTATGGGACCACAGACCACATTGTTCTCAAGCACGCGCTCTCGTATCTGTGTTTAGGTTTTCAGTACGGTTCAAGTAGATGGCGAAGCTGACTGTTCCTACATTACCTCGGCGCGATTTGTGACGTAAAGATTGCACTAGCATCATTTGGTTTGCGCCAGACCACAACGCTTTTTTCCGTGTTTTAACATGCCATTACAAAATTTGCCATTACAAACATGCCATTGCAAAAATAAATGTAACTAATCTAGCCTTTCAGCAGATACCGCTGTTTATCTTTACGAAAGGCTTATCGTGTCTTCAAAAGTTCGCTCATCGTGTGACACCGAGCACGGATAATACCAAAACATTCCGAACGAAATCAAATGCAGGCGATTACTGAAAACACACTGCTGTGAATATTGCTTGTTGCTTCAGGGAAGGTTCGGATGGAATCTGTGTGAGTTGGGCAGGGACGCGTTTTTATCTCCTGTTGAATGACGCCTTATTACAGTAAAAAATTTCGATGTACTCGTCATTGAAATGATTATTCTTGTTATCATTTATTACATGCACGTTTCTTGAAATGCAAGTCTTCGTCTCTAATTAAGCCATAAAACATGGTAACTGCTCCGAAGCTACAGTTCTGGTTTGACTTTCGAAATGCTTGGCCAAGGACTCTCATCATGAAGTCAAAAGAAGTTCATGAGAATATCTTGGTCCAAATTACTCAGTCTTGATGGTAGCCTTCCAAGTATTCTTGTGTCGAGGGCCTGCCGGTGTATCATTAAGATACGTTAGTCAGTAAAATGACATGTATTAAAAAAACAACAGGAACACCCGAACGTAGTAATGTAAGACTAGCTGGCTGGCAAACCTTCGATAAGGAACCTATCTTTATAAATTTGACAAACAAATGATAAAAAAGGCCCCCATAGTTAAATTAAGGCCGGTCTCAGACCCTTTACCACTATTTCATCCCTTTTTATTCACAATGCGTTTCCATTTGTCGGTATCTACAGCATGTATAAGTATGTTTTCTTTTGCATTCTTGGTTTCACTTTATGCGAATGCTGCACACGTGCATAAGACAGCGCGTGCCAATCTTGTTCTCAGTTGAAGTTTGTAAAACTTTATTATTTTGTGGCAGTCGAGACAGAACCTGTTTTCATATTTGCCGTATATCATGCGTGCATCGAGCTTTTTTCAGGAGACTACATTCCTCAGTGAGCTGTGCTTATGAGACAAAACAATTCATTTATCGAATATGTGATTGCGGTAGAAATGAAAGAAGTGAAAATGACTTTAAGAATATACATATATAGTTTCGCATTCGTGACGACATGTTAAGACGCGTGAGTGAATGCTTCTGCCCTGTTAATCAGGTTGGGAACCTAAGACTACAGACGTTGCATTACATCCATTTCATTTTATTGTTGGAGTGCTCCCTTACTCAATTATGCGTATGTGGCGCTTAAAAAAAGATGAACGGGAGCAAAGCATCGACACAGCCGATATTTTCTCGGTAAGCACACTGTGTGACGTCGCTGTAACTTGATTGACGGGGTCCTCTCAGGGTTCGCACGGATTTCTCGACTGGCGACGTCAACGGCCGTTTTCGTATATGGGTAATTCACAATTTTGTACGTTCCAGAACGATTCCAGTTCATCCTGACCGCTTGTCGAACGGCGCCTAATCGCACGAAGTGTTCTAGTCCTGCAGTACTGACACGATGCACACTTGTTCTCAATTTGAACCGGTGGAGTCAAGGCGAGTGTTTCGCCTCAAGAGTATCGTGAGTTGATTGCGGAACGTACACAGTAGGTGTGTTTACCAATACGGCTAAGCATACAGCTGGCAAAAAAAAAAGTGCCAAAATCTCTAATCAGAGTCATCCATGACGCCTCCAAATATGCCTTAATGGTGAGAAGGGACAACCGTGAGCGTCCTCGATGGATTCTAACGGTGTGCCATACCCTCCTGTATTCGGGAGCTTGGACGGACGTGGTAAGGTCAGAAACATATTGCTGTGTGGCGTCTATCGGTCTCTTACCAGTCCCAGTTTCAGCAGTTAGAATATTCCCTGGATTAAAAATCGAGACGCTGATTGCTCGAAAACTTGGAGGTATAAAAATTAATGTGCCATCTGTTCTTAGACTATCAGTTCTTGGAATGGTTCCTATTCTTCAATAGCGACCGCGCACACGTTTGTGAATTTTTTGAAAGAGATCATATCACCTGGTGAGACATACATAACTCGCACGGATGTCATGCTATGTTGGATGAGGACCTAAACTAAAACCAAGCTGCTGAAATGTCACATCTGTAGCGTCTTCGTACAGGCTATCTGAGTGCAAGTTGTATGGTTAAATATGTTTTGTCTAAAAGGAGCGCACGTATGTACCACCGCATAAGGACACAGTTTCCAGTCACCAAAGCTTCTTGCGATTAGGCCGCCTAACTTGAATAACACAGAGGAAAGTTTATTCATCAGCCGTGGCACCGTTGCCACCTGTTGAAACCTTGAGGGCAGTCTTCCATGACGATTCGCGCGTGAGGTATCGATGTGAGCGCACGCGAGCACATTGTGAAGGACACGACTGGAGGCTGTGCTGTGTAGGCACTTCATCGCCGGCGAATTCCGTCACGTTGCATTTTTGGAGCCATTGGAACAGTAAGAGTACTTCAATGGAGTCTACATGATGAGAAGTGACCCTCTTTGAACTTGCACAGTCGCCGTCATGCTTAACCCGAACGATGAGGACACACCTCAAATGGCTGTAATCTAACGAACTCAGTCTATAAGGAGCAAATTCTTTTGAAGGAAGACGCTTTAAGCTACTAGAGTCAAAGCACGCGAACCAGACATTTTTGTCAACATGCGTAGCGTAGAAGAGGTAAGGCAAAGATCTGGGTCAACCAGGCGGTTGTCGGAAAGTTGACAGTATGCGACGCGCACGTGCGCATTGAAGCGTTCATCGTTCAGCCTTTCACCAGCGGTCGTATGGGCTGGTAGACCTCAAGCAATGCAGCAACGCTTCCGTGCACCTTGAACACCGTAGATGCGCGAGGCCGCGGTATCGTCTTCTGTTTGGTGAATGGCCTGTGACGTAGTTTCCCTGAAGCAACTCGAAGGGCATGCCTTTCGGGAAGTAACACGCGATGGGCAGTAGCAAGAGCCTTAGAGTTTCATCGGTACCACGCGTGCAATAATTGCAAATGAGGTGCTTAAGGTGTATCCGGGCTAAGTATGACGGAAGCTGTATCTCCCATAGCTCCCACAGCTGGGCTTATCAGGATGCGCTACTTGGGGCTCCCGAATAATTTTGGCTACCCGCGATTATGCGCACTTTTCTGCTCTCTGCCCAGATTTGAGTGGCGCGGCGATCGTTGCCGGGAACGGAAACTATCAGCTCCGGTTCAGCAGGAGGACGTCGTAGCTCGCTAAGCCTACTGCAGTGGGTACGCCTTCTCCAACGGAATCGAGAAAGGCGCAGCATGGCAGGGTTTGCCGGCGGTGAATTGTCCAGACCGAGCCTCAGGTCGAGTACAGCGCGTGTGTGGCGGGGCTCCGCCTCGAGCGTTCAGAGACTACACCTGCAGGGAGGCAGGCGAGCGAGGAAAAGAAAAATAATTCGGCGGTCCTTCTTTCTCATGTTACGAAGCAATCGGTGAGAAAACCGAGCGTTTCTCACCCGAAAGCATGCAACTGAAAGTCACTGATTGCGTTCGTACTGAAGCTGTTCGATTATCTTATCTTACAGTTATGGTCCCTAGAGGAGTACTAGCACGTACTTTCGAAGTTGTAGAAACTCTGCCGCACGCTTATTGCGCGTGAAGAGACAACAATTAGCAAATGCAAAGGTCGAGAAACATAACGTATCTTAATTTGACGCTAATGTCAGAAACTTGGTGTCATCGTCATTGTTGTGACCTCCCAACAAAAAGCAAAATTTGCTAACGACGTTCATTATTAAGGCTAGGTATGACGATGTTGATAGAAAAAAAAAGAAATTTGAGAATGGCATGTTAGTACTCCTCTGAACCGGGGTTCAGCGGAGGATCGAAGGCGTGCTCAGCTGCATCATCCTCTCACCGCTGACCAATGCGGCAACCAATGAAGCCGATGGTAGTTCGCTCGAAGAGACAAAAAAATACATTCAGTTGTTTTGGCAAATTAAGCCATATAGAACCGCCCATAGCTTTCGTTACAGAGACAGAAGGGCCGACAAACACTCGCAATTTCGTGATATGCGTACTTTGACGCAGTCATACAGAAGCGACCACATGAATACAGAGCTATCTTTCTTCTGTACCTACGCTCGTGTAAGGAGTAAACTTATATGTATATGTATAAAGTTTATTGTAGGACCGTGCCAGTAGGGTATCTATCATTGTGGATGTTCCAATTTTTTTCCTCCACACCTTGCACGAGGTGCTTCCCGCGAAACGTGTTATCGCAACATATGTAACGCACCCCTAAGCAGCCTCCGAATACAACTGTGTGCGCAGAGGAATAGCGTGGGTAAAAGGACACCAAAGGGAAGCGTTAAGTTAGACTAGATTCGGAGACGCCAACGGAAGAAGCTCAACATTGTATGTGCTAGCAGACACGGGCAGAGACGAGGCACACCCGTCTTTGGACATTGCTATCCTTCAAGCTAGATTCCATGCCTCAGAGATGAGCCGCATCATTTATCCAGAGCCTGAAAGAAGGTTGACGACGACCTCCAAAAATACCGTGCCAGCTGGAATGCTCCTTGATGTCGCCTGGTTTGGCAGCGTATGGTGAATGCTGGTGACCTGCTTGTAAGAAAGAAACGAGAAGAAAGGGGGTTAACCGAGGGGCCCGATTTTTATTAGTCATATCAAAAGATATTGATGATATTGTAAGATAGAAGTAAGATTGGGTATGCCAAATGTTCGGATTTCAGTGTCACGTGTTGTCACGTTGAAAGAATGAGAAGAAGAAAGAAAATTATGGGGACAGCCTCTAATTGAGGCGGGAGGGGTGGGGAGGGTGCAACATCCCGCACTAAAACGCAAGCAGTGAATCCGGATTGATTTCGACAGCACGGCGTTGCTCAACGCGCACCTAAATCTAAGTACGCGAATGTTCTTTTTTTTTTGCATTTTGCCCCCGTTATCGGAATGCAACCGCCGTGGGCTGGAATCGAACCCCAGACATCGAGGCCAGCAGCAAAATGCCACAGCCACAGAGCCATGCGCCGGGTTTAGAAACAAAACTTTGGCCATTTCAACTTTGACAATCTGCACTTAGACATCTTCACCTGCCGAACAGACCACTTGCAGGAGTGTGCAACACACCAGGACTGCTTGATGTTAAGGTTTCCCTTTAGTGTCCGTTTACCACAATCCCTGCATTCGTTTGTCAAGTGCTGCCGCAAGTGGGCGTATTTGTAACCGTAGAGCAAGACTGCGCCCACAACGTCGTACCTCTCCGTGTCGTGGTGCCAATGGAGCACGTCGTCATATCTACGTCTTGCATGGACCATGCCACACCGTTCTTTTCGCCTAGCGTCGCCACTCATCTAGTGTTTCTTTTTTTCTTCTTTTAAAGCTCATACTTACTTATAACCTGTTGTTCATTTGTATATTTTTACGCTGTTTGTTATGACTCGTAACATGGACTCGTCTTTCGCGCAGTGTCGACAGAGCATTGGCGCCCACCAAATTGCCACCTCATCACGTTAACACTATCCAAAGAAAAGGAAGCACTGCATATATGAGGCGACGACATGCTATATTTTTCTTCCACGAGTGGTTTGCGGTAGCTATGATGTCCGGTGGTAATAACGCTTGTACGACTGAATGGGGTAGGGAGTAAAATTTTCACACTTTTCCCTGTGCTTCGGAAGCTGTAGGTCTGCTTTGAAAGCGAGTTAATCCGCATGATAATAATAGATGACTGCATTATTACGCAAAATGAAAATTGGGCATTAATATTGCAAGGAAAATGGCCATTCCGCCGCTGCTGTCGTCTGCCGGCGTTTGTCTAAAAGTCGGTGCTCCTTTGTCGGCTGTGCGGAAGAGTTACTCGAAATCAATCCAACCTTGAGATCATGTTTTACGAGTCATGCAGGCACGTGCAACGGTAAACACCATGTGTTGACACTGCTATACCCGTTTTTAATTTTTTTTCCATAGTGATTTCTTAGTTGTCTCGTGTATGATTTTGCACATAATCCCGCGCGCGTGATAACACGTTGTTCTAGTCCGAATAGTGTAAGTGCTGTCCTCCACTCTCCGCTGCACCGGGCATGGTGAAATGCTCCTCGTCTTATCTTGATCTACTGCTACATACAGCAGTTCTCGCTGTGCTTGTCTGATAAATTTCTTCCGCCAGATTATTTCCTCGCCAACTTCTAGAGATGGAGTGACACTTTAGGAAGACTTTGTCACCTTTCAAGTCGACAGGGTTTTTCGACTAGTTGGCTCAGCTGCAAGTAAGTCATGCGTAGGTCACCTAGTTTTCCGCAACGCAGACCAGCTTAGATCCTTGGTGCGAGGCCTCTTTCGCGGTACACTGCTCGCGACAGTAGTGAAGCTGAGTGTTGACACTGTCGTTCGCTGTTGCAAGCTAGGCAACTGAATGCGATGAATAACTAAAGTGGCTACAGCAATCACCTCGGTGGAACGACTCACACCGCGTCTCAACCTGTGTTGTACGGTGTTCTTGTGTGTACACGTCGTTGTGTTGGACTGTTGACATTAAGCGAGGGGTTGTTCTGCGTTCCGCGCCGGCGTCTCTGTAGAAAGGGTGTTCGCTTCGCCATCGCCGCGTCGTATCTGCACTTCAGTATGCCACGCTCCGTTGTATTCCATATTTAAGCCGCGCGGCGGCCAAAAGTGTTGAACGCATTTTGTTTTTTTGGCATGCGGTACACGCGGACGTGACAGTTGGTCATTTCGCGACACAGATGCACAGCGGTCTGTACTACGAGAATGTTTACGATCACTACATGTTTATGTTTCTCGGGAGATGCTGTTTCTCATCGCATGATGTATTGGAGAAATGTGATTGGCCATGTACAGAGTTTTTCTGGTTTGCGACTCGCTCTGTTACTGTTAAAGCGTAGATGTTTTCTTGAATGTATTGTTACGAACAGTTGTAACTATGCGTATGTATTTGTGGTACGACTAGCGACCGGCTTCCCACTTCCATTCAGTGCTAATTGCAGCCACGTAATAACTGTTGATACGGTGAAAGTAATTTATCTGCTGCGTGGAAGCGCAATGGCTCGAGCCTCCAGGGTCGCTGACTTCGCAGTAGCGTTCGGTCATGTAAACGAATGTGAGCTACTGTCTTGTCGGTCGTATGCAATAGAGCCGGTCGGTAATTCGTGTTCACAGAATTCCGCATGACGCCCAGAACTATCCTGGAGAAACAGCACTTTTGTCACTATTTCAGCGACGAGTGTAGGAGACGCATGTATCTGCGGCTTTGAGGAACGCTGTCCGGTGTGCTTCTACATTAGTAATTGGAGTTACCTAGTGCCATCGTCTAGCTTGTACAATCGTCGACAGTCTAACTGTGGGAGCGAAGGCGACAGACATACTTCAGTGTCCCATTCTACACCTTCATCTTTCACGTAATTCCGTGCTCATGCAGAAAAGCATAGCTGGCGCTCCATCGCAGTAGTTCCCGACAACGCTGTCTTCGGCACCGTGCGTAAAGAGACTGAATCAGTCGTAGTGTTGCGAAGCGGGGTATAGTTCCCGTGTTGAAACAATTACTGTTGGCCCTCATCATCATAACGCTAGTAGAGACACAATAATAATGCTCGAAAAAAAATGTAATTACACGCAACACAGACGACGTTTCAATTCATCTAGGAGATGTTTTTTCTTTGTAAAAACACATTTCAAACGTAAGAAATCGTAAAGGCTAAGTTCGGTTTGTGTTCCCCTGACGCATTCATTGCAGGTGCACATAGAAGCTGCGCACCAGTTTATATATTTTAGCCTGGCTTCTGAAACGTGAGGCGCAGCCGACTGCCATAGGTTATCAATACATATTGCGTTCGTCTGCCAAGCCTGTACAGCCTGGGAACATGGCAGCTCCCATCGCAGTGGCAGACGCCGTCCTCAATTAGTCGCCGTATCCGCATTGTGAGCTACTCCCACAAGTGTATGACGACACCGGCTTTTGATTGGTGCCATTTTGTCTCGCTCACAACATTTGAGTCATCTACAGTTTTCTTAGATAAAGACGCCTAAATATAAATGTGCTTAGCGTTACTACTTTCATGTTGTTCTTTACTACAACATGTTCATGTCTAACTACGTAATACTGGTAAAAGTAATTGATGGCTTGTTTGCGTTTGATTGACGTTGGACGTCGGCAAACAGAAGACAAGCAGACGATAGGACTCGAAAGAATATATTGGAGCATGCGTTCGTTCTCCATTCTGCTGCTGACGCCTGCGTTTTACGGCCTTTCGGGCAACTACTGTGATGGAGTATATAGTTAACCAATGCGTACAGTAACAGCCCATACGCTTTAACTCACAGTATAAAGCAAAGCGGTGTATAGCGCTCGCGTTTGCTTAGGTGTGTCTGTGCTGGAGAGATAAAACAAGGGCGCCCAGTCGAGCCTCTTTCTTTTCCCATTCTTATGCGTTTCGCAAGACCTGCACAGACATATCTGACTATGGTACCTGAAAAGCAGTTTTCACGACTGCACTTAACAAACACGTTGGTGTTTATCCGTGGTCCAACAGCTCCGAAGACTACATTGATTACCTGTAGAAAGTGTGTGGATTATACAAGGACTGTAAGGAAACATCGCCACCAGCAGCGATTCGACGTGATCCCCCCACCTCCTTTTTTTTGCACGCGTCACTAACAACCGTGGAAGGATGGGGCGGGCTGAAGGAAACGACGTTGTTGCTCCGTGTATGGAAAGTTGTTCGTTTTGATGAACGTATTGTGTTGTGCACTTGATGGTGGTGTTTTCTTTCGCGGCGTAGTCATAATTTTGTCCGGTATTTTGATGTGGTTACTCTACACTGGTGTACATATCTCGTGAGGGTAGCTAACCACTGCATTCCTTGTTGCTGAGTTTAACAAAACCTGTGGCTCGTGAACGCTTGCCTATGTGTGTCGTGGTTTTCTCTTGAATCATGGAAATAACTCTAAAGTGTAAGCATTTATTCCTGAGCAGCGGAGGAGTATCTATTACTAAAAAGCTTAAGGTGAAGTTAAATTTTTTTTTCGCTCTAACTTTTCTCATGGATAAGACGCTTCCTTTACGGGTTACGTTACGTCAGTTTTAGCCTGAGTTGGGGTACGTATGTAATCATATGGACGAGCTGGCACCATGGTATGTTTTGCATTTATGTTTTATAAATATGTTTTGTGATTGCTACTTTCAGCTTTTGCAAATAACATTATTTTGTTAGCGATGCCATTTTGAAAATTGTCTCTGTGCAAGGTTCCGCAATTTTATTGGGAGATATACTTTTATTTGTCAGAAAACGGTTCATTATCATCACTTTTTTTTCATTTGAAGAAGGAAACATTTCAGGTTCCTGTGATTTGAATTTTAATTGACTGAAGGTTCTAATAAAAAACTTACCTGAGTGTGTTCACCGACACCTTTCGCCCTACGGTTACCTGCACTATACATTCCTTGCACTTGTAAACACTGACAAGGGTTCTTAAACAAACACAAACTAATTGGAGGAATCTTGACATTAAGATATAACGCTTTTTATATCCGCTTCAAGGAAATGGCGTCAGTGCTGGTACCCAGCTCTCTTCGAAGCGTATGAGCCAATTAGACCTAATGTTCTTCGGTAATGGCGCTATGAAAGCAACGCCAGTCGCCGCTTTAAAGACCTTGGACGGTCACGTTCTTGGGAGGAACATGCTAATGCGGAGAGCTCTACTCCTGAATAATAATAAAAATATCAAGCTTTTCCTGTGCTTCAGCGTTGAGAGTGGGCAAAACAACGGATTGCAAGTTGTCTTACTGAAAGGAACATTTTAGCTTTCTTTACAGACTTGCTTTTCTCCTCTGCGTGCTCATTGGTGAAATATGTTTCACAATTTGACACTGGTACTCGCCCTCACACAAGAACTGCGTGTTATATAAGCCACATCTAGTTGACGACATTCACAACTACGCGACCTGATTTCGGTCATCATACGGACAAGCGTTCGTGAGCATCACAGTATCGCATCAGGGTGTTGGCTCGACACATAGCCATGTGCCCTAGTTTCTTCAGCATTGACATTTATGTTGTGGTCTGTAAGTGTATGTCGAGTGCATTGTTTCAGTGATGTCAGTGCATCCCATTAAAGATTTGTTCTTTAAAAAATGCTCTGAATGTGTCGTTTCCTTTGTCCGTCCGTCCGGCTTAGTGGACTGACCAACGCTATTGTAGACGCAGCTCACAGTCAACGCTAAGATATGCTACGCTTATTTAAACGTTAGAATGCCCTTCCCCTCCACCCCCTTTGTGCGTTCTTTAGCGCCGACGACTTTTTCTGGCACTGAAGCCCGACTCCATTTGCTCGTTCACCACTTTGGCTTCTTCGGAAGAACGTTGTCATGGTGGCAAGTTACTGCACTCATCTGGCACTGCCAAGCCATCCCAGCCACCTGTAATATTCTCCCATTCAACCATACCTTCAATAAGATTGGCCCACGTCTTTCAGCGTAAAACTAGTGTTGCTCGAGTTTACATATACAGCGACAGAACTAAAAGAAAGGGATTTGGCTGTGTGCCTTTTCCTTGCCCATAGTGTTAAGTCTATCCTTGCGTTGTCTAGTTCCTGCATTTGCATGCCTGAGGAAGTTAGTTGTTGGAGGCATCTGAGCAGAAATTTATAAAATTTGCCGTATGGAGCAACATAAGCATTCGACTTTTCTACATATCTAAACTTGCTTTTAATGATACGCTTTTCACTGTAGCTTTGGCAACAAAGATAAAGAAATTTTTCCACATGTGACGATCGAAATCCTTAAAATTTCTATGATAAACGAGTTCTTGAAGCGCAAAAGTGAATAGACAACGTATTGCTCTGTTTGAATTCAGGGTCGGTTTACGGAAATGCAGCAAATTCATGCGTAGTAAGCACTTTTGAGGACAGCTCGATGCACTTTAATTTTGCCGAGCTATATTGACACAGCACTTACCCGGCTGAAAGGTTTAGCTAAACACAGCCACAACAGCAAGGAACTATGTGGTATTGATGATGCAAGTTCTATTGCAGATTTTTGTAGGCAATGGGTAGGACAGCTAGCCATATAGATCTCTTGTGGCATGCGTATGACTAAATGTTAGCACTGCGTCAAATAAAAATGGTAGCGCTGTACAGTCGGCCGGGGAAAAATGGCGGCAGAACCCATCTCACGATGACTGTCGACGGTAATGCGATAGAATTTAATCAATATAGCAACACAAGGTATTTCCACCGTCGAAAGGAGTCAGGATTGAGGCGTGCACAGCAGCGGGACTCTTTCGCACTTCCCTATAAGGACACTCGGTGCCATCTAGCGGCGCCGCAGCGAAGCCTGCGTGTGACCTCCGAAATGCATGGCGCGCCGGTGCGTGCAAACGCTGAAAACGCGTCATGCGACAATAGGGCTTTTCTCGTGCTTCTTTCTGCTCATGCTGCGCCGTCTAGCGGTGGTGCAGAGAAGTCCGCGCGTCACCTCCGAGATGAGAAGCGTGGCGCGCTGGTGCCCGCGAACGCTGAGTGCTGTTCCCTCGCTTGTCGCACACCCAGTGGCACATACTCAGTGACCGAAGTTGGCGAGACGTTCATTGAAGAGCGGCACACATCGAGCCAATTCAAGGCGCAGCTCAGTTGCGGGAAAGGCGCTCATTGAAAAGCTGCACATACCCAGCGCATGTGGCGTAGCCAGCGAATGCGTTGGGTCGCTGTCCCTGTGGAATCCTCATGACGTGTTTAATTCCGCTCAGCATCGGACAAATTTAAGGGATCTTTTCGGTCAGTGTGGGGCGGCACATTCCAAGTGGCACACACGTAGCTACCCAAGCTATACACGCTGCGCGGCCAGGAGCCAACTTCCTCGTACTTGACGTACGGGCGCTGCACGAGGAGCGAGTTGCGGCCCGGGCCCGAGGCAAGGGGCGCTACAGGTTCATTGAAGACTAGCACAGACCGAACGGTGTACACCCAGTGCTCCACGTCGGCGTCAAGGAGTTTCTTCGAACAGTGGTGCTTAACCAGCCCCGCATCTACAGTGACCCGTGCTGGGTTGAAAGAGCTGTGAGGCTGGCACGCATGTACAGTGAGAGAAAGCAAGAAGAGGAAATGCATATGTGCACATTGGCACGCAATCAGTGACCAAAGTTGATACGATGGTTGGTGTCGAACCCTGTTACCTCAGCGCAGCAGCCCGATGCGCTAACCATTCGACCATGGACCACAGGACAGCTAGCCGTGTAGATCCTCATCCCATACATACGACTAATTGTTAGTGACTCAGTGACCCAGGTGGGCGGAAAGACGTTTAAATACATAGATAAATAGCCCCCCAAAAGTGCGTGAAGTGCCCAACAGGGCTAGCGCACTAAGACGAATTAGCACAATTGCAATACGACTGGAGCGACAAAATTCCGTGACTTCCGTCCGCCGTGGCTGCAAACCGAACTCGCGTCCTCGTGATCAGCAGCCAACGAAGGATTTATGAGCAAAAGCGATTGTAGCGGCGTTAATGTCACCAGTGCTTCGTTTACTTTCTGGCGCCACGCAGCACGCATGCACGCATTCATTCCTGCGTCCATCTGAATTGTCTATGTTACCGGTGATTCGTAAGTAGCGCACTTTTATAAAACTTTATTGGGGTATAAGCGTTACTAGGAAGCAAATCTTGCTTTCTTTAATTATACTTTCAGGCACCGCTTTTTCGTATTCGTTCGTAGACCTTACAACTCTCGCAGTGCACGGACACATTTTGTCACCAAATCGTCTATGTACATGAACAATTTGTCAGTGAATCTGTTTTGCAGAACGCAGTCGGCACTCTTGCAACTGCAATACACGCAAGTGGTGACGCGCTTTCGATTCTGATCAATATTATTACTTTATAACATAACGGTTAGAAGGCAACACTCAGGAGAACATAAGCGGGTTATTGTTATGTAAAGATTAGTGATGGGCAAATCAGTTACCGAGCAGAATTTAAGAAACAGTACTTTAGAAGTCAAGTCTATCAGGAGCCACGTTAGCGGATTCTCACACCTAGAACGATGTGTGCGGTGCCTGAAATCTCTATATGAACATCACATTTCATACTTGATGTTGGTGGCACAGCAAAAAAATCATTATTTGGCTTGAATGGAGTTTGTCGCTTGTGGACGCTTTACGTTCTTTAATCCCTTAATTCCCCTCTATGCAGGGTAGTCATCAAGAACTACCTTCCTCCTTCTTTATGTACCGCTTCGATTTGCCGTCCCGGACTGCTTGGGACAACACAGGCGACTGCTCTCAGCCAATGATCGATCGTTGTACCCGGCATCTCGGGCACTTCGGGACGCCAAGCTTCAGCGACTCAATAAATATTTTCTCACTTTCCCTCACTGCGTTCGCTGAGCTGCGGGTACTCTCAATGCTAAGAATCCGCCGTAAACCCAATTTGCCCTGCATCCATGATCCTATATTATCCAATAGGATCCTGTATATTCCCACATAGCTCTGTACATAACTCTGTAAACCTGTATGTTCCCACATAACTCTGTATGAACGTATATGGTTATGGTACGGAGCACGTGGGTCTTTTCCAATTTATGGTGGTCTGCGCGAAACTCGGTTCCGCTAGAAATAAGCCAAGGTACCATCTCTTTGAAGTTTGCAACCCTGTTTGATGTGGCATGCGCTATGGTGTTGCTTCAAGAGGTGTTAGCCTATTGCTCCGCCTGAGCATCTTATGTAGGCGTCAATCCGCAATGAAAGGCCAACTGAACTCGACAAGATGGCGAAATTGGAGCGTCCAAGGCAGCACCGCAGATGTTCAGCGTCGGCGAATTCTGCTCAACGCAGCATTCTTGATGTGGATCCTCAGCCTCATGGTATGCAGAGTGACAAAATTAGGTAAGTACTTGAGCTTACCGTTAAAGAACGCCATCGGGATTCCAGCATGCTGCTGTTGTTTTTCTGGCAGTGACTGAAATACCTTTCCAGACACGGAACACAATGTCAGACTTGAACTTAGGCTATATACCCTTTATTTCAAGCTATCCCTTTTGAGTGAATATGGTTCACTGAAAATAGGTACCACCGCATGCGGTGCAGTTGCACCGTCGTACTTTTCGCGAACAATGTCGCCATAACTAACTTTGGGAATACAACAAGACTGCAGCACCTGTCTTATGATGCCACAGTATACTTCAACCGTATCAAGGTGCGTAGCTGAACACACAACATCCGTCTTGAAGATCGTGCTAATCATTGTCCATCAGCCGAATAATTACGAGCTTCTGATAGCGTTATATTCGCACGAAAAAGTATCAGTGAAGAAAGTGGCGTCTCGGCCCCAACAGAAAGCGCTTGTTCCAGCTGTTCGGAACGCCACAGATTGTAGCTGAGGCAGACCGAAAAACCGCCCAATGTCATACCTTACACAGTTCCTTGGTATCTACGTTTTAGCCCAAGCCTACACGATGATCATGAGGCTCAGATCTGCCACTGTTATTTCTGCCCTCTCAACGCGCGGAAACCAAATAAAAGGAAACGTTAACCACGCCACTGATAACTCAATAAAGACGGTTGGTCGTATATGGGATGTTCTCAGTCTAATCCAAGAAACTTGCAGGCATGCAGCTTGTCCTGTTTGGCGAGAAGCCTAAGTCGCAAGGACACAACACAGTCACCGTCCCAGGCACAGCGGCTACAGATATTACAGACAATGCAGTCTCTGAAAGCGCGTGGTATTGATAAATTATTATACAAAATCGCTACTGCCTTCACAACGTCTCAACAAGTGTTACCACGACAACCATCATTGGCACATCAAGTATCAGAAGGCCGTCTCGTCAAACGTAGGTTCACCTATCAAAACGCCGGCTCTTCTTTCTGAGGCATTGCAAATCTGTTCGTTCTTACTTTTGCAGCAGGTCACAGACTTTAGCTGCAAAATTTTACTTAGTTTTCTGCTTCCAGCAGTCCAACGTGCGCTTTAAAAATGAATGCGTCTGCTTTGTAACGAAACGCTTCTTTGTAGTGCCGCTTTCCAAGCAGGCGGAAACGCTTGGTTGTCCCATATCATTATTCGGTGAATTGAAATTAAAGTAGAGCTTCGTCGTTAACGTGCTCTGCTTTGCAGAACAATAAAATTGGTGGCGAAGCTAAGGGAGCTGTTTGGAAAGGGTTTGAGAATATTGCACCTCGTGCCGGCACAACTGTTCACATCATGCACAGAAGTCTCTTCAAGATCACCACACCTTCCTCTAACCCAGACATCTGTCGCTCCCGTTCCTCGGAATTCCTTTTCGGCCGCAAACCTACCTTGACGATTGACAGCACTTAGTCGTTTGTATGCCGACGTTTTGTTTCGAAAGCAACGCGATAGCGACCACATTTTGGTAATAGCCGTAATAGTGTTTTGGTGACTCTTTCGACTAGTAGACTTAATGCATGCCGTCACTGCTTCGTGTTTCCAGGCTTGTCCTCGTGTATATGTTGCGTTCATTGAAATTTGAGAGCGTGATTGCTGTTTCCTTGACTAGGCCGAGTTATTTCTTCAAAACTGTCACCAGATTAACTCCATGCCGTTGCCGTGTGTCTCTAACTAACGCTTTCTTTTCTTTTCCTCGAGTCTACTAAGGATCATCTAACACCGCCTTTCTATGTGAAAGTGTGGCGTAGATGTGTACGCTTGGTGCGTGTTCGTCGTCACTGTTTCACAGAGCTTCGTGCAAGTGAAGATACGCACGAGGACGGAATGCAGCCGTTTCATGTCTAAGCCGTTCCTTATGACATTTCCAAGGATCTCGGGAGGTCTAAATCATCCGGCATATAACTCTCATTCAGTGGTATCTGTACGCGTAACTCAGGTGCATGCCCTTGGCGTGCAGTTCTTGTGCCTCGAGCTGCTTCTGTAGGTACCCGCCCCACTTTGTTCCGCGCCGGATGGCCACCCTGAGCAGCCAGTTGAACATGTTCCTGAACGTCCTGTAGCGCAGCAGCAGGTTGAAGGTGAGCCAGATGAGGCAGTAACTCCACCAGTCGTACAGGCTGAGCGCCGCGTTGAAGTCCAGTCCGACCTGCCTAGCCCAGTAAGTCATCATGCCTTCGTAGCTAAGGAAGATGACCAGCACGCGGACGGCGCTGATGATGTCCTTGCTCATGGCCGAGGCCTCTCGGGACGCATTGACTAGGCCCGGCTTGATGAGCTTTTCCTGCATCTCGAGGCACACGTCGAAGGTCTCGCGGTAGCTTCCCGAGCACAGGTTGTACGAGTCCGCCATGCCCAGCTTGTAGCCGACGCACCTCCAGAAGTGCAGGACGCACTCGAGCTCGCACTCGCTCAGGGAAAGCCCCAGCTGGCGCGGGTAGAGCACCACGAGGCCGACGAAGGCGAACTGCGTCACCGCCATGTCCAGCTGGGAGAGGTAGGTGGCGCCGCTGACCGGGCAGCGCCGGTGGCGCAGCTGGGCGCTGGCGTCGCGGTGCATCTGGCGCACCTTGGCGATGCTGAGCGCTGCCGCGTCGTCGCGGCCCCAGATGTCCCCCTCGTACCAGCACTTGACGTGCCGCAGGGTGCTCAGGTAGCGCCGGTACAGGCACGACAGCGTCGACGACCGGCCCGTGCTGCTCAGGGGCTCCAGGATGGACGGCTTCGTCACCACCATGGCGAGCCCCACCAGGTGTGCGAAGAAGAAACTGCGACGGGAGAGAAAAGCCGCAGTGGGCAGGGAACTTGCGTTTTTACGAAACGCGCATGGCCATATTGGTTCGACATATAAACGGCGTACTGTGAAGATACTGAGCCACAAAATGCGTTAAAATGCCACAAAATGTCTCTGTTCTATAGCAAATAAATAACAAAATCAATAAGAATAAATGAAAAACAAACATAAACCTTTCACCACACGGAGTTCACAAAATACAAGCGTCTCAGCCAGTACACCAAATGTCGGATACAATTTAGTCTTTGTTGTGTTGTATAACGATGCACTAAGTATAGCATTTCTAATATTTTATACTGTGGACTCATTGCAAAATGGGCCACGTGTTTGTTGTCCATCTTAGTAGGTGGAGGACTCCTTCACGAACGGTCGATTTATGTGAAAAGTACGGAAGTAATTTGGGTAGGCAACCAGCGCGCAGGACTTGCGCAGGAAGTTTGCAACAAACCAAATAATGGCATGGACACGAGCGCCACCGCAGTGATAGGGTGCTATGTGACCGGCTTTGCATTACTGCACCACTGGCCGAAACCCACGAGAGCAGCCAGAAAATGTTTCGGTTCAGAAATGCAATAACGCAGTGTCTATGGGCGAAAACCACATTGTTTCATTGCGACACAGTGACGCAGGGAGGGTACAACGGAAAATGATGGAGCGCTAGAAGTCGCGACAACGCACTTGTTCGTCAGATTTTGATCATTTGATACAAGCGGATATGCCGCCTGGGCACTTTTGCTTTATAAATTATTTATAATCGGAAACACAGAACAATTACGACTTTTCTATTCTAATCTCTTTTGGTGTGACAGCTCCACAAAATCGGACTGAGCGAGCCATTTAATGCTTAACTTTCCACCTGGTCACCCAGAACAATTAGGTGGTCGTAGGTACTCGCTAAAAGTTTGCTGAATGCGTGCTTACAATTGCCTCGACAAATCATCACGCCATCGTGTTTGGAAAGCTCATGGAGCCTACTGACCACGTGTAGCTTGTGCGACACGTAACTTGCTCATATCATAAGAAGCCAACGCACATTGACACTAAGGACAACATATGGGAAATTACTTGTGCTTAATAAATGAAATGAAGAAACGATCAATTATTGGAAATGAATGTGGAAGAAAAAAACAACTTGCCGCCGGTGGGGAACGATCCCACGTCTTTTGCATTTCGCGTACGATGCTCTACCAATTGAGCTACCGCGGCACCGTTTCGCCGTCCACTTTCTTGGGTATGCGAAGGTTGTGGGATCGTTCCCCACCTGCGGCAAGTTGTTTTTTCATCCACTTTCATTTCCATTAATGTATCGTTTATTTGTTTCATTTATTAAGTGCAAGTAATTTCCCCTATGTTGTCCTTGGTGTCAGTGTTTGTTGGCTTCTTATGATACCCCTTCTCTGCATTATGAATCCTTACCAACTAGCTCAGCTTTCTTTTGTGCGAAGCTCAGGCGCTGCGATTGTGCAGCTGCCATGTGATTGGTGGCTAGTTGATGGATTTGTATACAGAAACATCATGCTTGTGGCTTCGTACGTCCCTCTGGCGTTATTCGTTACGATTTATATTTGTGAATGTCCAAGCATTCATAGTTTTCCAGAGACAGGGGGACAAGAAGGATGTGCACATAAGCACGATCGTTATGAATAGTTGCATTCATAACGAAACATTATTGCTTAAAAACAATAGATTTGCAAAGTCACAAGGCCGTTCGAAGCCGTAAGAACGAAGTGTAGGCAAATCCAATTGCTACCCATTGTTCCCACGTGCCGGCTGAACTGCCGGGCCTGCATCTCCCCGTAATTTCAGTGGGAAATGCGTGCGCGCGCGGGTGATGCGTACCTGAACAAGTGCTCCCTGAAGATCTCCTTGGCCCTGCCGAACTTGTGCGCGTCGAACCACTCGGGCCGGGCGCTGGCCGAGCGCCCGCAGTCGCCGTCCTCGTTCTCGCCGCCCCTCAGGTGCTCCATGGTGAGCGCCTGACCGCGCGAGGCGAACACCGAGCAGTCGCGGCGCGGAGGCCCCCTCGCTGTGGCGCCGCACTCGCGCGAAGACCGGAAGGGGCAGGCGTCGCCTCCCGTCTTGAGGCCCACGAAGTCCCGCATGGCTGGGCTGCGGGCAGGCGCGGATCAGCACGTCTCGCACGCACGTCAGACGTTGCGTGCACCGCTACTACGGCTGCGCCGCGTCTCGCTCGACGAATCGCTGCTGCGGCGCGAGACGGTTACTCGAGGGGTGGAAGGAAGAACTGCAGAGATGCAATGCGTTGTTTGGGAATGTTTGTGAAGCGGTCAGTGCTGCGCGCTTTTTTTTTTACAACTGTTCATCTTCTCCAACGCGTTTTGCAGCATGTAGTTAAAAAAAATTAAATTATGGGGTTTTACGTGCCAAAACCACTTTCTGATTATGAGGCACGCCGTAGTGGAGGACTCCGGAAATTTAGACCACCTGGGGTTCTTTAACGTGCACCTAAATCTAAGTACACGGGTGTTTTCGCATTTCGCCCCCATCGAAATGCGGCCGCCATGGCCGGGATTCGATTCCGCGACCTCGTGCTCAGCAGCCTAACACCATTGCCACTGAGCAACCGCGGCGGGTAGGCATGTAGTTATTACGTGCCTTCCCGGTGAATCAGCGAGATGCGGGACCCACGTGCATGATGTAATTAATACGTGTGACCCACGCGGTGCACGCGACCGCAGATTACTTTGTCTTCGGAATTGGTACACTTTTCATTGCGCTATTTACGGGACCAGTGCAATTGTCCATCGCACTATATCCAGGACCGGCCGACTTCATTCGGCAAGAATCCGACCGAACAGCCAGGCCGAAGCTCATGAAAAAAAAAAAGGGGGGGGGGGCATAGAACTCTTCGTTTTAATCTAGCCGTTATGCGCTTGGAGGCGCGTATATATAGAAATGAGTATATTTTGATACCGCTGTTTTACTGCTTAATCTCGTTGACAAGAGAGCGGGTCACTGGCACATACCGTATCTGCACATATATAATGAGATCTTATTCTTTTCAGGAACTTCTGACGTCAGAACGCGCCTTCCGTTATACGCATATTCGTTATATGTATATATTCGGATTTGTGACACGAATATAACGCGGTTGTTGTTCTTATTTTATTTTCGCCCGCCGTCCGTGCCCGCGGCCACTTCGCCTCGCGCAGGAGCGGCGAGCTGGGAGTTGCCCCTGTGCGTTTCGCACTGTCTTTCTTCTCCTGATTTAGAACGCTGTAAGCGACACATCAATGTGATTACGGTGCATTAATCACAACCTCGAGCTAGACTACGTGCGCTGTTGTGCAAGCGCGTAAAGCGAGTGGTTTCGGTGCATCACCGCCCAGTTCGCGAGGGGGCCTGCCGTGTTCGAACGTGTCGCGGGCATTCCTGAAGTGCTCCTTCTCGAATAACCTTGGTTGGTGTCACGGAGGATGACGCCCTTAACACCGACAGTGACAAAGAAGTCATCACTCGTCCTCTCACTTTATATTGCGACGGCAGTTGGCAGTAACGATGAAAAAGGGCTCTACTGGCATCCGCATTATTGCTTCGTTTCCTGTTTCATTGCAGCCTCACTTCGCGTCATAATGGTAATATATATATCTTTCTTTTTTTGAGAGACCCAATGACTCCCTCGCGGCATATTAGTGGTCGAGTTATTTACGTGCAGATAAGGCGTGTAGTCTGTGAGATCAAATAAAGAATACGCACATATGTTCTTTTTGTAGTCATCTGGTTCACGCAAGAATCTCCTTATATTAAGTCGTGTACCGCTTAGCCCATGCAACACGTTATTGAAAACGCTGCTATAGACGCCCGCCCAGAGAGAGAGAGAGAGAAACGGGGGTGGGAAAGGCAGAGAGGTTAACCGGAGAAGATTCTTGTTTGCTACCCTGTACTGGGAGAAGGGTAAGGGGAAATTAAAGAGGTAAAGAATAGCGAAAATTAGCAAGGACAAGAAAAATCAATCAGGTTGGGAACGTCTTTGAGAACTGGAGTCTCTCTAATAGACCACTCGAACGTAAAAATCTCAAGAGGGCCTCGACTGTCTTGCGTGACAACTGTACGGTCCGGGACTGTCTGCCCCGAAAGCGGCCGGTCGTCAAGATGCGCCAGCGTAGTCGCGAATGACCGCCTGTGTGCGCTGTATCGGGGACAATGACAAAAAGAACGTGTTCGATAGTTTCCTCGTTGCCGCTGTGGTCATACGTAGCGTTAGCTTTCCTTTTGATGCGGAAAGCAAAGGATTTTGTAAAAGCGACACCAAGCCACAGTCGGTAAAGAACCGTTGTCTCGGGTCGGGATATTCCAGGCGGAGGACGAACTTGAAGAAAGGGGTCTAGTCTATGAGGACGTGTGTGCTGCAAAGTAGGTGTGTTTGTCCACGATTGTGTGGCTTCATTTGCGAGCACTCGAAGTTTCGCTTTTGCATCTGTATTTCGCTTCTGCATCTGGATTGGTTTCTGCACGCCGTCTTCATGAGCAACTTCTACGATTTGGTGGCTGTCTCATTTTCCCTTTATTAAGATCTTAATTATGCACGGCTGGATCAAGCCCACCAGCGAATCCGTTGTGCTCATCTACTGACACATTGAAGGAAGTGCTTAAACAAGCTGTGGTGGTTTGTTAAGGTTTTTCATTTTTCCTCAATCCCCATTTGACAAAACCCAGCGACAACCCAGCGACAAAATATTGCGGGGTGCGAGATCTGAGAAAAACCTGAACATCTCAGCAACCTCGCAACACAGTTTGGTATTTGCATTTCGGGCCCTGACTAGAATATGCTAACATTGTCGTATAGTTTTACTGGCTACTGCTACAGGCTGCTCTGGAATTGAACGTTTTTGCAGATCCTGGGGTCCGTAAACTTTTGTCGCAGGGTGTACATGCATGCTTAATTTATTCGACATTCCCGCCCCCCTCCCCCCTAAAATTGTTTTGTAATACTATTGTCGCATTAATGTTGCGGATTTCTTCTCCTGAGAGCTGATCGGTCAATCGGTTTTGCGGTGAAGCATATGCCGCCAATGTTTACCGCTCGGGGCAGCGGTGCAGTTTATTTCTGGGTGGGTCCCTTCTTCCACGATATAGCCACCTTGGTGAAGAGTGATCTTCTGCCACCGCCGGCATGTTTACGCAGGAACTTTTCGTTTTCATCGTACAACGTGATCGTCTCAGCACGGTCGAAGCCGGTGGCCTAGTCCAGCAACACCACCGCCGGAATCCGGTCGGTGTGGTCACCCGGCAGGAGGCACGCGCGTCTGAGGTGGCCGAGCGCGCGTTCACCAGGCTAGCTCTTGAAAAGCGGCGAGAGGTGTTTTGTTTTATTTTGGCGTAACAGTCTGCTTAAATAGCGCAGTAAAAGTACACAATTTGCCATGAGCGGTCACCGCCGCGCAGCTTCACAGGTGGCATTGTTTCTTCATTTTCTTTATCTGCGAATAATTGCGAGAATGCGAAACTATGTGTCTCTGCGAATAAAAAACCTTATTTCCATCTCTGGCAGTTGCATGCATGGCACATTGAGTCAGGCGGACAGCCATCACCACCGCTATCATCATCCCCGCAACACGAAGGCTTCTTCCAGCAAGTTTCGATTACCCCCTTATGCGTCACCCACTTCTGCGCTAGCAAATTTTTCACTCCCCTCACCACACGATCTAATCCTCCGCTGTCATGAACTGCGCTTGTGTCTTTCGTTTGGCATTCATTTTACTATTAAAACTGTCGTACGCATCACAACACTTCCCGTATACTTTATAATTATACCACAATAAAAGCAGCTAAATTTGTTTTCTCTCTAATCTATATATACCGCTGTCTTGCTGTCTCTTAAAACACGCCAAACCACATTACGTTTCCATTTTTTCTACTACCATGGTCCTTGCTTTTTGTCTTACGTTTCTTTTTTTACTATTACTCTATGTACATGTCGGACAGTTAAGCATCATGTGTGATGCCGGCAACCCCTCGCTTAGTCTGACAGTACGTATCAGTTACGCCCGATCCATCGATAGATCGATCTATTCATGTAACAAACAAACAAACAAACAAACAAACAAACAAACAAACAAACAAACAAACAAACAAACAAACAAACAAACAAACAAACAAACAAACAAACAAACAAACAAACAAACAAACAAACAAACAAACAAAAAAACAAACAAACAGATACCGTAAAATAAAACGTTAAGGAAAGCCGGATGGCGCTTGCGCACTTTCCACAGAATGCTCAAGTACGCACATTGTACGTGACGACGAACACATATGCAGTAACGCTGCTTTGTTCACAGTCTTGATCCATTCCCAAAACTACAAGTGCCATGAGAAGTTTCCCAGTCTGAGACGACAGTATTGTGCCGCCTCTCGCTCGGGGTGGCATTTACAAAGGCATACTGGTTCCTCATTGCAATGGGGGATGCGCCCATGTGCGGCTAATGTGGATCTATAGGAACAATTGCGCACATGTCTCTGTCCCTAGTACGACGTCGAGCGTGAAGCTCTCCGAACAGCATTTAACCGGTTGGACTCTAGACCATTTTTGAAAATGAAGTTCCCTGGACCATGGCCGTACGCGTCGATGGAACTGAAAGCCACGAAACCGTTGTTGGAGTATCTCAAGTCGACAGGTCTTGGCGACCGCGTGTAGACTCGGTGCGAACCATCAAAGGTGCGCGAAACTGTGCTCTCTCTCGCTCATTTTCCCCATACCCCCATCCCCCAGTGCAGGCTAGCAAACTGGACGTGCGTCTTGTCTGCCTTTCCTCTCTTGTATTTTTCTTTCTCTCTTTCCTTTGTTATCACCAAAGTTTCAGCGCCACAGTATAGTGCACGTAGAATGCACTGATTGCACACTGTCTTTTTCCCCAAAATATCGGTAAGCTGTTGGTGATTATTTGGAATGCTTTTCATATGTGCTGTAGGCCAGTTCTTGTTCGTAAGGAACTTTCCTCCTCATGATCCCGGTTAATTTGTCACTACTTAGTCTAGATAAATGTACTTTTGCGCTTCTTCGCGAGGCTGATTACCAATCACGAATCCTGAGACAGCAAAAAACAGTGTTGACATCCTGAGACAAGCTCTGGACACGCGAGCACACCGTGTGGATCGGCAGTGCTGCACGCGCCTACTGCAAGTTGGCAGCTGGAGTTTATTTCCGTCATCCGAAAATACAATCATACAGGTTAGCTTACGGAAGTGCTTGGGTGGGCTGCCATCTCGACCTGCTGGCGTTGCCGTTTCCTACGTGCAGTAACGAAATGAACGGTACGGTCGATTCGTATGCATGGATATGGTTGTACGGGGTCGTTCAATGTCGCGTGACCTTTTTAATTTGGCGCCACTTGAAGCAAAACTCATAAATGGTTTGTGTAAGAGCCCAAGATGACGGCACCCATGAACCAAAAATATCAGCATCTTAGCTGGTTCTCGCTTGGGGAAGCGATTTCACTGAGTGCAGAGTGCTTGCGATAGTATACTTTAGGAAAACACAGGCTGTCCTCTCATATGTTTGTACGCATTACTTAACTTCCTTGCTTTTCTTAGACGGCTTACTCAAGATGATCGGATGTTTTTCGATGGGCACGGCAACTGCTGCCAGCGGACTCATCAAGACGCGAGGCGGTGCTGTATGCAAACAAATCAATGACAAGCGTCTTATATGATCTCTCAAACTTGGCAAACGTGTAGTGTACGCGCATTAAGCGTGCACTATGCCCTCGGAAAATATTCTTCCGCTTTATGTGCGCTCAGAATAGATTCGGAAGTGATGTAGAAGTAAATTCTAAAAGTCAAACATGAGCACCATTGCACTGATAGAATGTTGGTTGGCTAATCTTTTTTACTGTCGACATTAGAAGCCTAACGTACTATAGAGTATACTAAACGAGAAGAAAGGGGGTTAACCGAGGGGCCAAATTTTTATTAGTCATATCATAAAAAGCCAGCAAGCACTGACACTAAGGACAACATAGAGGAAATTACTTGTGCTTAATAAATGAAATAAAGAAACAATAAATTAATAGAAATGAGAGTGGATGCAAACTCCACTTGCCGTAGGTGGGGACCGATCCCCACCACGTTGCTAAGGTTGTGGGATCATTCCCCACCTGCGGCAATTTGGTTTTTCATCCACTTTCATTTCCACTATTTATCGTTTCTTTACTTCATTTACTAAGCACAAATAAGTTCCCCTATGTTGTCCTTGGTGTCAGTGTTTGTGGGCTTCTTATGATATGACTATAGAGTATGCTGTGGCACATGAAGACAGCTAATAGTAAAATCCTGGTACACCCTTAATGATATGCCTGTCAGTGATAATGAACCTGCCTGAAATGTCAGAGGTACCGTAAAAGAAAGCGCTCTACGCTTTTAAGGTAATTGGTGACTTTAAAAGGAATAACGGGTGGCTTGAAGAAAAATGCTGTTTAAAAAGGCGATGTGCATGTCAGGTTACTCACTCTCGGGAAGTAGATATATAATGTACAGAACCATTTGCGTTATTTTGAAGCAAACTAATAAGAAAGCCGTACTAACTGATTTGACATCGCAGCCTTACCTTTTGCACCGGAAGAGTTTTCCAGGCCCCCTCGTCAGGATTCCAGTTTTCTCGATATGACGAACTGGGCCAATCCCGCCGTTGAATGTTTCTTTGGAATCTGCGCAATGATAAATATTTTAGTATTGCTAGAATTCTCTGTATGATGTGTTTGCTTATTTAGGTCTCAAAGAGGCAGTTCGTTGCGTACTGCAATACGAATATGACCATGGAGAAGCAAAATAAATACAATGCAACTACAAAGGAAACGCAAAATAATATATTGTGTGGTCTGTTGCCATGAGTGTTACCAACCCGTCAGAGAAACACGGGACTCATGGTGACTCGCAGAACACAGCAATGTCTCTCGAAACCTTTGCTCGCGTATCGTTCGGTCTCGGAAGCAGAGCCTTGATTGCATTTCGCGAAGGGTAGGGCGAACATACGCATTCGCACTTGAATGTCCCAGAGCTAGGAAAGCGCGCTGAACAAAACATTCGTTGATAATCATGATTGGAGAGTCTCGTCGTCACAACGCGAATTTAACAGTACAGTCCCTCGTTTGCCGGTCCACGCTTGAGGTCACAGGTCCACCAAACCGGCTGTCGTCAAATTGTCGAATAAGGCAGACAGTAGAACCACGGTGCCAGTGGGTTAATAAATCTTGTCGCTGCTCGAGACATATTGACATCAGTGAGATCCTCGACGACACACAAATTCACGTCTACTTCGATGTCTTAACGATAGCAAGCGTGCTGGTGGAAACGCTCAGTATCAGACACGATCCGCAGTCACGAAAGCAATCGGCTGTTCTGCGGTCATGAAAGCGATCGAACACAACCAGGTCGCCTCTAAATCACAGATGTATGCCACGTGTTCCCCGTATCCATTTGTTGTCGGACAGGTCTCTGTCAAATAAGCTGAAGGTGACGTCACAACAACCTCGTCAACGAGCATATACCTTGAGGGCTATCAGCGACATTCTCTACAGCGCTTAGACATCAAGAAACGAACGCGTTGGCGTCCTTGGATCGACAAGTGATTTCGCAACAATGTCGCCACTAGATTGCTTCACTCGTCTCTGCACCACTCCCTTGCACAAGGGGCAGCGCCTTCATGACCGAGGTATCAGGACGAGCTGCCGGTGGCAGGTTGGCGAAACGAAGATTGATTGAACGGTGACGTAAGAAAACCGTTTTTTGCTCCTGGGCGCATCCAGGATCGAAGGGAGGCGAATGAAATACGTGCTTTATGCTGGCTCCAAGTGAAGGCGTACAGCGCAAATTTGCTGCAAGTAATACCGTTTTTCAAATGTCACCAAAGAACACTCGCGCGAACCAAGAACTATTGATTGTGACGGCCTTCATAAAGCAATCGCGGTTACTTTCTACCGACTTAAGTGCACACTGATAGTATTCTATTCAGCGCTGTACGCACTGTTGTGCCAATCATCGAAGAAACAAGCAGCAATTTACTATTTTTGCTGACACCTCGTAATGTCGCAATTAGACTCCTTTCTCAGCTATATAACTCTTCCTGCCGAGACGCAGTCGACGCCCAGTGCAAGGTAAAGAGAACCACTATAATCCCCTCACTGGGAAAGCAGTATTAAGAGCAGTCCATTTCGTAGCAGCTTTATGTCGCACTGCACATAACTCCTCGGGTGAGTTGTGTTCAGGAACACGTCACACAGAGGTCCCGTTGACCGAATTGCCGTTTCAGAGATGCACACTCATCGCCAACTTAGGATGAACCACACATGGCCTGCAACACAAAGGCTCCTTTCCGTTGGCACTGCACACTTCTGACGGTTGGAGCAAACGGAACAAAGACGACGCAGCTCTTATCCCATTGTCGCTGTTGCACAGCTCGTGGGAAACGACCAAACACTAAACGCGGAGTAGCAACTCGCAAGTAATCCTGTTCCGATGTGGCACCATGGTCCCCATTTGGTCCTGAAGCAAAGTGCGTCGTCTCAGGGCGTCCTGCGTAGTGGCCAAGTGGTACGCGCCCACGGACTTCTAACAGAATGGACGCCGCAACGGCCCGTGAAACGCGTAGCGGGAACGGCGTTTCTCGCTGTCGACGGGACACAGTGCCGGGAGTGAGCGGCTGCATTTGATTCGCGCCTTTCCACCACTTCTTACAGCGACACGTGGGCCGCGCCCGCTGCGACCGCATGCCCGGTCTATTGTCGGGTGCGCGGAGCGCGTGACGTCCTCCCGCGCCGCTCCAGTTGTGCACTGAATCGAATAAGGCCACCGCCCCGTCCGGTGCTATCCTGCATGGCCGGTACCTGAACGTTCCGGCTGTGTCCCGGCCATCCTCACTTCCATGCGCTCTTCCACCTGTTTGTGCATGTGGCGGCCGCCAGTTTTCCGCTCCTTTTCGGTCTTTGTGGATGGGCCCCGAACGAAAGCGAACGTGAATTCGGAACGGTATAGCTGGAAGCATGAGGTTTCTACTCTTTGTCCGAGCGTCGGGCTTTTATGCGCGATCTCCTTTCATAGCATAAATAAACGCCGCACTAACGAGGGACTTCAGGCACCAACACCTCCTTGAATTAAAAGAAAGTGCGGCATGAGTCATCGGTGATACACAAGAGTTCGCATTTGAACTGACACACAGCTTGAAACTGAAGCGTAAGGTTGCAGACGCGCTATGCCACAATTGAATCCGCCGTGCGAAGAAATCGCCGAAGAATGAAATATTTACTAACAATTGAAACGAAAGGTGGTTGAGCATACTTCAAATTTCAAACAAGCATAACAGGCAACTAACCTAATCAAGAGGCCACGATGGGCACTGGAAAGCATATGCAGGAGGAGGAGACAAAGGAGAGGAAGGACAGGGAGGTTAGCCAGTGTAAGTACCGGCTGGCTACCCTGTGCTGGGGAAAGGGGTAAAGGGAATGAAAGGAGAAAGAAGAAGAAGAGGAAAAAAAAAAGAAAATTCGCACAGTAACGCGAAACTACGCTCTACAACGTTCAAAGGCGGTCGCACAATTCGCACGTCCTTAAAAACTTCAACAAAGCCCTTACGGCCTTGAGTGCCGAAGCCCGTCTGGACCAATGTCCTAGAGCTTTTTCCTCTGTAAAGGGGCGATTGTCCAGTTTTGCGAGAGCGGTCACGAGCACTGTTCTTCGCACTGCGTAACGGGGACATTCACAAAGGAGGTGTTCAATCGTCTCCTCGCAGCCGCAGGTGTCACAAGTAGGGCTGTCGGCCATTCCAATGCGGAATGAATATGAGTTCGTGAATGCCACGCCGAGCCACAGGCGGCACAGAAGTGTTGCTTCCGCTCGTGGCAACCCTGGTGGTAGGCCGAGTTGCAGACGTGGATCCAATTTGTGGAGACGTGCGTTCGTGAATTCACTGGTGTTCCACAGATTCTGTGTAAGCTCGCGGGCGAGGGAGCTAAGACTTGTGGCTGCATCTGTCCTTGACAGCGGTATGGGTATAATCTGGGCGCCATCATGAGCCGACCGGGTGGCGTCATCCGCACTGTCATTTCCTGAAATTCCACAGTGACCCGGTATCCACTGGTAGATGATGTTGTGTCCATTGTTGATTGCGTGATGGTGGAGTAGTCGGATGTCTGCTACTATTTGCTCATTTGGTCCATGGTTGAAAGGGGACATCAGACACTGAAGAGCTGCCTTTGAGTCACATAAGATGGACCATGAATGTGATGATTTCTGAACAATAAACTCCAGAGCAGCACGGATAGCTGCGAGTTCTGCAGCTGTCGATGATGTAATGTGAGATGTCTTGAACTTGAGGGTGACGCACTCTGTGGGAATCACCACTGCTCCAGCTGAACTATTATAGGATACAGAACCGTCTGTGTAAACGTGGATGCGTCCTCTGTGCTGTTCATGAAGCACTGAAAGCACGGTTTGTTTGAGGGCGAAAGTTGACATCTCTGTTTTCCTTTTGATACCGGGAATAACAAGAAGAGCCTGGAGTGGGTGGATGCACCACAGCGGTTGAGATGGTCGTGCTGCAGGCGTGAAGTTTGACGGTAAAGTTCCATGGTTGGCGGCAATAATCTTGCTAAACGCTGAACAAGGTCGAGCGGCAGGAAGGGAGGCGAGATGATGCGATGGAAATCGGGCGAAGTGCCTGATATGCGTCCTTAAAGTGTCGACTTGAAGATACGTGTTGATGGGGTGGTCATGCGCGATGGCTATTGTTGCTGCCGTGGACGCACATCTGGGAAGACCAAGGCAAATTCGCAGAGCTAGAGCTTGTACAGATTGGAGGGCACGGAGGTTGGTCTTACCGGTCCCACCCAGTACAGGTAAGCTATAGCGCAGGAGACCGAGGAACAGTGCGTTGTATAGTTGGAGCATCGCACTCACAGACGCACCCCATGACTTTCCCGCAAGAAATCTGAGCACGTGGGTTATCATGACTAATTTCCTTTTTAGGTAGGAGATATGAGGACTCCAGGAAAGGTCTCGGTCTATTATTACTCCTAGAAAGCGGTGCGTCTTCTCGTAGGCAATTGGTTGTCCATTAATTCTGATAACGTATGGTGTCATTGCTTTACGCGTGAAGGCGACTATAGAGCACTTCCCGCAGGACAGCTCCAGACCTCGTGCTCGAAGATAACCGGATGTTAGTGTGGCCGCTTTTTGAAGTCTGGCGCGCACCTGAGGACGCGTCGCTCCTGATGACCAAATGCATATATCGTCTGCATAGATCGACACTTGGACGGATTCTGGAAGGGTATGAACCAGGTCGATGAGCACCAGGTTAAATAGAGTGGGGCTCAAGGCTCCGCCTTGAGGTACGCCTCGGTAGGTGTTGCGTTGTGATGACGCACCGTCCTCTGTTTGCACAAAGAATGACCTGTCCTTCAGGAAGCTGGATATCCACCGAAAAACAAGGCCGCCTAGGCCGACATCACCCAAGGCGTCCAGGATGGCTTGATGGGTTACGTTGTCATATGCGCCTTTAACATCCAGGAACATCGCCGCTGACAGTCTCCTGAGGCTTTTTTCGTGCTGAACAGACGAGACAAGATCTATGACGTTGTCTATAGAAGAGCGCCCGCTTCGAAAGCCTGCCATAGCGTCAGGATATAACCTGTAATGTTCTAGATACCACTCTAGACGCGTCAGCACCATCCTCTCCATCACCTTTCCTAGACAACTGGCCAGAGCAATGGGACGATAAGACGCCACGTCTAGGGGTGATTTACCTGGCTTGAGCAAAGGCACAAGGCGGCTGGACTTCCATGCAGCTGGAACTTCTCCTTCACGCCATGAATTATTGTACACGTCTTGAAGTGCATGCCGGGCTGTGTGACCGAGGTTTCCAAGAGCTACGTATGTCACCCCGTCAGGCCCAGGCGATGAGGAACGTCTGCACGCTGCCAACGCCGCCTGCAACTCCTCGATGGTAAACAGATTGTCCATACGAGAATCCCGCGAGATTGGAACATCACGGGGATCACGTGTAGCGAACGATGGCGGTAGACCAGCAACCTTGAAACAGAAGTCCTCCGCTACGTCGATCTCTCTGCGACCTTGGTAGAGAGCCAGGCATTTGAAGGGGTGGCGTTGTTGCGGTGATGTTCGAAGACTACGCACTGTCCTCCATATATGTGACAGGGGTTTATGCGGATCAAGGGTATCACAGAAGTTTTTCCATCTTAGAGACTGCAGGGAGTTGATCCGACGCTGGATCTTCTTCTGTATGCATCTCGCCTCCCTTAGGTCGTAGATGGACTTGGTGCGCCTGTACCTTCTTTCCGCGCGACGGCGGATCGCTCGAAGCCGCTCCAATTCCGCTTCGAACTCAGAAAATTTAGGAATAGGCCTAAAAGATCTTGTGGCTTCTTGAGCAGCGGCGTTAATTAGCTTCTCGATGTTGCCAGGCAGACAGTCCCGGATCTCTGGGCAATTCTTCTCCATGAGCAACGTGTATTTAGGCCAGTCGACGTGATGAAGAACTCCAGTAGAGTGTGACTTGCGTATGCCGTCGATTTTAACATACGTTGGAACGTGGTCACTACCATGCGTTTCGTTGTCCGTGAACCATTTCACACTGGCACTGAGGCATCTTGAAACAAAAGTCAAGTCCAGGCAGCTGCTGTATGTCAATCCCCGCAGAAAGGTGGGACTGCCATGGTCCGACGCGAAGGAGAATACACGTCTTCCTCGACAGTCCATCTTTAAGCTTCCCCATAGCGGATGATGCGCATTGAAGTCGCCGGTAATAACCCATGGTCCAGGTGTCGCTGTTAAAATTCGACCTAGTCTTGTGCTGTCAAATCGACTCGAAGGTGAAATGTAGGCACCTATGAGCGTGAGTGCGACGTTCTTGCATTTTATAGTCAAACACACATACTGATTGTCGTCATCAGGTGCCACTGGGTGTAAAACATATGTGAAATCGCATCTGATATAAACGATGACTTTGCTGCGGTCAGTACAGGTGGCAGACATGAAAGCTTCATATCCTGATAGGCGGATGGCGCTCTCAACGTTTGGTTCACAAATGACAATTATTGGAAATTTGTTCTTAAAAACAAACGGACGAAAGTCCGAAATGCGCGATTTAATGCCTCTGACATTCCATTGGAAGATAGACGCTTCCTTGACCTCTTTCAGGAACGAATGTAGAGGAGCAGCCATGGTACTTCTCAAGACCGGAAAGTACCGGATACAGGGCATCCAGTATTTGAAGTGCGCCTCGAGCCGCCGGAGTGTGTATGGCGGTCAGTAGTGCTCGTAGCGTGTTCATAAGGGCCCTTATCATGGTGACAACTTGTTTGTCGTTGTCTTGGTTGCTGCCAGAAGGTGAAGCATGATTCGGCGAGCGTGCTATATCTTGCCGCTCCGCTGGTGGATCTAGCCGTGGCAATGGCGGCCACTCCTCGGTTGAGGCAATGATATTGGAGACTGTCTGCTGAGGATAGTCATTGCTGCTATTGCTAGTTGTATGCGGAAGTTTCTGGACTGTCAGTGGATGCGGTGCATCCTTAGCAATAGCAGTGGGTTTCCTAGATCTCCGGCGACGTGAACGTCGACGTCGCACCTTAGCGGCAGCCTCCCTGTGCGAGGAACCATCCCTGACCATTTGCCTTAAGACTTTCGCCTCATTTTTCACATGTGGGCAATTCTTCGAAGTTGCATCGTGAGAGCCCTGACAATTGGCGCACTTTTGGTTTTCTGCACGACAGGCGTCGGAGCTGTGCGACCCAGAGCACCGTGAGCACACGGCAGCGTTTGTGCAAACCGCACTAACGTGCCCTATCCTTTGACATTTCCTGCACTGAAGCGGCTTTGGCACAAAAGGGCGTACAATGTGTCGGAAGTGACCGACCTTGACGTGGGACGGTACGCTGTCTCCTTTGAAAGTTAACTTGACACACTGCGAGTTTCCCAGGCGACGGGCTTGCAATATGGCAATTCCCTCTGTCGCCGGCTTGATGAGTATATGCAGGTCAGCATCGCTTATGGAATTATCTACGTCATACACAACGCCGGCCGTAGAGTCATGATGGTCTTGTTTATAGCAGCGTACGTTGATGCTATCCATCACCTTAACTTTGCTTAGAATGTCTAGCGCGCTGCGGTTTGTGACATCTATAGCGAGGATGTTCTTACGGGCGTTGATCCTTATATCTTTGATCTGACCCGGAACAAGTGCCTCGAGCGATACAGATGTGGCTTGGCGGTTGATCCGGTTTAGATTGTCGCTAGCAGCCACAGGCACATATAAAATGGTGAGGTCTGATGGCTTTCGCGTCGGAATCACAGTTGCCTTACTTGTGGAAGGAGACGTCGTGACGAGTCTTCTCTTTGCTTTGTGCTTCGCTACGGGCACGAAGTCGCTGTCATCCGAGGTTTCATCACCGGTCCCTGAGTAGATCACAGTGTCCTCGCTGTAGGTGTCACTCGGGCGACTAGACCGCTTTCTCGGTGCGGTCGCTGTTGACGTAGAAGGACCAGGAACCTCTCCAGGCGACTCCACGTCCATCGCCGTAGTTAAGGGAGTGGCGTCTCCCACAAAGTAGCTTCAAATTCTCAGAGAAGAAACAAAAATAAAAAAGGAAACAAAAAATAAATTATCTAATTTGATTTGATATATCGACAACTGATTTGAAAATGACGGCATAAATAGGGCTGTTCGGGGTCCTTCTCAGCCTTGTCGCGACATATGTATATGTCCGGCACGCAACCTGTAATTATCTCTCTTTCTGCAGGCGTGTACAATGGTTTGGACGCGTGGCCTTTTGGCCATCGTCCATAGCCACCATTCGTAATCTTTGCTTGCATTAAGGGAAGACCATCTCCATGGCCGCACGAACAGGCGCGTCCTGCGGTTTACTTTGTTGACCCTTGAACGTAATTAAATTCTCACACTTTCCAGGGGAAACCGACTTATGTTAAAAAGGAACCACATGAAATGACTATCACATTTTTTCTATGACTTTGATGCAGACTGCCGTATGTTAGTTTTTGGTTTACCTTTGGTGTGGAAACCCGCTAAAATTCCTAACTGGAACCGTATTATTTCCCTTAGCATACGAGATTGTGTACCTATACTGTGCAAAACCTGTCGAGGGGAGAAAAATTAGCAGAAGCTTGATGTGGGCGAGTCGGTTTTGCATACTTGATGAAAAGAGCGCTACGAAGACGCGGACTGAAAGAGGAACATGTACGCTGGACAAGCGCCTTGTCCGTCGTACATGTTGTTCTCTTAGTCCGCGTCTTCGTAGCGCTCTTTTCATCGAGTATGGAAAAAAAATTACCACGCGCGTGGAACTTTAGAAGGGTATTGACATGAAGTTTTTGACTAATTATTTAGTTTTTTTTTTGCGTTAAATCAAGACCCGCACCTTTTAAACCCCGGAAAAGATACTGTCACGCGTCACAACTTCCTAAACATTTCCTGCAATACTTTTTTCCAGCACCTGCCGTGGTTGCTTAGTGGCTATGGCGTTGGGCTGCTATAAGCACGTGGGCGTAGCACGAAATTCATGCCACGGCGGCCGCATTTCAATGAGCGCGACATGCGAAACACCTGTGCACTTAGATTTAGGTCCACGTTAAAGAAACGCAGGCGGTACAATTTATTCCAGAGTCCCCCACTACGGCGTGCCTCACAATCAGATCGTTGTTTTGGCACGTAAAACTCCATAGTTTATTATTACACTTACTTGTGCGAATCAATTTCGGTTTCAGCACTGAGAAATTGACGCATCACGGCGCCACGATAAATGAAGTAGGTTGACTCTGTTCCTGCGATAGCGGTGGCTGCCGCACGAGAATGCAGCCGCAAGACAGGCGCGCAGCATGCACTCTTGTCGATGTTTCAAAACTGTGCTTTCTCGGCAATCCCCCCCCCCCCCCTTTGGCGTCCGTTTCTAACCGATCTCGACTTGCTGTGAGCGCGCACTATATTCGAACCACAAATATTTCCTTATTTCCATATCCTTAGCTCTCATGAATACCTAATCAGCCCCATCGACTGCGGCGCCTGTCTAAAGGTTGTGCGCCACATGTGTTCTGAGTTCACTTCCATCATAAGAAGCCAACAAATAAGACACCAAGTGCAGCACAGAGGAAATTACTTGTACTTACTAATTGAATCAAAGAAACGATAAATCAACGGCAACGAAAGTGGATGAAAAAACAACTTGCCGCAGGTGGGGAACGATCCAACACCTTGGCATTACGCGTGTCTACCGACGGTCTCGAATCCGGCAACATTGATGCCTTCAGGTGGTAGGTGGTGGTAAAACTTAATTGCCCAAAGTGGGGGTCCTGAAGGACACTCGGCTAGGCGCCAGATACGTTCAGGTAGCACTTGTGGGTTTATTGACCAGCTGTGTTCACCCAGAAGGATCAAGTATTCATGACGCCTGCGACAGAAAGGATGTTCCACATCCGTCGCCAAGGTTCGTGAGTGGTGGCGCTGGCTAACACTCCCAGGGTTAGTTCTAGTAGTAACACATCAATACCCCAGAAAGTGGATGGGAAGACGGCGCCGCGGTAGCTGAATTGATAGAGCATCGCCTGCGTAATGCGAAGACGTGACATATCGTTCCCCACCTGCGGCAAGTTGTTTTTTCATCCACTTTCAATTCCATTATTTATGATATTTTTTTATTTCAATTAGTAAGTACAATTAGTTTCTCCTGTGCTGTCCTTGGTGTCTTTGTTTGTTGGCTTCTTACGATATGATTAATGAAAATCGGGCCCCTCGGTTAACACCCTTTGTTCTGATTTCACTCACGTGACCTATGACTCATGTGCATATTAGCTAGCGATTTAAACGCGCGGATATGGTCAGCACGGGACCTTTCGGCTGCAGCACTATATAGTGAAGAAAGGTACTCTGAACTACTAACCAATCAGAAACAGGCAATTGACAATCATCAGACGTGTATAAAAGAGAGTGCCGAATATATTTTCTCTAAATTGTGAATGACGCGCAATAATCTGTACATAAAGACACCTACACATTGTACACACCCATGGCCACAATAACGCGAACTATTTCAATATGTTTATTCCAAATCAGTCATTAGCCATCCATGATAGGTCAAAAGGGCGAGGGCGCCGCATATATGGACTGCACGTACCGAACCATATTTGACCTATGGCGGAGAGTTAATGGCTGATCTTGAATAAAAAAAAAAATTTGGAATAGTTTTACGTCATTCCGTTCATGTTTTACGTTTCAATGCAATGTTCTCCAAAACTAGGAAGGCTTCGCTTACATGGAGAGGCACCGGAGATGTGTTCTGCCTAAATTTTTATGAGCAACTTTTTATGAACAATGTTCTTATGAGCAAGCTACATGGTGGGCATTTTTCTAGGCTATACATAAATTTTTTTAGATATCGCCTAGGGCAGATAGAGTAATTGTAGTCCTCGAGTTAGATTACTCAAAGCGGCGGACACTGTCACGACTAATCGAAATGCATAGTTAATAGATTAGCAGAATTTGACTGATTTTCTTACAAAATAAATAATTGACGACACATATTGCAATTTACGAATTCCATCGGGTAAGTTCGCAAGGCGTATTCACCTGGAACAAATTTTCAGAATGACGCCAGTCTCGAGCAGACCACACCCAAACTATGGAACAGACAGTCTGAAGAATAGAGCGGCACGTTAAGAGTGACCTAGAAGTGTTATCTTCTCCTTGATCAGTGCAAGTGAAGGTTGGCTTGCACGCGTGATTTTCTCTTTAAAAATAAATTTAAAAAGCCTCCATCACATTACAGGGGCGCTGGTTGTTGTGCCTTGCAATTATGGCTTGCTCCGAAGGATACGCTTCCATTCGTCCGCTCCGCCATCGCTGTACTGTTACCATTGAATTACCTGTGCAATTCTCCAGAGAGGACACGCTACTTCAATGTGCCGTGAAGTTGGCCCGAGACGTATTAAGAAAACGCTGATTACGCGACTATTAAAATAACGAAACAGCGATCGCGTCGCTTATGTTGCACAACAAAACTTATTGCAATCGTCTTACGTGTAGAAATGGACCACCTTGCAGAGGCGGGCATCGTAAACAAAATCAAGTGACAGCGTCAAAGATGCATACGCAAGCGACAAGGAATAGGCGAGAACACCTGCAGGTTCAGCACGACAAGCAGGCGTCCTGTCTTTCCCTTGCTAGCTTCTTGCGTATGCGTGTTGTTAGCTGGCTTTTGTTCATTAATTTATAGTCACATGCACCGACTCGAGCAGTCTTGTCGCTGCAGTATTTGGCGGTGGCTTCGCAGCCGCTCATGATGAAGTCCCCAATCGCTTTTACGCAATGCTTGCATTTCGTGCAGAGCGTGTCTTTCATAATCAGAATACCAATCTGTCGCCGGGTGATATAAGAGTTATTACGTAGCTCATGCATATTATCTTATTTTTTCTTCAAATTGCGGATCTGAGCGCGACCAGGGCACTTATCAGCCAGTATAGGCGAGTGCACTGTGGTTACGAAATCATACGCCGAATCACTTGTCTTCTCGTTCTTTTCGTAACCAAGGATTTGCATGAATATTTAAAACTCGGTGCGCTCTGACACAGACGCGTTAAGACGATACATGCTTCGCGTCTGGAGAATCATCGTTGATTACTGTACTTTCACTCGCCTTACCTCTTCCCCAGTGAAGTGTAACGCCTGAGGTCCTTGGATATACCGAGACATTACATCACACTATAGTCGGATACAACTTTAGAAAAAAGGGGAGGCCCCGCCCAGGTGACCGAAGCGGCGAAGTCACCGGCCGTCCGGCGCGTGACGTCGGTCCAGAGTGCGCGCCCATTGGTGGATGCTCGTCTGCATCCGCCTCGGAGGAGTAAACGCCCCCTTTTTTCTAAAGTTGTATCCGACTATAGTCTGGTGAAGATGTCTGTCTGTCTGTCTGTCCGTACGTCTGTCTGTCTGTCTGTCTGTCTGTCTGTCTGTCTGTCTGTCTGTCTGTCTGTCTGTCTGTCTGTCTGTCTGTCTGTCTGTCTGTCTGTCTGTCTGTCTGTCTGTCTGTCTGTCTGTCTGTCTGTCTGTCTGTCTGTCTGTCTGTCTGTCTGTCTGTCTGTCTGTCTGTCCGTACGTCTGTCCGTACGTCTGTCTGTCTGTCTGTCTGTCTGTCCATACGTCTGTCTGTCTGTCTGTCTGTCTGTCTGTCTGTCTGTCCATACGTCTGTCTGTCTGTCTGTCTCGACCCGCCGTGGTTGCTCAGTGGCTATGGTGTTGGGCTGCTGAGCACGAGGTCGCGGGATCGAATCCCGGCCACGGCGGCCGCATTTCGATGGGGGCGAAATGCGAAAACACCCGTGTGCTTAGATTTAGGTGCACGTTAAAGAACCCCAGGTGGTCAAAATTTCCGGAGTCCTCCACTACGGCGTGCCTCATAATCAGAAAGTGGTTTTGGCACGTAAAACGCCAAATATTATTATTCTGTCTGTCTGTCTGTCTGTCTGTCTGTCTGTCTGTCTGTCTGTCTGTCTGTCTGTCTGTCTGTCTGTCTGTCCGTACGTGTGTCTGTTTGTCTGTCCATACGTCTGTCTGTCTGTCTGTCCATACGTCTGTCTGTCTGTCTGTCTGTCTGTCTGTCTGTCTGTCTGTCTGTCTGTCTGTCTGTCTGTCTGTCTGTCTGTCTGTCTGTCTGTCTGTCTGTCTGTCCGTACGTCTGTCTGTCTGTCTGTCTGTCTGTCTGTCTGTCTTTCTGTCTGTCTGTCTGTCTGTCTGTCTGTCTGTCTGTCTGTCTGTCTGTCTGTCTGTCTGTCTGTCTGTCTGTCTGTCTGTCTGTCTGTCTGTCTGTCCGTCTGTCTGTCCGTCCGTCCGTCTGTCTGTCCGTCCATCCGTACGTCTGTCCGTACGTCTGTCCGTCTGTCTGTCTGTCTGTCTGTCTGTCTGTCCGTCTGTCTGTCCGTCTGTCCGTCTGTCCGTCTGTCTGTCTGTCTGTCTGTCTGTCTGTCTGTCTGTCTGTGCGTTGAGATGCGTTGAGAAGAGTTACGCTTCACTCCTATCGATGAACAACAGCGTGGACCATAAGTATTAAACAGAGCTTAAAAGGCTCGCACATTTGCAAGCCCAGCGTGCCAGTGACCCGATGCTACGGTGCTCTCAGACAATCGAGAGAATTCCCGATAGAAAGGGAGAGTACAATGCCGACACTCGTTTTGTTGCTGTTGAAAAAATCGTTGCTACGGTGCCCAACTAAACAAACAGTTACAGTTGATTTCATGAAACAAACGTTGGACAACAAAAGTGAAGAGAGCACTGACTTCTGGCTGGTTTACTTCTTTCGGAACGACAACGTATATTTGTTTCGCGAACAAGAACAAGAGTATATAACCAAGCGAAAACAGCCTCAAAAACATGACCTCGTAGAAGAACAAGAGGAACTGAGGGGCTGGATTTTTCCTGGTTCCGTATTTTCTTGGCATCGTGTGGCTGTAACTTAGACAGAACGCGGAGCCCCTCGGTTACCTATTATCCTGCCCAAAATGACATAGCGACAGCCTGTATTTTGGCAGCATTGATGCTATGAGAGGTAGAACACGAGGGCTTATTGGCCTGAGCATAAGCTGACGCAGTACGCATTGCAGTACGTGCTGCCTGAAACTAAAACGATGTTTACATCCACCAACATGGCCACGATTGGCGCTGGCTAACACTCCTGCGTTAGGTCTATAGTACGCATGCATAAATTGGCTGACAGAGTGCTTTTTCTATGCTCATTAAAAAAAAAAAAGAGTTGACATTCGGGGTTTTTTGTGCCAAAGGGCAGTCTGATTATGAGACAAGCAGTATAGCGGGGTACTCCCGATTATTTTTCACTGACTGGGCTTCTGTAGCATGCACCCAATGCACGGCACACGAGCGTGTTTTTTTGCATTCCGCCCCTACCGGAATGCGGCTGCCGCGGCAGGCAATCGTTGCTGTGACCTCCTGCTTATCAGGAGCCGTATTCTGAAACGATCCACTTCGGCGATACTATTGCCGAGGCTAGAGTGTTTAAAAATTCATTTGAATTAAATTATGGGATTTGACGTGCCAAAACCAGGATCTGATTACGATGCACGCCGTAGTGGGAACTAGAGAAATTAGGACCACCTGAGGTTCCTTAACGTGCCCCTAAATCTGAGTACTCATGTGTTTTCGCATTTCGCCCCCGTCGAAATGGGGCCGCCGTGGCCGGTGGCACAGTATCGCCGAAGTAGATCGTTTCAGAATACCGCCCCAGCTCAACGGCATAACCAATATAAGCCATTAAGCCACCCATTTTACTGTATTAATGCTTTCTTACCCAAGACTGCTGGCATGGAATACCAACAAGCGCACACCGACACTATTTTCAAAGCACACCCAAAAAAGCGTGCGGGAGCACGGCCGCTCAGTGATAGAGCACCGCAGTGCGCAAGTGACAGGTTCAGTCCCCGCATGGGGCAAGTTGTCCTTTCGCCCACTTTCATTTGCTCCTGCCCCATCATTTGTGCATTTCGATGAAAACAAACAGTGGATTTTCGCTGCGCCAAGTATTGTTTCGATGGCTTGACTGACTGTTGGCTGATGCGTTAATGTAATCGTGCTACGCAAACGAACCAAAAGCTGTACTTTACTTAACTTTACTTCTCAAGAGGTGCGCGACGATGTGACGTCAGCGTTGGAAACACGCACACGCACCACGAAGTCGTAACAAGGGCGACTGTCCCAGAGCACGATGACCGAATGACAGAACCAGCGGTGTACCGTCTTCCCCACTGTCAACGTCAGTGCTTTCTGCTGCAAACCTTCCTCGCAGCGGGCATCCAACAAGCTCAAACGCCACTCTCGACACTACACAACTTACGCGTTCGCCTCGAACGAGGTGAGATTGCGGTCTATGAACCCTTGCGGCCAATCCAGGAAGCAGACTAAAGCGAGTCGCTGACCGAGTGAGCCCTAAAGGAAAAATAGACTAGCGGGATCCAAGGAGGGGGAGAAGGAGGGGGGGGGTAGGGGCGAGCGTAGTGAACCGGCTGCTCCAAGCGTTCTCGGACGGGGCAGAATAGCTCACGGCGGAGCGCGGTTGGGCGAGTCGCCGTTGCTTTCTATTTTTTCCTTGGACTGCCGCTGCGTATAAACAGAAGCCTTGGCTCACTCCCAAGGATGCGCGGTGCGCTGACGGCGTCTCCGCTGACCTTGGCAATGGAGGCAGCTGGCAGATGAGTGCACGAAACAAACCCACTGGATGCACGCAGCTCCCGTCTCGCTTATTGCGCGAGCACATATGCGCAAATATTTTCCTCATAGAAAATTATGCAGCAGATGCAGGCGCTGAAGGATGGTGTCGGCTTTTTCTTCTCCGGTAAATGTAACGGGAACGTGAATTGCGCTCGGTTATTTGGTTCTTCATACTTGCCAATGAAATGAACGCGACATATACAGGGTGCCCTAGCTAACTTGGACCAAGATTTTAAAAATCCCCAAGAGCTCTAGAGAAACCGTACCGACTGCATAGTAGACGCGTAGTCGTATACTTACGGCCAGTATATGTTTCATCACGAAGTATTGCTTAATTAATTACTTTTATTTTGTGAACTTTTTAATTATTGCTTGAATCGCAAACATATCAATTACAATGTTGCTGGGCACCTCAAATAACTTCCAAATCAAGCATTTGTTTAATGCTCAGCTTTGCCTCGTTGGTTTTTCCGAGAAAGAACAATAGCGCGCGAAACATCAAAAGTACGAAATAGATAGGTGCTCGCGCGCCGATACTCAATACATATGTATATGCAGAGCAACATCTTCTATTTTTCCGATACTTTATTTAATGCGACAGCATTTTTTTTTGCTTACCTAACTCCACTCCTGTCTGTCTATCTGCCCTCGACATGATTACCGCGCGAAAAGAATAATGAAAACCAAGCCGTAACGAACAGTCGAACCCGGGCCGGCAGAATGTTGTTCGAGTACCTATCCCCACGCGGAATGCTTCCGACAGTCAGGCGAGGGAGCGCCGGCCGCCGTCGTGCTCTGGCGACATCCATGCGCGTGGAGGTGTTAGACGCTCTCCAGAGACGCAAAACCAGCGAAGCCGAACTGACGCGCCATCGCGCACGCTTCGCTCAGTCGGCTGCAGTCGAATAAAGTATGCGTGCTGCTCAAATGGGCGGAGAGAGGAGAGGGCTCTCTCGCAACTGGTCGTCATTGTATCGATGGGCGCTGCCGGAAATGTTCTTTTCGTGTTTTGCATTTTTAAATGTGGGATCAGGCTATTTGACTCCGAATGATCTTAATGCATGGTGCGACTTCAGGCAAGAATAAAAATGCTTGCTGACGGCCTGGTTGGTGCATACTTGGCATACTAAATAAGCGCAACACTACAGAAGGGGGAAAAAAATACGAGAACCCTGCATAAACGAATCTACAGGGCGTTCGTAGGTGATTAAAGATATATGTGAAAGAAAGATTTAAGTGAGACAGCAGGAGTAATGCCATGAAATATAAGGGACACAAATGCGCACAAAACCGATGCACTACGCTTAAAAACAGAGTTAAAATATACAACGTTAGTAATCTCAAAGGAGGGAGTTCCCATTGGAAAGTCTCAAATGAGGACATGCACAAAGCCGTTCTTCCTGTCTCTTCGAATTGAATGAATGAAATTGTGGGTTTGACGTGCCAAACCACGATATGATTATGAGGCAGGTAATTTCATCCACCAGGGATCTTTAACGTGCCTGCAATAGACGGCACATGGGCGTATTTTGCATTTCGTCACCATTGAATTGCGGCAGCCGCGACAGGGATTCGATCCCGGGACCTCGTGCTTAGCAGCGCAACATAGCCTCTGAGCCACCGCGGTGGGTCTTCCTGTCTCTTAACGTTGCATCCATCATTATCATCGTCATTGGCACCGCCATCTTTTATTATCCTTTAAGTTCTTTTTGCAGAGTATTAATCACTGTAGTCACGAAAACATAAAAATAAAAGCAAATTATAACAAGAAAAAATGAACAGATATGTCAGGGGTGCATGTAGTAGAACGCATATGCATCGAAGGCATTGCGAACATAAGGCATGGCAAAAGGTGTGAGTAAAGTGATTAGTTACGGAAACAAGAAGTCAATAACTGCGTAAATATTGGCGTATCCCGCTCGTTAACTATTCATTCTAGCATATCCTTCCACGGCTCTTTAGTGATGAATACGAACGATCTAGTAAAAGCAGTACCATCTAAACGCTGCACACCTATGCTGTAAGGGCTCAGCGGACACTAGGACGATGGGTGGCTGCAATATTCCCAATGCTGCCAGATGAGCCATCCCACATCCACTTATAATAAATGGGACTGCTTCTCCTGCTGCAGATATTTTCATCGGCCGGCGCAGGCATCGATGTTGCTAGGTCGCCACCACGTGCCTTCAGAACTTGTACCCGTCCATTCCGCTAGTAGACATGGTTTTCCACCATCTTTCCGATAAATCGGTCTAAGAACGAAAGGTTGTTCTCTTTCGCGAAAAGAACGCCGCTCTGCACGCACGGGGAGACCGGCAGGAAAGGAAATGCGGAACGCTGATGAGATCACCAGCCTAGATACAAGGCGACTCACGTCGGTAGACCAGGAACCGGAAGATCTCCTCCGACAACGCCGGTATATAACACGCACGTACAGCGGCGTCGGGCGCCTGGCTGCTCTCGTGGAGTCGGCCTTCTCGGTAGCCACGCTCATCCACACCGAATCGCTTCAAGGAGCTTTCCTACACGTCGCCACCTGGGTTCACTGGCAGTGTCGAGCAGTCAATGAGGGGACCGACCAGATTTGCGAGAGAAGAGGGCTCTTGACATGACGAGTGAAACTCACCATCGGGCTTTTGGATAAGATAAACTCTCGCGCAGTCTTACGACGCCGCGCCGGCACCGCGGAAGGAGACGCGTATAGAACAAACACCGGGCTGAGGTCGCTCAGGAGATATCAAGTCGGCACGCTCCTTCTGAGATAATACCTCGGCTTGTCGCTCGCGCGTGCCATGGGGGTTACAGTCACATCTAGTGGATTTCGTGCGAGAGCACCAATTCGACCATTTTGTGTTGATGTCAAGTGCAGGGCGCCATGATCGCTCAAGCGACGTAGCTTGCAGTGATATAGCTTCGGTACCGTTTCAGAATAAGTTCCTGCGTTATCCGTGAGAGTGTACACGCAAGCGCAGTGTTAACGATGGAGTGATTATAAGCTGTGTGCGCTTTCGTCACCGACGATGGTCGAGTGTAATGTCATAATAAGCGGTCTGGAAGTCGCAGTGCATCCAAGTAATTTAGTCGTGTGCATAACCATACTAGAAATATTTAGGATTAGATGATGAACGCACATCTCTGTCAGTCATCCTTGACCCTTCCAATCAAAAGTGCCGCCACAGGAGCATCAAAATAATTTAAAAATACGCGTTTCAATAAGTCCGCCTTGTTGAAGAAACTGCTGGTTGGCGGGGCTGCACTCATGCGCAATGGTGATACAGTAGAAAATCATTAAAACAAATTCTCCTGTTTTGCGTGCCAAAACCACGATCTGATTATGTGCATGCCGTATTGGGGGATGTCTTAATTTGTCTTAATTATGTCTTACTTTGACGCCCTGCTCCGGAAGAACTTTGATGGGGTTCTTCAACGCTCGCCTAAAAATAAGTACACCGGCGTTTCTGCATCTCGCTCCCATCGAAATGCGGCCGCGATCTCTGCAGCACCATGCCATAGCCCCTAAGCTATCGCGGCGGTTACAGAATAGCAAATATTTGGCAGATAACAAGTGATAACGAATTGGTGGCGTAAACCTAATAACAACATATATGAGTGCATATATCCCTATTAAAAACGCGTATTTTCTACATCCAGAATTCCATGCGTTCAATATGACGATCTAGGGGAACAAATAGATTTGTACAGTACAAGATGGTTTATGTAATATAGATGAATATAAACTTATGATATGATATATCATGATATATATGATTGTATATATTGGTCGCTTTGGTCACATTCTTGGGCAATGGTTTCGGTAATATTTAGATAAAAAAATACAATGCTACACAATACCACATACGATTATACGGCCAATAACCGTGACTTCGGCGGTGTCTTTATTAGATTTTTAGCTCCTTGAGTGGTCGCGTAAACCGTTTTAATTATGAATACCGTGAACGGCGATATTATGACCAATGAGGTACAGTACATTTCTTTTCATTGCGGCTGCCGTTATTACGAAGGTACGGCTCAGTGTAAATGGCACGCACCTGTGCGTAACGAAATGTGAACGCACATGACTCATAATCACTGTCCGGTTTGCATTTCATGCACATGTGAGGTAGCCGATAATGCAGGTGCTTATCACGTCACGATGCGGCAGGTATCGATGGCCTCAGGTCTCAAGAAGTAGCGTCACTCGTTCATGTGAGCGCTGTCTTCATGGCTTTATCACTACGCGCTCCCCTATCTCTCTATCACTCAGTACCCGGCCTATAAGGATGTCCAACGTTACGATGATTTTTTCTCTTGTCAGCAAAGCTAAAGGATGGCGCAGCACCTCACAAATAACGGAACGGCCAGTTTGCTTTCAGCTGTGACGTCATACGTGCGGGCCGAGAGCTCATGCATTTCGGAAAGGGACTGAAGAGCAAGATTTTAACTCGAACAAAGGTAGGACATCGTAGCCAGGAATTTTCGATTTGACAATATTATATTAAAAGGGCATATGCTTAAATGTTTTATTAAAAATACGACAGGATCACACTGGTCGCAACACCGTTGAGATTGCACGTTCCAGCCGGTGCTGTTTGCTACCAAGAAATCGTCACAAGTCCTGCCGGCTTCCGCAGAACTGACTTCCCATATTCAGTGTCCCTATGCATCGACTTGTCGATTAATTCGCTCTCGCGCTGGACTATGCTAGTCTCCCGATTAGGTCGGATGACAAAGCGACCGTCCCGCAGAATCGTTGGTCGCGAGTTCGATCACCCGGACCAGGCTGACTTTTTCTTCAACTGCGAAGCTTCCTTTCTGAGAAACGCGTTCCGGTTTCCTTTGTAACTTCGTGCTATATAGTCGGGTGGATGACGTATTTTCCATTCAAGTCTTGGCAAGGAAGCAAAAGCGTTAGGTGAGACGTCCTGCATTCACATGCGAAAAAAAGAAAGTGTTGGCTGTATCAGTGTTCTGCTGTTAGCAGGAGGCTTGGCAGCTATGGTGTTGCGCTGCTAAGGACGAGGTCGCTAGCCTAAATTCCGGCCACGGCTGCCGCATATCGATAGGTAGTGAAATGCAAAAACGCTCGTGGGGGTCCTGTGCATTGGGGGCACGTTAAAGACTCCCTGGTGGTGAAAATTAATACGGAGTTCCCCACTACGGCATGCTTCATAATCAAATCGTGGTTTTGGCACCGCATAATTCGATTAAATTAATTTCAGTGTTTGAACAAGCGTTTTCGATGAATACACGGCGCCCGCCCTGTTTGACGTGGCTGTGCGCCTTTTCGGAGGTATAATAAAGGTAATCTTATATTTAAGAATAATACCGACGGGAGTAAACGCTTTTTCCAGTCCCTCCCATATTGCACTCTGCATCTATACACATCCTCGCCCAGCATAGGCCACACAGCCATTTCATTTTTAGCACATATTATTATTTGTTTTTATTTATTGTTTGCACTGAAACATGCTCTCGCTGTATGAGCCAATCCGCGCGAAAACGCATTCACCTAGAATAGGATACGAGAGAGACGTTGCTCTGAAGCATGGTGTTCCTGTCTCTTCACAACCTGACATCATGGGCCAAAGAGCGTAGGCCTTCCATCATACAGGAGATGTTGGGTAGCAGCGAAGACACGTCGCCAGGGAGTTGGAGCAGCAAACAAGCAAGACGAGAGAACGGACTAATTCAGCCACACGGTCGCGCTTTCCTTGTGAGATCTTGGAGCTCTGTATGAAGATTTCGCCTGAATCGTAGCAGTGGGTTTGCCTCGGCTCGTTGCCTCATGGCCAGAACAAGGAAGCAACTGAATGAGACCCGATGGAAGGGCGATTGTTCTTTAATACTTCCTTGACGTCCTGTATTTAGCGATGCTTTCCTGTTTACTTGAATTGGCCATGAGCATGGTTTGGTTAAGGACGTGATTACGGAGCCCTTTCCGTATCCTCTGTTTTGGCTGTGGCGTATTTTGTCTGTGACGCACTTTGGCTGTGACGTATCGCTTTGCGCTGTGACAGCGTCACCAAGTTATTTCACCGCCACCAGAACACCTAAAGTTCAATGCGAGTCAATTGGTTATGAAATATTTACCCGACGGACCACACGGTAAGCGCTTAGTGGGTGTGTATCGCCACATTTGCTGATTTGTTTCATAGTACGTTTTCTCTCGTTTCTCAGTTTTTGAGGACACGCTCTATGTGTGAAAGAGAAGAAAGAAAAACAACGAAAGTAAGAGAGGAAACTTTAGAAACACTGCAAACGGAAACCAACGGCTTAAAAAAATATGCACTGGTGATTTAGCGGTATACATGGGGGAGCAGTGCGCCAGCATTACGCCGCACCTCTTTGAGGTCCTGATTTCATAGCCGTCGTTGTTGACCACATTGCACAGTGTGGTTCAAGAGCTCGCTCGACACACGTCCTGCCTCTTCGAGAAGCGAAATGCAAGTGACGGCACTCGGGAGAGCCGTCAGCCGCACTACGCACACCCTTGAGAAGGTCGGTGCACCGACCGAAACTATTGGGAGAGTGAACGGGAGATAACCGCGAAGTTGTGCTTCCCACCCTCCTATATCAATTACAATTTACTTCCCATCCAATTTGGTGGATAGGAAAACTGCGCCGCGGTATTTCAACTGGTAAGAGCATCGCACGCGTAATGCAAAGGCGCTGGTTCTTATCCTACCTGCGGCCAGTTGCTTTTCTTCTTTTTTTCCCCTCTCCTACTCTTGTCATGTGTGTGTATTTTTTTAACGATCTTTCTGTCTCCCAGTGCAGGGTAGTAAACTGCATATCTATATTCCGGTTTACCTCCCTACCTTTCTCATCTCTTTTAACTCTCTCTTGCTTTTTCATCCACTTTCATTTACATGTAATTGTCATTTCTTTAATTCAATTAAGAACTGCAAATAATTTCCCCTATGCTGTCCTTGGTTCACACGCTGTGTCACAGCTACACAGGCATAGCGTCACACAGTGTCACGAATTTGCAGTGTCACATAATCCGGTTCCTCTAAACCAGCGCAGACCCGCACTCAAAATTGCTCGCGCTGTTGTCAGTAGAGACCAGTGTCAAGAGTAATGATGTTTGAGATTGGCAATCGCTAAATGTCGGTTTCTTGTCAACCTATTGCGCGCGCTCCAAAGCGCACGAGTGGCCGCGAAGGGCCCCACATTGAAGGCCTAAAAGCGGCGTCCAGAGCACGTGGCTAAATCGGCTAAATCAATAGGCTAAAAGCGGCTAAATCAATAGGAGAGCCGTTCGAAGGTACCAGTTGCAGAATTACCGCCAAGCACCTTCTGTAAAAACACCGTGATCTACTGAACGAAAATTCGGGACCCTACAACTTGCCGCGCCACCTGGGGAAAAAAAAACTAATAAAGAAATACGCTAAATATTGATGCTTGGGGTATCAGAGGTTTTGCGGTGCCTGCACACAGTTTGCGTGTGTGTTTGCTGACAACAGCATAAAGCCAGTTATCGTATATGTTTAAAGAGGGGATTTCGCATCTCGAATGGATGGTAAGCGAATGTTGATCAGAAGCACTCACCGCCATGTGATGACGCGTTGCCGATGAGGTCAAAGCAAGAGGGGGAGGGGGGGGGGGCGAACCTCCTTCGCGAGCCGATCGATTCGCAGTTGCGCAGACGTGGTCAGCCGAGCGCGTCGCGCTGCGGCAAACACGCTAGCAGACGACCACTTCCGTAGGCTTTTCTTGTGCGTTTCTTCACGGCTGGAGACCACGAAGGCCAGGCAAAATCACCGTCGCGCGACGGGTCCACGAAATATCCCCAAACCCACGGCACGCACCGGCATAAAAAGGGACGTTGTCAGGGCAGCGGGCGCGCTTTTGGCCAGTGTCACCTTGCAACGAGAACCGTGAACTTGAACGGAGTGGGAGGGCTGAGCCACCGCCGAAATCCAGTTTCGTCTGCTGGCGCGGCCGCTTCCCCGCTCGGCTCTGACCGTGTCGTCTGCTGACCTCCATTCTGGATCGTTAACGCAGCGCCGCCGCAGACGCTGGGCAACGGAGGAAGAGCTAGAAGGCAGCGCAGCGCATTTCCCATCCTTTCCTACTTCTCTTCCCTTTCTCTCGACGAAGGCTCGCTGAAACTGTGAAGCGCGGCGCACGGTGCAGTTCTCTCTCGGCAAAACTGTGCAGCGTCGCGGACGCTGCAGGGCGTGCTCGAATGGCCAATATTGAGCAGAATAACAAACATTGCTCAAAAGAGAACTTACACATAACTTAGAAGTTGAAGAAACTCTGCCGCAGGCCTCTCGCACGAAAAAGAGTGGCATTGAACGAATATGAAATTTTAGAAACACTTAGAAGATATTTTAATCGGATGCTAAAGTTGGTTTTGGAGCGACAGACCTGGGGCGGCTTGCACGAACATTTATTAGCGAATATAATAACGAAATAAAGAACGCGTTAAGTTTTCCCTAGACAGGGCCTAGTCCGCACCAGAATGCGTTCTTAAATTCGTCATTAGTTTCGTTATTAAATGTTCGTGCAAGCCAACCCTGGTGTCATCAACATTAGTAGGACGTCATGACAATACACGTTTGCTGGTGCTGCTCATAGAAAAAAGAAATGAACAGGAGTGCCGGGGGCGCTTCTACTGGCTGTGCTAACTCGCTGGAGCCGCAGTGATCGCAGGAACAGAGCGAGCCAGTGCACCACGATGCCATGACGCGCATGCGTACTTTGGTGCATTCAAACTTTGCACTTGGGTGCATGTAAACTTTTCCAAACGAGAACGCTCTGTCTTGTTTCAACCTCAAGAACACTGCCGCCGGTCATAACCTTTCTTCACGGCGGACTTCTGGCACACGAGCTGCTGCGCTGTTTTCCGTTGTTCCCGCCAGTCAACCTTACCCGCAATGCCAAGGCTGCAATCTGCTGTTAACCATGGCACCCGACCCGGTGCAGCGAAATGTAGAGTGCATCCTAAACCACTCGTGTATACAGGGTGTCCCACGTAACTTTATCCAAACTTTAAAATGTACAAATTCCACGTAGCTGTAGAGAACAAAGGCAGTGTTGTTTGCCGTCACTTGTAGATACCCAGATTATTTTTTAGATTCCGCCTAATTACATAGTTAGCCTTAATTATTTATTCAACTTCCTAAATATTATAGTTAGCTTAATATTGCGAATGAGAAAATTGTAGAGCAACATAAACAGAAACAGCTTGCTGTTGCTCAATACGTGTTACATAAATGTAACACAGAAGACACAAAGAACTGCTTGCCAAGATGCAGTGCAAGGAATGAAAATAAGACTATGTAGTTGCGATAAGGTCAACCTTTCATTTTAACAGCTGTTCTGAAAACGGATGCATACCTGTCATGGATCACTATGGCAGGCGCCGCATGACACATGACTGGCATGAAATAAATGTGCTACTTTCAAAGTCCTTACAACTTTGAAATAATTAAGGGGAGTTACATGAAAAAGTGATTCGCACGCCGAGAGCATCACCAGGCAAAAGCACTAGTGCTGCATGGAAAGGCTGAAATATTACCTGAAGTTGAATAGCGAATTGAGTACAGCACGTCTTTTAAGTTAATGGAAAGAAAAAAAAATCTAAACAACAAGGACAATCTGCAATTTTCCGGGATACTCAATGTAAATTCGGGACATTTCGAGGCAACATAATTGCTGAAAACCAGGTGCAAGCAGATTGGTAGATGCAATATGTAGATGGCACTAACATCGGGACATTTTTCGAAACAAGGGCATGTCCCGAAAATTTCAACTCTAGTGGTGATATGTGTACTTACATAAGAACAATGGCTCATATATAAATACGTTTAGGCATCATTTCGTACACCTTGTGTGACACCCATCGCGGAGGATTAGCCAAGAACGGGCACACAATCAGTGGCACACATTAAATCAAAGAAAACATTAAAGAAAATAAAGTAATTCGAAGAATTTGTGAAACATAGTCCACTATATTGTAGAGAAGGGGCCAGTGTACTTTAGATGACATTATAAGTTCAGGCTTGATGTTGTAGACGTCGGTCTGTATCAGTCCAGAACTGCCCCCCCCCCCCCCCATCATGCGCATGTCAATACACATTTCCTGCACCGCGGACATTGCGGTACAATTTTTTTATTCATAAACTGCGTGGAGTGTAAAGCTTGTTATTGGGCTAGTTGGTACACATTTCTAAATCTAGAACAGCGCCAGGAAACGTGACAAGAAAGCGAGACTGCGTTCTTCTCGTCCCGTGTCCTGGCGCTGTTTTAGCAAGAAGCTCGGCAATTTAACATTCGCAATTTCTATTCTTTTTCTTCCTGTGCCCCTTCTTCCAGCTTTGTATTCTTTCTGTTTCTTCCTTACAGTAAAGTGACTGCTCAACAACACGTTTTTCTTCTGACCCCTATATTCTCAAGTAGATATTCTTGTAATCGCGAATATTATTATTATCAGTGATTTCTAGCTCTGTTGGCATCGCTCCTTGGTACGTGTCTGCGATCATCATCATCTGAGCGAGGAGGATGCACGCCGAGGAAGAAGCCACGGCGGAGCGCGTGCTCGGGTCCGGCGAACGGCGCAGCTCGTGGGTCAGCAGCTGACTCGTCCCCCGGCGGTGCCAGGGGCTCCCCGGAACCAACAGCGACCACCGACACCGCCGCCGCCGCCGCCATGACCGCGTCGCACGTGAGCGAGTCGGGCGCCGTGCCGGGGGACGCGATCGGGGACGCTGCGCGGCGACCCGAGGTTGTCGTAGTCCGGGACGTGGACCACCGCGGTTACCAGTGCATCGGCCAGAGACCAAGCGGCGCTCTCAAAGTCTTCCACAGGTCAGCTGCTCCGCATGCACTCTCACCGCGCAGCGACTGATGCAGCGACGGGCACGACAATGTGGGCGAATTGCTACCGCCGCCGCCGCCGTAGGAGCACACGTAATGTGCGGCAGCAAACCTTTGTGCCGGGGTAGAGAACACGCGTATGCTAGCCTTGTTGTTCAAAGAGCGAAAGTCGTCTGACGTGGTCGCCCCCGTGTGTAGTTGTCTCGCCTGTGTGCGCATCGAACTCTTATGTAACCTTAGGAGAAAAAAAATCGGGCCTTTTTTACTGCGCCTAAACCTGTGCCTACGTGCGTGTCGACAATTGGGGTGCATTCACGCCAGCGAGACATGTCGTTTGAGCGACCATGACTGGCGACCAAGAAGCGCCTCACGACGACCAATGTTCACGTATAGTCATGCAGGACGTGCACTTCGGCACACCGAGATATCTCGCGATGGGTGCTATTCGCGCTGGCACTGCTTTCCTCATTAGGACAGACCGGTGGACTAGTTGGTATGACAATAGTTACACGGTAGCGCAGAAGCCCATGGAAGAAAGAAATATATAGACGGGTCGTAGCGCTAGCTAGCTATTGTCCCGTTTATTTCTTTCGTACATGTGCTTCTTCGCTACTGTGTAAATAATGATTTCCTGAGCCGGCCTCCGCTGCCCCTGTTTTTCCAACGGCAAGGCACGACGCCGGTGCGGCGAAGCCAGGGGCGCTGTTTCGGCGTTTGATGCCAACAGCGACTACATGAATGCCACAAAATTCGGCCCATTATTTATCTCACACGTGAGAGTCGCATATCCATTCTTTCGAGCTCATTAAGTCTTGTACAAATTCTACGAGCACTGCCGTACGGTGCGCTTACTAGAAGGCAGGGCGAGGAATGGTTTTGCAAGACGCAGTGGTACGTGCAGGCGGGGAGAAAACAATACGGGATCTGCGTGCGCGTGTACTCTTGCACCCTCTAACGAAGCAGGCACCTTCCGTCGAAGCATGGCATTGCGCATGCGCCTCCTGTGACGCTCGCGTGCATGCCCGCATACGTTCATTTCTTGCTCGCGTTGTTTCGTATTCGAGACTGCAGAACATGGCGGTGGGAGAGCGGTGTCTATTTCGGCCGTTGTGATATGTGACAAGGCCATTCACGCTCTGCCGACCGAAACATAGCAAGAAGCGCAGTCACAAGGTGGGCGTAGCGGCTGGCATAAAACGTGAATGGGCGCGCATGCGCAATGTCACGACAGAAGCACCTGATTCCTTAAGGGACACAAGATTGCAGTTTAGCACGCGCTCGCAAATCCCCTATTATTTTGTCCCCGCCTCTACTTCCGGTCGCTCTAATGAATCAGCACTACTGTCATTCGCTCATTGTTCTTTCTTTATTCATTGCCAAACAGCTTGGAAGCCACTTATGTTTTTTTTTTCAGTAAAGCTTTTCGTGCGGTGCCGTTAAATTATTTGTTTTCTTCGTAGTTACTCGTGAACGTGTCTATTGCGATAGAGTTGTTTTTGCGATGCTCCTAACTTAAAACGTCCATGTTTTGAAGTTTTGTAGCAGCTTACTGAAAAGACGTAGTGATATCGTTCGTCATTTGTTTACGTTCCAGCTCGTGACCAAACATTCAGCTTCGAACATTCTTACGTAACATGTGTAAACCTAATTGGTCGGCATACTCTCAACGAGTTCACTCATATATAATACACGATTGAGTCTCAGAGTTCTGGTAAATGGGGCTGGACATTAGTAGAGACCATAAAAATAATAATCAGCCCGAGTACTTAATAAATTTACAGGGCTATCGCCATCATAATTTTTTGGGAACCTTGCCTTTGATAATATAGTAACGGCAAAACTGCTCTGGTACAGCAAAGCCTTGTTTGAGTTTAATGGTGCTTGGACATGGTGGCAAAAATAAACATGGATGAAGAAAGCCGGGAAAGGGGGCGGGGATCATAGCTATACAGTAAATGTGTTAGTAGTGGTACAAGTTCTTACGCTTCTTCACTGCGAACACAAAGCTCTGCTAGCTGCTCAGCTTTTAGTACGCAAATTCATGTGAAAATACCACAGTTGTCAATCCACTAACTAGGAAGCAGCCTTATACTCAAGTGTGTACGTAGCAGATAGAAGGAAGTCGCAAATAGATTCGACCTCTAGTTGGCGCCGATGCGTTACAGAACTAATTGAATTCCTCAACGTAATATACGTCAGAAAAATCCTAAATTACGGCCTAAGCAAGACGTACAGACAGAATTGCGTCGGGATTTAGCTTGAATATACCAGAAAAAATGGCTGTGGCTTAGGTAAGGTTAAGCCCAGGATGCGAAGCATACTAGCCTTTATTTTAGTTGTTGAACCACTGTTTAGCCTGGTGAACTGCTGTTGCTTGGCTATATTTGGTTCGGCTAGACGAAGAAACAACTCATGCATTACTTCTTCGCCTTCAAGAGTGGAACGCGACAGCGTTCCCGTCGACCCGCCAAGGGGTGTAAGACAATGGGCTACAGGGCAGCGACTACGCGCCCCGCATTGGACGCGGTGAGCGTCGAGCAAAGCAGCGTTCGGCGCGGCAACGAAATGTGCGCCTGAGCAAGAGACGCACGCCTTAGAAACAGCGCGTTTCTAAGGCAACACCGCATTCACTAGAGGCGCTTTTGTACCGCTTTGAAGCGTTGTACTCGTGGCTCAGTGGTAGCGTCTCCGTCCCACACTCCGGAGACCCTGGTTCGATTCCCACCCAGCCCGTCTTGCAAGAGTTGAGCCAAAGCCACTTCTCCTCTGTCGTGACGTCACGGTGTCACGTGATTTCATGGTCACCGCCGCGCCTGAGGAGCTGGGTTGAGCCCTCGTAATATGCTTCGCATAAAACCTAATTCTGTCAAGCGGAAACTAAAACACAAACCCCTTTTCCGAGCGGCGCAGCCCGCTTGGCTCCTTGCAGCACCACCATCGCGGTCGACTCCGCGCATCCGCAAGAAGACTGCGGTTGCCGGGAAGCGTGCAAGCAGCCAGGGATCTTTGAAGTCTATCGCGTTCCACTCTTAAATGCGAAGCTTAAGTGTCCTCCGGGTTTTTCGTTAAAGAATTGAGGTTGAGCGTCCCCAGACTGCAGAGTGTGTTGTGAGGGACGCGGTATAGTGCTGAGGCGCTGAATTCATTTCGGACATCTGGTGTTGCTCATTGTGCGACTGAATATAAGTGCCGGAGCGTCTTCGCATTCGAACCCCCTCGGAGCGCGCCCGCCGCAACCGGAAATCGAACCGCCACGGAGGCAACGGTGTGGCCCTTGAGAAAGACGCTAGACGCGGTGCAATTGCGCCAGCTGTTTGTAGTGACTGAACCCCCCCCCCCCGCCCCCCCCCCAAAAAAAAATTATTTCGGGTTTTACGTTTCAAAGCCGCGATATGAGTATGAGGGAAGCCGTAGTGGGGGACTCTGGATTAATTTGGTCCACCTCAGGTTCTTTAATTGTACACGGGCTTTTCTGCATTTCGTACCACCTGGATGCGGTCGCCGCATCCAGGACTTGATCCCGTGCCCCAGGACTTAACAGCGCAACACCAAGACCACTACGGCCACCACTGGGGTCATAACGAATGATCCAGCCGGTGAGGAAGGTCTATGAGCGGCGAGAATTTGGAGTGGCACCCTCTCGCGAGTGACGTCACGGCCAGGACGCCACTCGCTCCGGCTCGCTCGGCTGCCGCGCGCGCTCGTTTTCTTGGTGCGTGCTGGGGGTATTGGCCGCTTGAGCCCTACTTACAGGAGGTTATTTCAGATTATTTCTGCTGCCATGCGGGGATACCACTTTCTTCTTTAAAACCGCGTGAGTCATGAAAATTTACGACTTGGATATCGCAAGCTATGTAGCGCTGAAGGGGTCTACTGGTCTTGCAATGCATATGTGCACCCTGTCTGTTCATAAATTTTGCTTAAAAAGAACGTCTGCAAGTTCAACAGGCGAAGTTATTTAGGACGCTCCTCTAAACACTTGACATTCCCTTATTACTTAAGTATGAGAGGCATAGCATTTTACATGGAAGAAATATACGCTGATATTTGGTGTCAACATTATAAATCCGCGTTAGAAGGACACTGCCCAGCGAAGCTTTGATCATAAGTCTTATCACTCTGTTTAGTTGTTTTAGTTAAACGTGGCAACTATATTAAGACCTAAATGGAAGAGATAGGCACGCATTTCGTGTGAAAAGGTTTTGTACTACTTTCACCGTTCTCTGAAATAGGCACCCAGAAACGCATTGGCTGTTAACACGATGGCACATCGTGTATAGTATATATATACTTGACGAATATCATAGCAGCAATCACATGAAATAAAATTTCTTGTTTAAGATCGAGAAGCAATCAAATGCAAGAGATGAAATGTGTCCTAGGGACCCTCTGTAGCTTATATCGACGATATGGAACACCCCTAGCTAGCTCCTGCCACGGAAGCAAACGAGTGTCGTTATGGAGAGGAACGCATTGTTCGCGAAACCCAGCAGTTCACTACAACTTCGATTTGAAACCATGAAGTAGCTTTTTACAGCTCCAATTACAATGACTATAGCATACTCTGGGAACTACAGCACAGCTTAGGCTGCGTTTAAATGGAAAATGCAAACACATTCTGCCTCAAGATATCTCGATCCTGCGTTGTCAAATTACACAGATTGAAAACTATTTGCTTCGTTAGTGCATAAAAGAATAACTCGCGTACCCGCATCTTAAAGAAGACACCACGTCTCACATTAACGCTTGACCTCCACTGGGGAACAATGCTATCTTCAATATGTGCAACACTACTAATGAATGGGCCTTCTGCTTCTTGCTGGCTTCAGCGAACAGGTCCAAAAGGCATATTTCGATTCAAATATTTGACCGGAGCAGCCTGTGTCAGTTCTGCAAACAGATTCATTATGTCTGTTTTTCAAGAAATTTATAAGCACCAGTAAATTGCTCAAGTGAGTTGAACGTGCAGCACGGAAAGGGAATAAATATTGGTACATTTCTTTCTGTGTGCTGCAAACAGCTGTAAACCTCAATCACCTTTGCTTCAAGTTACCGCCATCTAAATTTAACCGGTGAAGAACGGCCTAATTTTGAGAACCAGTTAAAAACGAAAGTGGTGCTGGCCGAATCTAAACTGCAGTGGTAGTCAAGCCCGCGTGTTAATGCCGAGGGTTTCTGTGAAGAAATAGAAAAATTTGATATTATCCCGTGAAGTATTCGTCATGAGCAAACATGTTTTAGCGGGTTAAAATCTAGATAAATGTTGTAGAAGCCATATATAGTCAGCGTTTAATTGTGACACGCATATTGCACCATGGTGGGTACGGAATCTTAACTAGATTCTTATGTGTTGTGCTTTTGCGTCTATGCTTTCATTATTCACGTGAGCTACCACTAGAAAGTGTAGATCCGCGTATGAAAAACCCGTAATGGTCCGGTCTGAGCTCCCTCGGGTGGCAGTATAGCGTTGCCTTCGAGAAATATATTGTCGTCTAGGAAATAAGCTCCTTGATTACATTTTCGCGAACGAAGACATCGTAAAATATATTTGAGAGGCCCGTCATAAGTATACAAGCATTGGGAACGAGAGGGAACAAACGGAAACACTGCAGAAGGCGTCCGGACACCGCCCGAACTGCAGCAGACGACAGACGCGAGTTCGTGCCCTGACGTCACGCGAGCGGCGCTCGCAGCGCCCCTCTAGGTCGTTCTCGGGGCTAATACAGCAGATAACAAGTGGTCTCACAGAATAAGAGAACGGGTGGCAGTCGAGGCCGGCAGGGCACAAGGTAGAGCACGAATACCGACTAATCTATAGGTGTACGGCTGGTTCCACCGGCAGGCTTGTGAAGCTGATGCCAACGTTACTAGAGTAGCTTGCTGAGGCCTCCATGTCGCTGCGCTATCAATTTTAGTAACTATTGAAAGTAGTTTGTGTCAGTTGCCTGACAATTTTTCGTCATAATTAATTCGTCCACAGTGTTTAGTCACAATTGCATCGTCCATAGTGACAGGCGCAAGTCGACGTTTTGATTGCTGGTCTAGTTTAGCGCATACAGACGAAGACGCAAGGAGGCACAGGAAAGACACAGACGCGGCATCTGTGTCTTACATGTGCCTTCTAGCGTTCTCGTAGGTATTCGCTACAGTATTACTTCAGGATGCCACACCAAGAAGACTGCGTTGCAACCATATTTGGTTGGTCGTTACCGAAAGCTCTGAGTGATATGGCATGCAACTCCGCATTCGGCTGGTTGAGACGGACCGCTCGAGACGTGTCCGGTTGCTTCCATCCATGTGACTACCCGATCAAGATTGTTGGGAGCCGCTCCCACTCTCTCGTCAGAGCGTCTTGGAAATCTTGCCGACCTTCGATCACGTGACACCCACATTCCAGTTTGTTGAGTGGCGAAAGTGGAAGCCGCCATTTTTTCTTTGCTTTGTGATGCTGTCGCGCTGTAGTCGCGTAATTGCGGAAGTTCGTCATAGATTTATTTCCGCCATGCTGAGCTGAGGGGCGTAGCCTCTGCTTCTGACAGAGAGCGGCTCCATATCTGGCTGCTTTGAGACAGAACCTTGGAGCGACCGGCCGAAGATACCAGAATGTTCGAGGTTTACTGCGGCAAACTTGCTGATGGCTACAGAGGCAAAGGCTGCGCCTGAGAGGCGCGCACACAGAACCGAAGGGCGTGGACGTTTCGAAAAAACCAGAATATATACGTGTGTCCTACACTTCACAAACGTATGCCACAGCACAATTCAAAGACCGCACCTGCCGGGATCACTAGATGTGTGCTAACACGATACAGTCTTCTCGCCGTCACACACTTTTTGCCTCCGTGCAGATTGCCCCGGACAAGCGGTTTCAGCACGACGTTCACGTTCGTCTGCAAGACGGTGGTCCTGCTCGTACTCAAGCTGTACTTGGCTTTCCTGCTGCTGCACTATCTCTACCGGCTGCCGCAGCTGCCCATCGACAGGTTTCCCGACAGGCTGTTCGAGATCGGAGAGATCCTGCTCGGTGTGGCCGCCGTCGCCGGAGCCGAGAGCCTCTGGTCTCGCAAGTCGAACGTGGCCTTGCTCGCCTCGCGCTACTTCGAGGCGCCTGAAGGCGGCGGCCGCTTCGAACCGGGTCAGAGCCTTCAGAGGCCGCAGAGCTTCTGGCACGACAAGTTCATTCCCCTGCTGTTGTTCGGCCACGCCCTGGCCGGCGTTTCGCTCTACTTCGCCTCCAACATCTGCCCGTGGACACGTGAAGGCATTGCCAATTACTCCTTCTTGGAGGCCTTCACGCGCTTCTTCTTTGTCAACCTGCTCGCACTCTCCCAGGCGTACATGGCGATGACCATCTACACAGTCTTCTGCGTGGACGTCCGCAGAACGATGCAATGCGCCACCGAAGAGCTGCAGCGACGCCGCGACTCCATCACCCACGACGGCCTGAGACGGCTGCACAGGAAGTGGGAGCTGTGTTGCCGCTACCTGGGCGACCTTAACTACAACTTTCTCGGTTTCGTCTGCGCCTGGTACTGCTACCTGTTCGTCAGGGCCATCTATCTGGTCGCGCTCGTCAGCAGCACAGTGTTCCCGGCCAGCCGCGCTGCCTTGACCAGGCAGGAGTTGTGTGTGCCTTTGTTCGAGCTCACCTATCTCGCCATCCTGTGCGCCGTCTCGGGCAAGGTCAAGGATACACTCTATTCGCCCGTCGAACATCTCCGGGAGCTGACCCTGTCGAGGCCCACTGAGGAGACCGCCATCCACATCGAGGTGCAGAGGTTCCTTTACCGCATCTCCAAGTACACGTCCATGACCCTGTGGAAGCTGTCCATGTGGACGGAGAATGCGTTCAAAATATTTGTATTGGTGGTCGCTGCTCTGCTTGTGCTACACGACAAGCGTGTTCGTGCGAAGCTGCTTTGAGCGGTTCGTGCGTTTTAGACCCCATTCATACTTCGGACTGCGCGGCTGCAGCTCCTCGAATGCGTCTCGGCATGGCCAAATTGTTCATTATTAAATGCGATACCATTTATTAAGTGCTATGGCTGCGAGATCGCAGGCCTGATCGAAGATCGCAAATCGTCCTTGAACGAAAACTTGCGGATGCACAAATGCATTTAATTGAATGCAGCGTGAGCCAAGGCTGAATCAGGGTCTTATTAGCACCTATACGAGATTCTGATGGCTCATTGAAATTTTGGATGCAGTCTTACGCGTAATAACTGGCGCTATAGATTTACCCGGTTTGCGCGATTCTCTCATTAGAGAGATTTAGAATATGGGATCCAAGCGATTTGGGGACCCATGATAATTGCGGGCCGTAAGTACGTATGCGCTTAACCAAAGCCAGTCTTGGTTTCTCTCGTTCGCGTTGATGCAAGACCAAAAAATTGAGAACTAGCGTGGGTCTCCAAGCCGTCTTGGGTCGCCTTCGTGGACGACGAGAAATCGCGAGTAAGCCAAGAGAACCGTACGAATACGGTTATTAGTTCTTGTAGTGTGACCTTTTTGCTCAAAAATGTATTCTGTTTGTTTTTACTTGTAGAAATAGCTTTTTTTTTTGCTTTCGAGCTCCTTTATATATTCCCCACTGTGGTGTCCCAAGCTCTGTGTGCGTGTGAGCCAGTTCTCAAACTCTGCTGCTCCTTTGAATCCAAGAGCAGCCTGCCCAACGCGGCTTGGTGTCCCAGTGTCTTGGTTTTCCCATTTTAAAACTCTGTTCTTTAAGTTTACGAGCATTTAGATTAACCACAGATTCGGCACTTGCGAAATAACAAACCATCTCGGGATATCTGGCAACGTTAATGGCAATTAATGAAGCAGACATTACTGGCAAATAATGGAGCAGACTTTTAGAAAATTTTGCAATTTCTCATGGCAAAAGCACGATTTGATTATGTGGCACAAGGTAGTGGGAGACCCCAGACTAATTTTAACCTCCTGGGGTTTTGTAACGCGTGCACATGGGTGTTTTTGCATTTCGCCCCATCGAAATGTGGCCGCCGTGGCCGGGGTTCGTTCCCACGACCTCGTGCTTTGCAGCGAAACACCTTAGCCACTAAGCAATCGCGGCGGGTGAGCAAATATAGCAGCATACCCTATTGCATCTCTGAAAATCATGACTGAGGCGTGTAGTGCAGCCAGGGCTGCTCCCTCGGGCTTCCCCTCGGAACCGCTTCGCGACCTAACACATTGTCGACTCCCTTTCACGCCAACGTGTTTCATGACTAGACTGGGTATGTGCCGCTGTTCATCTCGCCAACTTGGGGTCACTGGGTATGTGGCACTCCGTGTGTGGCAAGCGAAGGACCAATTCTCGGCGTTCGCACGCACCGGCGCGCCACGCTTCTCACCCCGGAGGCTACTCGCGAACTTCTTGGCAGCGCCAATAGATGGCGCAGCGTGCTTAGAAAGAAGCGCAGCAGAAGAGCGCCGCTACCGCATGACGTGTTTCTCAGCGTTCGCACGCGCCGGCACGCCGTGCATTTCGGATGTCATCCGCAGGCTTCGTGGTGGCGCGGCTGGATGGCGCCGAATTCAACGATGCAACTTCAATTTCAACGATACAAATGAGCAGGAGCTTACAATACAAGGCCATGATATACTCCAGGTGGCCGAATACAAATGTCTCGGGGTATGGATAAACAAGGGGCAGAGGTACACGGAAGAGCACGAACAGTCTCTCATATCAAAAGGACGAAGAGATTCCGGGATAATGAAAGATAGGGCATTGTGGAGGTACAACAGGTATGAGGTACTGAGAGGTATTTGGAAGGGAGTAATGGCGCCGGGGCTTACTTTCGGGAATGTGGTCCTGTGCTTAAGGGCAGAAGTTCAGTCGAGACTAGAAGTAATAATCGGAAAGCTGTAGGAAGATTAGCACTAGGTGCCCACGGGAAAACCACAAACGAAGCATTACAGGGGGATATGGGCTGGGCATCGTTCGAAGCACGGGAAACTCAGAGTAAAATCCTATACGAAAAACACCTGAGGAAATTGGACGATAACGGGTGGGCAGCTAAGGCATTTAAATACCTATACAGAAAGAGCGTTGACTCAAAATGGCGGAAAAGAACCAGGAAGCTAACCACTAAGTATGCCAGACACGAGGACGGAGAAAGACAGAGCGTTAAACGACAGGTTAAAAACGCGGAAGGTAAAAATTGGATGAACTCAATGGAAAAGAAGCATAGTGTTGAACTCTATCGAGCCTGGAAACAGCAGATCAGGAAGGAAGCGTTTTATGATAACTCAAGAGGCAGTGCCCTACTCTTTGAAGCTGGGTCAGGATGTCTTAGAATGCGGAGCTATAAAAAGAAATTTAACGAAGAAGCATACACATGTACTGTGTGTGGTAAATCTGTAGAAACAATAGAACACCTTATACTAAAATGTGATGGTATTCATCCCGATGTCTATGTGGCCACAGTCACACTTCCTGAGGCCCTAGGGTTCAGAGATAAGAATAGACATGTAAATAAATATGCGGTGGAAATTAGCAAAAGCGATTGGAGGTTTGGTGGCTCAAAACCAAAGAAGTGACATAAGGTTAAAAGTATAGGAAGACGTATTTAAAGGAAATGGCTAATTTTAATAGCTTACAACACAGTTAAACAAAAATGAAAAGCTGAGCATGGTGGTAACTTCCATCACCCCGGTTCAAAAAGGACGCTCCTACCTTCCATCCATCCATCGAATGTTCTTACGGAAGCGCGAAACAGAAGTCCCTCTGTAGTACAAGCTTCACAACTCGTTTGGACGGTGGCAACACATTGTGTCACGACTTCGATTCAGTGCCAAACGCATTATTGTAGACAGTCATCGCGAGATGGATTCTGCAGAATTTTATTGCGAAAGCAATCATATTGCTGTGGTGATATCACTTCAGCAATAACAGCTCTAGGCGCATTTCTGTCATCACCGTCGCCGTGATGTTCCGCATAAAGTCTTAGGGTGATAACATCATCGCCGCGCTCTGCATGATACATGTGCGAGTGCAAGCGCGCAAGGGTGAGCCGTCGATGGTAGCTCAATCACGCACGCGCAAGGGAAGAAAGCGGGGAGGAAGCACGCCCTCTTACATCGCATCGCGGGCAAGGCACTGGGGCAGGAGGAGGGAGGGGGTTCTAATACGGAGGCGGCTGTGCATTGCACGGCCGCGCTGTCCCCATCTTGAAGGCGATCTGCGATGGAGACACAGAGCGCCGAGTGTTGATAGCTTCGTGTGCGCTGTGTCCTCGCCGCTTAGTTCGCGTTGAAGCGAGAGGCAGCACGAAGGCCAATTCGCTAGCTGCTGTTGTCACGCTTCCTCACTCCATCATTTTTGGGGCGGCTGTATGCGGTCATTGAGTGATATGAGTTCATATTTGCGTGTGCGCGTGCGACCTCACGTTCATTAATTTAGTTAGTAAGCGAATGTTTACAAACTTGAAGAAAAAAATTCGCAATAAAGACGAGAAGACGACAGGTACTACAAGGACGGGCGCTAACTTTCGCAACCTTCTCGAGGTTGCAGGACACCCTGAGCCAAAATCGGATCACGTGTACCTTCCTCCTATCACCTATAGTCTTTCGTTAACACCCTCCCTTGCCTGTTCAATCTATTGAAGACGCTTATCACAAACGCTATAAATAAATAGGATGGAAAACCGGCTTGGCTCAGCCTTTTAACATGGTTATTAGAGCTGCTTTCTACTTTGTGAACGCAATATTTATTTAGTGCTTACTTTAGGCACGTCATAGCGGCTCCTCTTATTACTGATTTGGAGTGGGGACTGTCATACGAAATCAGCAGCTTACTCAACCGTGGCTGGTACTCCCAACACACAGGCGTGTTCATCAGTTGGAGCTTCATATTCAAGAAACGAATGCAGTTGTCACTTGGCCACTCACACGTGAAGTTTAGAACCTCCGACACGTTTCTAACGGTGTTAATTACCATTTCTACTGTGTCATCTAGCATTGATTCCGGTACTTCGTTAACGACCACTAGGTAGCCGTCGACGTACCTCAGTACGGTAGAAGCACACGACTGATCCAGAATGCTATTTTCACGTTTATCAAAGGTGCTAAGAAATATATCCGATGGGGGCGAGCGACGATCCAATGCAGTTATCCTTGCGTTGCACATAAGGCTGGTTTTCGAAACAGACAATGGTGGAAACAGACACCCTATGGAAAATTACACCCTAGAGGGTGGATTAAATGTTGTAGCACCCTTTTCACACCCTCACTTTCTCTGAATATATTGGAAATTGATCAATTCGTTTGTAGGACACACTTAGTGCATCATTTGAATAAATTCAGGGTCATAAAAGGGTATTTTGTCCAAAACATGCATGTTTCAGAATTTAAGGGCGTACGGGCACTTCAACATTTCAAGCAACAGCCGTAAGTGTGCATTTTCCAATGGTTTGAGCCAAGTCGTTGCTCGAGCAAGTCATAAGGTCACAGTATGCTAGGGATGTCATCCTGCTCCTCCCTGTATACCATCGCGCTCAATATGAGCTGCAACGCCCGAGCCGTGCCCGCAGCTACGCTCTCGAGAAAAAAAGTGGAGAGGGTTTTGCCATTCGAGATATGCTCATACCCCCGCACTTTACCCGCTGTCTGCTTTCCTCTCGGAGCGGTAATACATTGGCCCGCAGAGCAGCCCGCAAATCCTTAGCCTTCAGTGCAGCGTGCTTCATCGTGGCGCATGCTGACCTAGCTTCGTGACTATTTTTTTTACGCAGGAGCATTACATTGTGCGAGCATGCCGTAATCAGAAAGCCATGGCAACTTAGAAGTTGTGAGAAAGTTAGGCAGATCTTTAATATAAAGTATGAAAAGTCGCAGTTTCACCCGAAAGGCGAAGCATCAATCGCGATAGCAAATTAGCGGTGTCCTCCGCCCTCTTCGCAGTCTCCTTCACCGTCTCCTTCGACCTTCGAATTGACACACAGTTACCTGAGCGACCGACTGCAATGTTGGTTAATGTATCATCATGCCATATTGGACTCCTTAGCTATTCGCTGACTGAGGCCACATAATATTACCAGCATGCGCCAACCGGATATAGCCGCGTTAGCAGTGAACCTTAGCTTGTATAAAACAGATGGTCAGGAATTATACGTGGCCTTAAAATATGCAATTAACTCGATTTTGTGAATAGGCTCTCTGAAAAAAATATTTTGCAGGGCCTCTTGTGCTTGTGCGTTTTAAATGCCCTATGAGGCAATTCTCGACGAATTTTCTATATCATACTTCTTTCGATAAAAGAAAAAGAATGTTTAGTTTGAAGTCTCAATACTGTTGTCCTCGTGTAGCGAATTTTCTCAATTCTCAGTTTTTGGGCTTCCGAATCACTCGAGCAATACTGCAAAAATAGAATGTTCAAATGGGCGCTTGTAGATTGATCTCAGCTACACTAGCGGATATGCAAGATGAGTATAAACGAACCGTTGGAGAGCCATTCACGCACTCTTGAGCCTCTCTAGACAGTGTCACTTAGCTCGGCTTCAATGCTCGAGTGCCTGTCATGAAAAGAAAGTACGTAAAGAAAATAAAAGTCGTCTTGTGTACATTCTATCACCGAAACTAGCGTCATCCGTAAGCATAAATGGCATAAGTACATCGCATTATAATGCACAAAGGGTGTCACACGTTCTTACGGTTTAATATCGTGACCTACAAGGAGACCTTATGGTTAAAACCAAACTTCGCTGTTAGATGAGCAAGCAACATTGAAACCTAGATACGCTCCCTTCGCCCCGCAAGGACACAACTTTCTCTTGATTGCTTGCTGGCTGATTATTCTTAAGGACAGCATGCTGGTACGACCTGGAGATAATATTTTGTCAAACGATGATCAAAGCATGCGATGGGCTCCGGACGCACAACTACTGGGTGTCCGAAAAGCAGGGGAAATGGGGGTCTTCAAACGAAGCCTTACTATACGGCAGTGCAGTGATCCCTACAGATTCTGATAAACGTCCACCGCCGGCTTGAAGACATGTTGGCACACGACGCTGAATATATTGATAAACACTCGGTGGAGGGCTGCTGTGCCTATCTGAGCAATGTGCTGGATAATGGTTGTCTGTGGCTCCTGCAGTGTGTAGAGATGGTTCTCGTGCACCGTACTTTGAGTGCACACCACAGACGTTATCGGACACACTACATGTCTTGCGCTATAATATTGCAAGTGAAGCTGCGATGCCATTCACAAAATAATATAATATTTTCGTTGATTTTCTCACTCCACCGTTACCTTTCGGGCAAGCAGTGTGACGAACACGATGTCGTCGTAATTAAAAGCAATGCGCCTGCAAAGATATGCTCGCCAGCAATAACGATTGACCCCGCCAGACACTTAGTGTTCTCGTGTAGCAAAATTGGTTTCATTTGCGAAATGCAAAGCGATTGATTAGATCCTCCGCTTACAAGTTTAGAACTGAAAAAAAAAAACAAGGCGCTAGAACGCAGTCTTCTTCTTCCTTTCCTTCTTCTTCTCCTTGTTATCTACTAAACACATGACTCATTATATAAGCCATTGGCCAAGAATAGGATATGTTATTGCAATATTCGAAGTTATAAGCGGAAATAAATTTTCAGAACTTATGGAGGGCAAGTATTGTGGAAAGGCCAGATTGCGTGCTAACGCGAGAAAGAAAAACAAGAACAGTGAGCGCAGTCGTCATTTTTGAAAAGTGCAAGAACAAATGGAGCAATAGAGAATGAAATCTGACAGCGCTATCAGATGAACTCAATAAGGAATCACTAGATGGCTTAGAAAACATATCTGTCGCTGAATCCCAAAGTTGAGGCGCCAAACAAAGCCACAACTAGATCTTCATTCTTGCCAGCACACGATTCCCTCTTCTTCTTCCTGCTATTCTACGGTCGAAACTACCACGCGCTTATCAGCAGCTGGTCAACGTAGCTGCTGTCAACAACATTTTTATGTCTCGTTGGAATTGGTGGCAGCAACTGGCATTTTTGTCCTAAGTTCGAAACAATGAGAATGCTAGTTTGCGCAGCAGTGCAGTGCACAAAGATGTACCAGCACATAAAACAGACCCGGTCACCCCGGTGAATCTTCGTATTTTCTTCTTTGGTTTATCCTAGCACTGCTTCAACAGTCACGTCATTCAGGCGGGTGCCCTTGGTCAGTTCACCAGTATCGCTTCCTTTCCGGGAATGCGTGCAAACGACCACTCAAAATGCCACCGCTGCTTTGGGACACGGCGTGCAGCTTGCACTGGAGTGGCACGCTCCATCCTCGACGCGTGAGCATCGCGCTGGCCATGTACTGCACGCTACTTCTTCTCGTTCCCTAGTGAAATGGCTAGACCCACTCCGGAGGATCGACCATGAATTGCGCGGTGAAAAAACTGTTATCAATTTTTAAAACAAATTAAAGGGAAATGAAGTATGTTGCAAATGGGGTTTAAAGTGTCTACTGTTACAGATATGAATAATGATTTATCTAAGGATTACATAAAAAGTAATTATGCGAGCATAATAAGTATTAAGAAGAATTAGAGCATGCAACCTTTTTTTTTTTTTGTCGCGCGCAGGAATATGCAGAGGACTTCACAAACGTTTCTGTGGCTGTAACCAAGTACGGTATCCCCAAAGGAAATAATTTCAGAAAGAGTCCAATGCAGCCAAACTTGTGGAAGGATTCTTCTAAAAATATTTGCCATTGAATAATGAAACAGCGGCACGTCAAAAAGAAGTGTTCCAGAGATTCACTCTCATTGCATAAAGGGCACAAGGGTGATATAGCCAGACCAGACCTGTGGAGGTAAAGGTTTAGTGGGGTCCTCGGCACTGTAGTCCCGTAATCACTAGTTCAATTTTTCTAGTGGAGCACAATTTCTTGTTCCAAGGAAAATTTAGATGCGGGAAATCAGATGTCGGCAATGATGACTGCGCGAAGTTATTTGCAGTAGTATATTTTCTGTATCGCGCCGCGGTGATGAGAGCTACTTCTCCCCCCCCGCACGATTGTCTCATTTTCTTCTTTCTCCCAATATTTTCTCGCAACCCCGACACTACGGTTTGTGTACCCACCACCGAACAACACAGTCAACATATGAAAACTCACCTCTGAATTAAGTAAAAATACTGGCTGTCGCTACAAACCAGCCTAATTGGCACCTGTATCGTTAAGGCTGCAGATCTATTGTGCCCTTGGCTACTCTAAGTTAACGTACTATACTTTTGTACGGGGGACCAGTACTGCCACTAAATGTTAGAAACTTCTAATCCTTCAGAAGAGAGCCTTTCGATGCACTATTGATTAGAGTGGTACGCCAGAATACTTTTTTTACATCGCCGTTATTTAGCAGGTATGAATTGTTAAGGCGAATCAAGTCTAATATTTTCGTTTGTTGCAATATGTTAACACCAATGAACTCTACGCTAAAGAACGCTGTTTTTAATGATGCATTATTATTTTCTGTCACGAATGCTAGATGTCCCTAAAGCTTACCCTAACTATGGCAAATAAAAATAAAAACCGAGGGGCCGGAATTTTATTGATCATATCATAAGAAGGCAACCAATAATGACACCAAGGACAACATAGGGCAAATTACTTGTGCTTACTAATTGAATTAAAGAAATGATAAATTAATGGAAATGAAAGTAAAGGAAAAACTAAGGCATGCCATACATAGGGCATGGTGGAAATGGCACAAATGAAAAAAAAATAAATTTACAGATACTGATATTTTTATGAAAACCTATGATTTAGATAAAACCACAGCAAATGGGGGGGGGGGGGGGGGGCATTAGAATACCTTACGATGCGATCAGCAACATTGTGCTCTTTGTCTTCGCAAGTTGCTCCAGAAAAACGCCAACCTTAGTCGCATACGCACTTCACCAAGTGGTCCCGCGCACATATTCCGTCTGAGCGTAGCCCGGTGCCACTGTACTTCGAATGGTTCCCTATAAAATACACACACTCCGGTCGGGACCACGAAATACTTCAAAAAAGCGATATTTCAAATAAAGCGATTTTGTTATAGTGAGAGTTTACTGTGCTTGTCATTCATTGAAGAAAACAGCGCTCTTAAAACATGGACGAGAAAGAGGGAAGACAAGGACAAGCGCTGTCCTATATATTTCTTCTCGGTGTTTTAATAGCGCTGTTTCCTTTGATAGATTCACACCAACGAGCTCGCGTTCAAACACTCTTCAGTGCTTGGGATGCTTATCAGTTGCCCTAGCAAACTTGGAGCACCTCTGCGAAGTAGGGAAGCATCGACAAACAAGGCGTGCGGCACGGAAATTGGTCATTATGTTATCAACCAGGAAGTAGTCCAAGTTGTCTAACGCTTGAAAAACTCTCTTTGGTTTGTCGTCGTATATTGACACAACGATGGGCCTCTTGCTACGCGAGGGAGTGATTCGCTGATCCAAGAAAGGAAGGAGTAGCGTTTCGGTTTTTCGGCTCTGGAAAAACAAGGTCAAAGCAGGAAACATGTATGAGAGACAGTGTAAGAGTGCCATATTTCATAACACCTACCAGAGTGCTATGCAAACTCTACTTTCCAACGCACCCAGATGTCGCCAGATGTGCTCCGGCTGACAAACAAACCCGCTTCACGAGCATCTTGTGGCTGAATAAACTTCCCTAGTGACAGTCCTGTTACCATGGTTGGAAGGCCCCATTTTCCCCGTTATTTCCCTACCATCCGCGGCTTTCGGTATGCTTCCGGTCTCGTAAATTCTTCTCTCTTTGTATGCATGGTAAATTTGTCAATGTTGGTGGCAATTTAGTTTTATTGTGGCGTTGCACTGAACACGCGTCCTTTAGTGCAGAGTTGGCCCATAGTGAGTAGCTTGCCTCGATAAGGAACTGCGAAGACGGAAAGATGAACTAGTTGGGTGCTACACTCTAAGAAAAATCCCGGGGAAAACGGGAGTAACTGCGCCGTTAGTCCTAAAAAGGGCGTTTTCGTCCCTCAAAGGACTAACTGCATGAATGTGCGTGCCGTGTGCAAATTTCGGAGAGTAAGTGTTTAGTCCCTGCTCGGAAAGAGAGCAATGGGAGGACGAACGGCAACAGTTACTCCCCAGGGACTTCGCTGTTTTCGTCCGTGTCAAGGAGCGATGCGGCGAAAACGGTATTGTCTATAAATCGTGAATGTTCGAAGTTCGTGCATTGTCTATTGAACTACATGCAAAGCAGCACCTTGCCTCTTCGTGAGATAATTACGTGAAACTTAAAACTTGAATGTGAAGAGGCATGCCCTTCGTGCGCACCCCATAAGTGAGCGACACACATTAAACGCGCAAGTCATTGATAGATGGCTAGATTTTCTTGGTCAACAGTACCTAAGTTCCTTCCGTTCCAAGGAGGTTGCGAACTGAAGCGATGTGTAGCTCAAACGGCACACGCTAAGCGACAGAGAAATTGCCCTTCTCTGTCGTCTTCGGTGCCCCGTTTGAGCTCGCTACACGTATACATGGCGTAGTGCCTCAGTTTAAGTCACCCTAAAAATACTCGTGCTGATTCCTTTTCGCAGTCGCTTATGGTTGCAAATACACTCAACGTTAGACTCTCACTGCATAGCTTGCACAAAATACGAAGTCACTTTTATACTGCCGCACTTGAGTTCCCATACTTAACTTTGTCTAAATATCCCGTCTCCTCAAGCAAGCGGCGTGGTGAAGTGGTTAGAGCACCTGCCTTGTGGTCGGGAGGACGTGAGTTCGAATCCTGCTCTCGGGCGCATTTTTTTTTTCACCTCATTAATTTTTTTATTAGGGTATAAATGCCTAATTTAATTAATTCCACCTTTGCGGAGCATCGGAACGAATTACAGTTACTCCCTTGAGGACCATCGGGCAGGGGCAACTGTTAGTCCCCGAAGGAGTAAGCGCATGGGGAGTAACAGTTCATCCCATGTCAGTTCGTCCCCAAAAGGACTAATGGTTGTGGCAAATCAGTTAGTCCCCAAAAGGACTAACCTCCCTACCCCTTTTAGTCCTTTTTTTCTTAGAGTGTACAGGCTGCATTCATGTTGGCAGCGTAAAATTGAAGAATAAATGCTGGGGTTTTACGGGCCATAACCACAATTCAATTATGAGGCACGCCGTAGTGGGCGACTTCGGATTAATTTTGACCAACGGGAGATCTTCGACGTGCCCCCAACGCACTGGGCACGGGCATCCTCGCATTTCGCCGAATGCGGCCGCCGCGGCCGGAATTTGATCCCGCGGCGAAATTGAAGAAAACAAGCAATGAAACGAAATGGTAGCCCCGATTGTTTCGTTTTTTCTCTTTGTCTTTGTGCTGTCGTAACTCTCCAGCGGCCAATATGGATACAAGCTGCCTCGAAACAGCGCCACTCCATCGAGGACAATCTCATATAAATCAAAGCCAGTGAACGAATGAGCACGAGTTGCGAGGCTGCGTGCCTGCGAGTGGCAAGGGGCCGCCAACTAATAATAGCACCAATTCTGATTTCTTTTTGCTTCTTAATTTACTACATGTGACAGCTGCAAGGACACCGCGCATACCGACAGACACAAGGCTTACTCGCACCTGTTTAAGTAGCATGCAATGAGAATCGACACGAATGAAGGAGTCTGGTGACAGCACGTATAAAGGTGCAAACGCATCCCTCAACCTTTCAAAATAAAAATTCGCAACATTGCGCCAACTATTGCACAGAGACATGACGCTTGCGTTTATTTTAAGAATTCGTTCTGCTGGCTAGTGAAATGGTGCGCTGTTGATCTACCTTCTTTGCTCTGTGTGTAATAGTGATTGCAACTAAAGTTTATGCGAGTCAATGTTGTATCCTCGCTGCTTGAGCGCTGAACACACCAAGAGGGGAGAGTGCAGGCTCACCGCGCTCACGTTCGAATATGTTTTTTCCTCAAAAGTAATAAAGCAAACGCAGTAAGTAAAACTTACCCGGTGGACGCTTGTCTCGGTAAGTACTTCGCCTGGAGAAAGCCAGTACGACGGCCATGGCGACCAAGATGACGACCGCCAAGGCGACGAGCCCGCAGATCGCGATGATTAAAGTCAAACTGCGACTCACTTGGATGTCGTCGGTGCTCTGACGCGACGATGCTGCGAAAAAGGAAACAGTCCATAACCATTTTCGCCGCACAATACAACATGGTGACACCCTCAAACGTCTGTCTTATTTGAGTTGCGGGATAAAAAGCCTCCGAGACGTCACCAGCGTGCTTTTTATAGATAGGGAGCACAGCAACCGGCTCAGCAGATGGCAGCATAGCTCACGAGAAAACAACAACAAAAATCAAGGAATAAAGCATGAAAGAGTCGGCTTTGTAGATCACACAAATGGGGTCACAAATGGGCATGCTATGCACCGACAAAGATAAATAACAAAGAAACCACTTATACAGAAAAACGTTCATCTAACAGACAAAATAAGTGTCTTCTAAGACATTTATTTAGTCCTTATTAGTGATTTATTGCGACAGAATGAAGAAAAGAAGCCTTGAAAGCGATAGAAAGGTTTAGGTTTGCAGATAAGAACGCCGGCGGGGGACGAGGAGCGTGCAACGGCGTTGCAAATGTCGTATCTTGATGGTGCGCGATAGATGTACACTGCACATGGTTCTTAATGGGGATGAGGAGCCGTATGGAGCAGCTCTAGTGCATGAGACGAGATTGGAGAAAAGCCGTTGGCGTCGGTCCAAAGAATTGCTTGCGTGAATTCCGCTCGACGTTCGTCACGGTGCGGCATGCACATTCAGCGGGAACGCGACAATGCACGTGCGCAGAACGCTCGTGCCGACAGCAGCGGAAGCCAGCACCCTGTGTACCGTGGCTGCGACAAAGCCTTTTCAAATAGGGCTGAGACAGAACAGACAGGCACTAGAGTTTCTCTCTCTCTCTCTCTTTCGGTCTGCTTTTGTTCTTTGTAAACGTGCCTGTTGAATGATATGTTTGCTACTCCCACGCATTTTCCATCCCGCACAAACCACTGCTCGAGATTTCGTATTCCGCGGGGCAGGCCTCGTCAGTACATCAATTCAGTGTCAAAGGCAACATCGAACTTGAACCACCTTCTCCGCTCCATGGTATCCATCACATGTCTTCTCATAGGAGAAAATGTAAAATTTGCGATAGCCCGTTAAGTACACAATATTTATTCGTTCTCCTACTAATCTTCCACTCTATGTAACGCCTCATCGGCTTCGAGAGTAATAAAATGAAACAAAATTAATACACCTGCCATGTTGATTCGCGTGGTTAACTTCGCTACAGTGATAACTGCTCCTTCATCAGCTCAGTGAATTTTTGCAACACTGTAACGCCCCGCATTCTGCGCATTTTTGTGTAAGCGCCACGCATATACGAGTCTCACTTTGCTCACCAATACCAACGTCTCTCCCGGCGCTTTCCCACGGCCTGAACATGCGCATTAATCATTTCTCGAGAAACGATTGCGAGGGTTATGTTGCCGCAACTGAGTTAGGTGCGAACACTTCTAGAATCGACTTACTACCCACCGGAGAGCGCCACTACAATGCTTTGCCGCGACCTGTTTCTCGATATGTGGCTACGAGCACATCACCACGAAGTGTGCATTAACACGCACACGGGCTAAGGAAAACATGCGGAAGTAGCAAAAGTAAATTGCACAGCTAGTAGGTGACATTAACTTATGTTTCATATCTCTCTAAAGAAATATAGCAGTCCGCACGTTAACTGAGCAGCCATCATGACTCACGAGGGACGATTGAACTCTCCTGTTGTGTTACAGGTGCTATTATAGGTTTTTTTTTTAATACTCGACGGCTGCGTGTTATGGATTACGGTAAGTAGAAAAGAATTAACAAAACAGCATATGACAACAAACAATAATCTTATTACATACTTCGCGCACATTTTTCACCAGTGGTACGAAAGAAGCCCGATGGGCTCTGGAAGCCTGATGGGCTCTGCTAGTCGGCTGTTCCAGGTCAGCCAAGTGGCACTGCCGACACATTAGCAATGTAGAATGAACAACAGAATGCTTCAACACTGTTCGATTTTTCTTACTGAAATGGGCGCAACAGACTCTGGGTGATCGGTCAAGAATGGGGCTGCAGGACGGTTCAAGAAAATGAAAAGGATCGCGACAAACATAAGTTGAGAGAAAATTTGCTTACATTCTGCGCTCTCAGACATCTTCTTCTTCACTTCGTCGCAAGCGGGTCATGCTCGGAACAAGCATGTGAGTATGCAAACTACATTATGTACGCTGAAAAGCCCCATCTTTGCCAAATCCTGCTCTCAATTTATCCTTTTCTACTTTCCTTACTTTTTCATTGTGCTATGTTTGTTCCCGCGATTCTTTCTACTCAGTGGGGCCCCGGAATAGGGGTGTAAATGAATGCTCGCGCCTTTGGGCTAACTCTAATTGCTGTCGCTCTTGGACGACTCCGCTAACTTTTGCTGCGCGTTAACTATACAGTACGGCGTCGGCCGTGCACGCAGGAGCCTCGAAGGAAGAAACTTCACTCGTTGGGATCCGTTTCGAGACTGGTTTATTTACAAAAGATATTGAAGAAAGGAGAAGGGAAAGGGAGAAGAAACACAAAGTCCACGTTCTCTTTTGGCCGCACCGAGGCCTTCGTCCTTGTCGGGGGCGCCCGCGCCTCGCACTGAGTGGGCGGTTCGCCGAAAAGGCGGTGGAACGGATCAGGTTGTTGGTCGATGCGCCGGCCGGCACGTGCTGCAGTGGGGCGCCTCTCGTCCGTTTGCCGGCTCCCTCTTTCTCTTGTGTCGTCGGTCCCCCAACCACGAGTGCAACAATGTTTGCTGCTCGTTTGCGACTTTCAACAAGGGGCGCCAACCTTGTGAAACGGCCATGACTCAAGACATGAAGACACCGGCCCGCCGCCAATCTCTCTATAAAGTTTTTCCATTCCATTCCATTCTACACGTGCTGATGAAAGCAGCAACCATCCTTGATGATTATTTATGCCATCTGAAGCGTTTGTGAAATGTATAGATGACACAAGTGTGTGCAAAGAATGGGGACGTTGATATGACGACAATGGCGTGAAGGTGACTACATGGGATGACGACAACACGGTGTGACGACGGCGCTGTGGCGATAACTTCATGCGGATGCGAGAGTGATGCCTATGGTAGGGCGATGTTAAAATGATTACAGGGGTATAACGATCAGTGTGTAATGGCTACGGTGCGTCGACGATGGTTTGACGACAAAGGGATGACGAAGCTCCAAATCGCGATGACAGCGTTACAACAAAGGTATGATGACGATATGGATTGACGACAGTGCAATCGATACGACCAAATGACGAATATGAAATGACGACAGCACGACAACGACGGCATGTTGGTATTGGAGCTCACGTTGCACTTAAGCGCATCACGTGCCACCGCGCGCCGCCTTATTTCCCGCAGAAATTTAGGACCCGTTAAGCTTCGCCTTTAAGAGTAGAACTCAATAGCATTTCTGGTTCTTTTTATTAACCCCTGCGCGGCAGATGCCGCGAATGGTATAAACGTGGTGCGTCGTTCTGTGATTGGTAGGCGCGTTTCGCTCACGGTAAACTCACGCTCTACGCCGCGGACGGCGTGTTCGCTGGGCAACGTGACCCTTAAACATATCGCTTGCAAATCCGGTGTCTTGTTTGCACTATGTCCAATATAAGAATTCGGGAAGCTTATTTCGTACTGTATATTCGGTGTTTGCACTAGGTCCGGTAGCTTTTCGGGTTCCACTATCTCCGGAATCGGCCCCCATTTTTCGGAGACAAATTCGCACGTCCTTGCGCGTGACTTTGCTCTGGCCTTGAATAAGACTAAACAAAAAATACTTCACATTTAATCACATCTGCTTTACTTATTTTTTGTTCAAAGGATTACCCCTTGATGCTAGACGTGTCATATATATTACAACGTAGAAGAAAAGGGGAAAGAATGTGAGGCACAATACAGATTAACAATCTTTCTTTCTGGCTTTCTGGATTCTTTCTGGCCGTCCATTGACAGAAAACTATCATCTTCAACGGATCATACCCCCGTAAGCACTAAGCACTCGTACCTCCTTAAGCAAGCAAAAAATTCAGTGGCTCATAGCCCCGTAAGGCAAAGACTACAAGCGCTCAGCGAAGTGAAGCGAACAGTGCTTACATTCTTTGGAATCACGCATACAACATACAGAACGGCATGTCGAAAACTGTCATCATAAATGGCTCATACCCCCGTAAGCAGGCAAAAAAAAAAAATCCAATGGCTCATACCCACGTAAGGCAAGGCTACAAGCACTCAACAAAGTGAAGCTGTACCAAAGTGGGGTGTCACGTCCCTAGCCTCTTGCGAGCCTCTTGTATATAAAATTACCAGCTTAGCAACTGATTTCAATGTTGTTGCAACACCGCTATGGGTGGCGACGTGCTTTCAAAATTACCGTTACTGCAATTTCTATGATTACTCTAAGATAGCACTACTACCATTATTCTAAAGCCATAAAACATTGCATACCCCGCTCAACAGTTGTAGTGGAGGTTTTCAACAGCTTCGCTGGACATGCACTTTCGCAGAGCCGGGATGGGAGGCGTTTTTTTTTTTTGCGTTGGGCTACGTTATGGTGGATATCTTTACAACGTTACCCTTACTGCTCGATTTAGCGGACGCAAATTTCGCTTCTCATAACACTAAATCCACCACTGCGGGGTTCGCAGAAACCATTTGATTATTAACCGATGGAGTTCTTTTATGTGCCCGTGCGTGTTATGTTTTTACATGTACACGTATGCGTTTCGCTTACAGGGATAGCTTGTTCTAAAGAAATTATTTTTTTTTCTAACGAAAGTGACTGCCCGCTAGGGGGCTTTTCGCATTTCGCATGGGCTCCTGCATTTGTGGGCAATTTCCCGGATAGCTGCTTTTATTTATTAAAAACTGTGGCATCGACGGAATTGGCACGGTAGTGGTACCCGAGGATATGAGCGTTACGTGGAATTAGGCCCAAACAATGAAACGTTCCTTTCCTTCGAGCGCTTCCTAACCTTACGTGAGGCCTCCTTACAGCGAAGGACCGATGGAGGAAGCAAGCATACTCTGAAAGCTCCCTTCACCCGTCCTCACGTAAGGAGCGGTTGCCGCCATGCCTGGGTTCGAGATTATCTCTTAAAAGCTTTAGGCGAACACCAGAACACCCCTATTCAATAAAAAAAGGTTGTATCGTCGCACAATCTCTAAGTTCATGAGCTAATATAGAGAAGCGTGGACGCTATTTTTTAGTTTTGTTTACTAAATCTAAAGAAGCAGTGCATTACAGTGCGAAACTTGATGTGCTCCAGCAACGCTGGCACGCCGGCGTCGTGCAACCATAGAGTTAGTAGAACAACTCTAGAGGAAAAGCTGGGCCGGAAAAGTGGGAACCTCTAGGGCGCCGCCCTGTTGCTACTGGTCAATGTGGCCAGCGCAATTACTATTGAAAAGGCTGAAAACACGTACAGGTCACCTTATGCTTTGTCATCTAAAAACGCATACCTGATGGCTTTATGAAGGTGGTGCGTTAATATTAAGTTTACAGAAAGCGATCGCTAAGTCTGTGACTTATGTAAATCACGATGTACGCATTCATGCAATAAAGGATGATGCGAATTTCGGTTTCGAATCTGTTTTTTGGAGGCGTAGTAGTTTCGTTTAGGTATGACATGCGATCGCGCGTCGACATCGGACGCTATGGAACAATCGTGCCTTATGTGCCACCGAAGCCCCGAAGTGGTCTGGCATATACCTTCACATGTAAGTAAACGAATGTATCTCCTTGTTGAGAATATCACGCGAACAGGCAGCTCTTGTGGTACATCACATTCGTTTGAGAAGCATCACAGTAGATCATTTTTCTGCATGCGGAGCGGTGTTTTTATTTGCAGGTTTCCCTTCAGTAGGAAATTGCTGGACAGGCGGACCAGCGCACCGGAATTGTACTGGCGAAGCCACAAGCAACTCAAAGAATCTGTTTAATTGTTGCACTTTGAACAATCATGCTTCTACAAAGGCCACAGCAGAAAAACAGCCTGATGCCGAGTATTTCTGTGCCACGAAGTAATCAAGAGGCGAGTGCCTAATGCGGACGAAATCGAGTGCATCGAGACTTAGAACGATAGAAAGCTGAGCTAGTTCGTAAGGATTCATTATGCAAAAAAGAGGTGATGCGTGCACACAGGACACAAGAGTAGAGAAGTGGGCGGCGCTCGTGTTGTTTGCTTGTAAATACTCCACTCTTGTGTCCTGTCTGCACGCCTCACCTCCGTTTTGCATAACGAGTGCATCAACCCACATATTATTAGCTTAGGCGTTTTATTAACTGTACAATATTTTCAACACTTCCTTGCATGCCATTTCATGTGGAATACCTTTTCTGGTCACAAATTTGTGCAGCGAATCTATTTGCATGATCGACTCCGGGTCTGTGGGACCGTTAACTTGCACTTGATGCTGAGTCTTTACATGTATCCATAAACTGCAGATATGCACATCAGATCTCTGCGAGCATTTTCAAAATTCAATTATTTTCGACAACAGGCACATATGCAATACTGACATAATCCCGAATACCACTAAGCAGCTGGGACACATTTTTGTTGACCATACTCGCAGGTAAAATAAGTACATCATGTGGACAGCTCCAGCTCATTTTCCTTAAGTCAATGTGTACAAGGGTTATGCAAAAATAATTTTTTTTCTCGCGCACCGATTATTTTGCTGTATAAGCAAGAGAACCCACCACGTTAGTGTAACGTATCTTGTGCATCACACTAATATGTGCTTTCATTTACCAAGTGAGATGAGTTACTTTTATGGCTCAGTCAGTCATATCACACTGCAAGCTGCATTCATCAATCTTCAATTGGATTTTGCAAATGTTTAATGAAACATGTTTCCCTTTTATGCAGATATGCAATGGCAAGCCCTTCCATGTGTTCCAAAAGTAAAATTTAAGCTCTAAATTAAAGAAGATATTTCTAGTCAGAAACAAGCAAAAATGGTGACTGCAGAGTATCAGAAGCCCAAGGTACAGAAATTATGAGAAGTGTTGAATGATCTTAAGGAAAGAGTCGTATTTGAAAATGCAAGACTCTCTAGGGGAGGTCAAGCAAGTCAATATAGGTAGAATACTCTGCAAAATTATGCGAGTGAGGGGATGTCAAACAATGGGTCAGGAAATGCATAGTTTTTCTGCAAAACAAAAGCTGATTGCCATTACATAAGTCACTTTAGCATCATGATAAATTCAGAAATAAACCAAAAACAAGACACGCATAAATAAAAAAACCATTTAATGATATTCCACCAAAACTTTTTGTTGGGCTAGTTGGTGCATATTACTGAAGTACTATAGCGCCAAACAGACGACACAAGAAGAAGAGGCACGGACATAAGCGCTCGTCCGTGTCTCTTCTTCTTGTGTCGTCTGTTTGGCGCTGTAGTACTTCAGCCATTTAATGATGCTCTCTCCACACTGGGATAAATAAAAACAAACACATCACATCTAATGTGGACATATCAGATGCCTTGTGAAACACTAAAGGAACAATTCAGTTTCGAGCTATGGCACTTGCCGCATAGATGTGGGGGGGCCTTGCACCAATAGTGATAGTTACCACTGCATTTAGAAATTGAAAGCATTCGTGCAAACAAGGATGATTCTTTATATTTTTGGCTACCACTTCAAATGCCTCCACCAAGTGTTACAATGCTGCACGCAGCCATACTAAGGATCTCGCAGCAACACCTGCAGGTAAAAAGCAGAAGCAGTCAAAGTGCTGGTGTGTTCTGGACACTATGTTTGAAAACATTTAGGCAAGAAGAGTGCAAGAAGCAGACATAACAACTGCATTTATTTCCATAATTCCCCATTTAAATGGCCTTTTCTTTTTACTTAGACAATGCCTACGCCTAGCCACAGCAGCTCCCTCATACAGACTCCGCAAGCCAAGAGGCCGTGCAGGCAAATGCAGGTAAGAGACAATAAGCAATAGCACTGGTATCGACATTCATCTAATTTCTTTTTATTTCGTTTAGGCAGCCAGCACACCTCGAACAGCCACCTTGACTGCGGGTGTGTCACCCTAGTCGCCAAGGAAACATTTGAGGGAAAGTGACAGGCAATGTGAACAGCCACTTCTCCATGTAAACAATACTCTTTCTCTCGGATGACTCCTACGCCTCGCCACGCCAGCACACTTGTGCACAAAGATGCCGCAGAGGCACGTGCAGGTCAGAGGCAAGAAGCAGTGGCACTGGTGTTGACATTTACCCAATTTCTTTTTCTTACACTGAGGCAGCCAGCACACCTCGAACAGCCCCCTTGACTGCGGGTGTGTTAGTAGATTCCTGTTGTACATATGCTCATAATAAACTTCAGTAAACTTGAACTTCATAATAAACTTGAAGGCAAATGGGACATTGATGCATTGTATTTTTGAACATTTATTGTACACATACAATATATGTTATACCTTGCAGCGCTACAGAGCATATTTTGAAGCTCCCCCCTATATTTTGCACCTTTAATTACGTATGTGTTGTGAGGCCCTCAATGCAGTTCATGTTGTAGCAGCTGCTTTGTCTGTGTATCGCACATTGGCTTAAGCTCGTGATATCCACATACTTCTCTCACATATACAAAATAAAGTTCTATGTAGTCCTCAGTGTTACAACAAAAAATGAAAGTAAACAATCCGCTCGTGGAATTGTGTTTATTACAGTGATTCCTACGACAGTTACTGACAAGTTGACAACTTGAACTGGTCAATCGGTCCATAGCCTCCTCTATTTTTCAAAAATAAAGGAGGCTATGATCCGTCATGGCAAGGAATTGTATGTATACATAAAAAAAAAGGGGGGGGGGGTATGTGTGTGTTTGTAGTGGGGGTATAGGATTAGGGCGGTACGAAAAAATGTTCCAACACCGTCCTCTAGACCCATTCCGTTAAGGTACCGTAACAAAGCGTATTATGCATAAGGTTCATACAACCAACTCTAATATTACTACAGACGCCAGGCGACGCGAGCTACATTTGTCATGATGCATCCGCGACTGCACCGGATGCCCTCCACATTATTCTCGTTATCGTGCTCACTGCGCCGAGGCAAAAGAAAGATCATGGGCGCAGGTGCCTTTAAAGTATCTCGACCTTGCGAGGCACGGCTGCGCGTGCCAGGGGAGCTGTCCGTGCGAACACTCCCTGGCACACACCTGCCTCGGCGGCCCCAACCTACGTACCATTCTGCTTCGAGCTTTGATCCCCCCACTGTCCCTCGGGTGCCCTGGAGTTCCTGCGCCGCCTGCTCTACTATCATCTCAGGTGCTCTCCTGAGACTTCCGTTTGTCGGTTACATGTGCCCTACAGCTGGATCATTACTTATAATAATAAAAAACCCGATCTATCGTCACGACGATAGATCGCGAAAGCGGCTTTTGCAACATACCGCGCCCGTGCGAAGAGAATTACGGAACGCCAACGAGGAATCTGACCACAGCTTCGAGCTCGTAACGTCGTCGAGTGACACTCCTGCAACAGGCGTGACCGCTGAAAACCGCGTACCGCCGGAAACTTGAACAGGATCATCCCTCGGTTGCACAACTGCCAGTTGTACGGCCAACATGGACCACACCCACACCATCCCGCAACATAGAATAAAGAACCGACTTATAAAGCCCAAACATACGGCTGCACGCACACATCACAACACTACAAGCGAGACGCCATGCTGCTACGCTGTTACTGTTGCCGGATTAAAACTGACTACTGTCACTAAGTCTAGCAAGCGTCTCAGGAGCTGGCAACCTCGGCGCGTAGCAACATGGCGGCGCCCTTGCGGTTCCCGATTTTAATGCATGGGCCCTATGGGTAGCTTGTCCTCTAGAGTCAGTATAGTAACTCTATGCGTGCAACGCCTAGCAACGCTTCCATGCCGCACGCGTGACTGAAACGAACGTGCCTGGCAAAACGTACCGTGCTCGCGCTTCTCCGAAAGTGGGCGGCAGCGCGCACGCGCAAGAAAACGTCACGTGGTTAAGCAGTGAGGCGAAGTGCTCGTTCAGGGCCAGGAGCGGCGTAAGGACGCATGAAGGTAGCTTGGCCCAAACAATAAAACGTTCCTTTTAGGGGTGTGCGAATATTGAAATTTTCGATTACGAATCGAATAGGAATAAGGCGAAGAACTCTCTTCGAATATCGAATCGAATATCGAATACATGTGTAGTATTAAAAAATTGCAAGAGAGGTAACAATAGCTTTATTACTAGGGGTGTGCGAATATTCGAAATTTCGAATACGAATCGAATATTTTCCTTATTCGAAGCGTATTCGATTCGAGAAATGCATATTCGGAAATTCCCGAATATTCGAAGATGGCCCAATAACGGTAGAAACGGCGAATATTCTGACAGGCGGAATAATTGAACAATCAACGAATTATATGCTTGCTCCGCGTTCTCCTCAGAACATGTTTATTCACTAAGAACTTCGCATGACCGGCTCATTATTTGTATGCTCTGTTTCAGTCTATCTGCATGACGCCCGTGAGACACGATCAGTTTCAGTTTATTTTTACCAACCTTTATTCTATGGCTCTTTCATAACCATATATGATGTCCTTTAGGGCTCTGTAACTATATGCGATGAAATATGTACCCCCAAAGCGTTACCTGGACTATCTTTAGATGTTTGGAAATTAAAAAGAAATAAATATGTCCGAGGAGAACGTTGCATCGCCATCGACGACTCCCGCCTTGTGTTCCCGCTTTTCTCATGTAATCGCGGCTCTCTGCTACCTGCTGCGCTTCTTCTTCTCGAGGCAAACGCAAAACACGCTAACTTCGCCACTGCGCTATTTGCAACTATCTCAGTGCTGATACAGCCCTCGATCAGGCGTGTTCTCTAAGAATGGCATCAACTGCAGGTGACGAGCCACCGAGCAAGCAAGAAAAGAAAGCCGGAAGAAGTCTCCTTTGGCGGCACTACACAAAGCTCTCGACGTCGACAGCTCGGTGCAAGTCGTGCGAACATACTCTTGAAACACCAGCGGGAATGACCACTACTATTCAAAATCAGATGAAGCAGCACCCTTTGGTGATGGAAGAGTACCAAAAAGAGGCCACTTGAAATCCTCCATTGAAGAATCAACCGACACTGGATGATATACTTCAGCAGAGACAGCAGTCATTGTCTCAGAAGAAAGAAAACGCACTTCAGCAGAATGTGGCAGCCATTCATTTCTCCACCATTTCTGCCACATCAGTTCAAAGCACTGGTCGAAGCAGCTGTAGAGTCGTGCTACAGTCAGCCACCTTGAACAAAATTGTCGCGTGTGCTCGTCCCGCGCATGTACAACGGCACAACAGCAAAGGTACGACACGAGCTGCTAAAAGTACTTGAACATGGAACAAGCACTCTCGCTATTACGAGCGATATCTGGACGTCGCGTGCCAACGAGGGGTTTGTAAGCCTCACGTGTCATTTTCCTGCGGTGAAGTTCGACATGAAAAAGTTGACTTTGAACACGCGACACATGCCGGAGAGTCACACGGCTGTGAACATAGCTGCGTCATTGGAGCAGCTATGCACCGACTGGGGGATACCAATCGACTGCGTGAAGTACACCGTGACGAACAGCGGCCGCAATATCCAAGCGGCCGCAATATCCAAGCGGCCGCAATATCCGAGCGGCTGCCAGGAGACTGCCTTAGCTCCAGCTACCCTGCTTTGCGCACACTCTGTACCTAGTGATCAGCAATGAAATGTCGTGTACTCCGACAATCAACACACTCTGCAAGAAGGCTAAAGCGATTGTAGAGAACTGCAAGCATAGCCCTAGTGCACACAAAAGACTGATCGATCTGCAGACGTAGCTGAACAAAGACGTGCTCTATGTTGTGTAGGATGTTGACACAAGATGGAACAGTCAGTACCTCATCCTCTCAGGGCTCCTTGAACTCTAAGAGTCTATCAGACTTGAACTCACATTTTCGGACACGAGCTTAGATATCTTTAACTCTGCAAAGTGAAGAGATGCAGTGGAGTTCTTGGAGGCATCGAAGACCTTATTTGACGCAACTGTGATCTTAAGTGCTGGAAAGTACCCCTCACTGTCCTGTCAAATTCCAATTATTTTTGGAATGCTGCATTGCCTCGAAGATTGCAAAGGCAACTCGGCGTTTGCTAACAATCTCGCAAAATCTGTCAAGACTCGTTTCGCTGAGTGAGAATTTGACGAAGTGGTCAACCTGTTTCTTGATCCAAGCTTTAAGTTCATCAGGCGTCTGGTTAGATTATCTGGTATTGCAACAAGGTAGCTCCGCGCAGCGTAGAACCCAGTGAGGACACTGCCATGCCAGCGTCGTGTCCTGGTGTCCACTGTATGGAAAGCTTTTGACGGTCTAGTGATGAACAAGGAGAACGCACATTTGGTATCTGCCTCTCAGAGGGAAGTTACAGACTATACGGAAAAGCATCTTCTCGAAAGGGGCAAGGATCCTTGTGAGTGGTAGCAGTCCATTGGCCGCTTCACGTACTCGCCCACAAGTACTTCGCCATCGCTGCCATTTCAGTTCCAAGTGAAAGTCTTTTCTACCGTTTGAATTGTTGTCACAGTGCATACAGCGCGTTTACTTTCTGAACATGTTGAGCAGTTAGTTTTCCTTCATGATAATCACTGAAAAGTGCATTACTTGACTGAGAGCATTATCTGTCATTACATGTGCGCATTATCTGTAATGAGTGTCTTTTTAACCTGCAGCAGCGTTGTAAAATGCAATATTTTTAACAAGCGTTATAAAGCTATTGTTACCACATTTTGCAACTTTTTAATACTACGTAGGTACATATTCGATATTCGATTCGATATTCGAAGACAGTTTTTTGCCTTATTCGTATTCGATTCGTATTCGAAAATTTCAATATTCGCACACCCCTATTTATTACCCTTTTAAAAATAACATTACATTTTACAAGGTTGCTTCAAATTAAAGAGGTACTCAATTATAGATAATGGACTCAGGTAATGCCCTCAGTCAGGTAAAACGCTTGTTACAGATTGTCGTGAAGGAAAATTAACTGCTCAATATGGCCAGAAAGTAAACGCTCTCTATGCACTGTCACATTTCTACCGGTAGAAAAGACTCTTTCACTAGGAACTGAAGTGGCAGGGATCGCCAAGTACTTCCGGGCGAGTGCACTTAAAAGCGGGTACCTGAAGCGGCCAATGGACTGCCACCACTCACAAGGATTCATGCCCCTTTCCAGAACAGGCTTTTGCGCGTAGTCTGTAACTTCCCTCTCAGGGGCAGATGCCAAATGTGTCTTCTCTTTGTTCATCACTAGATCGTCAAAAGCATTCCATACACTCGATGCCACCAGTGGACACGAAGTCGACGCTGGCACGGCGGTGTCCCCACGGTGTTCCACGACGGCTTCCTGGAGCTCCCTTGTCACAAGGTTTTTCAGCCAGATCATCTGACCAGATGCCTGATGAACTGTGGCCATAAAGCGCGGATCAAGAAACATGCCTAGGCTGGCCACTTCATCAAATTTCCACTCCGCACAAAGAGCCTTGATACATTTTGAATCAATGTTAGCAAACCCTGAGTTGCCTTTGCAACCTTCAAGGCAATGGGGCATTCCAAAAATAATTGGAATTATAAAGCTTGGTGAAAAAGAAACCGAAACTGATCATGTCTCAAATGCCTGAAGCAGATAGACTGAAACAGAGCATACAGATAATGGCAACTCAGGGTTGCAAAGGCAACCCTGAGTTGCCTTTGCAACCTTCAAGGCAATGGGGCATTCCAAAATAATTGGAATTATAAAGCTTGGTGAAAAAGAAACCGAAACTGATCATGTCTCAAATGCCTGAAACAGATAGACTGAAACATAGCATACAGATAATGAGCGGATCATGCGAAGTTCTCAGTTAATAAACATGTTCTTAGGAGAATGCGGAGCAAGCATACAATTGGTTAATTGCTCAATTATTCGCAGTCTATCCGAATATTCGCCGTTTCCACCGTTATTCGGCCGTCCTCGGATATTCGTGAATTTCCGAACATGCATTTCTCGAATCGAATACGCTTCGAATATGGAAAATATTCGATTCGTATTCGAAATTCCGAATATTCGCACACCCCTGGTTCCTTTCCTTCGAGCGCTTCCTAACCTTACGTGAGGCCTCCTTACAGCGAAGGACCGATGGAGGAAGCAAGCGTACTCTGAAAGCTCCCTTCACCCGTCCTCACCTAAGGAGCGGTTGCCGCCTGCCTGGGTTCGAGATTATCTCTTCAAATCTTTCCGCGAACACCATTATTCTATTAAAAAATGTTGTATCGTCGCACAATCTTTAAATTGAATAGCCAATATAGAGAAGCGTGGACGCTTTCTTCTAGTTTCGTTTACTAAACTTAAAAAAAAGTTGCGCATTACAGTGCAAAACTTCATGTGCTCCAGCAACGCTGGCACGCCGGCGTCTTGCAACGCCTAGCAACGCCTAGCAATGCTTGCATGCCGCACGCGTGACTGAAACGAACATGCCTGGCAAGACGTACCGTGCTCGCGCTTCTCCGCAGGTGGGCGACAGTGCGCATGCGCAAGCGAATGCCACGTGGTTAAGCAGTGAGGTGAAGCGCTCGTTCAGGGCCAGGAGCGGCGTAAGGATGCATGAAGGTAGCTTTATAGCTACCTTATGCTGAGGAAGCACCAAGGAAGCCTTCACCGAGGGCCCCTCAGTAAGGAAGCTTTCAGAGTGACATAAGGTAGCCTCACCCCAATGAAGGCTTCCTTAGAGAGGTAAGGAAGATTTCATTGTTTGGCTTCTTATGCTGAGGAAGTACCAAGGAAGCACCAAGGAAGCCTTCACCGAGGGCGCCTCAGTAAGGAACCTTTCAGAGTGACATAAGGTAGCCTCACTGCAATGAAGGCTTCCTTACTGAGGTAAGGAAGATTTCATTGTCTGGCCCTTAGCGTGATCTTTTGCCGTTTGAAGGTTTCACGCCACGCTAACGGAGCCAACCCTACACGACCAAGCGGCCAGCCGAACGCGCGTGACCCGTGTCGCGTGGCTCGTGAGCGCTCGTGAACCGCCGCTCGCTCTCTTCGTGAGCGACTCGGCACCGCTGCTGAGTACCAATAAGTGACGCATCCGACGCAGCAAGAACTGCACGAGAACTGAACAAGGAAAACAACACCATTGAAATGCAGGTGGATACAATACAAGAGCAGCAACAACCGGAAGCGGAGTGGATAATACCTCAGAACCACTACAGGCGATCGAAGAAACGTTGGAGGCAATGTTAAAGGCACAGAGCCTGGAAGATCAGCGAAGTCTGGTGGACCGGGCCCAGGTTCCGGCATTAGCCAACGGCTTTCTGGACTAAGAGAGCCGCCCACCTAGGGCGCATAAAAAACACTTTCTCGCTGTTTCTCCCAATAAACATTCCTTCCTCCTCTTCCTAAGAAAGTTCGCGAGGCGTATCCACTTCGAACGAATTATCAACACTACACCAGTTTCGAGATAATTTTCAATATGTCAGACGTAATGCATTGGCGTAACATTTACTTTTGTGCTTGCAAGAGAACAGCGCTTTCCTTAAAAAGTAAGTGGAACAACAGTGCCTTTTTACCGCATGTTTGACGCCGCGTATCTCGAAATCAGCGCCATCTTCAGAATTCTTTCCAAGTCGCTGTGCCTTTCATACTCACTAGTTACAACTGGTAAATTGCAATATGTGCTGTGAAATAGTTAGTAAAAATCTTAATTCGTTATATTTTGCTAATTAGTACATTCCGCATTTGATTTATCGTGGGAAATGTCTGCCTGATTGAATAATTTAGGTAAAGAGATAAAAATGCGCTATCTGATTCAGGCGACTTCTAAAATATTGTACAGCTAAAACGAAGGGCACCCTGTATGGGGGCTCCCAACAGTAGTCAACGATGTCTTAAGAAATACATATCGCTTTATAGTAAATAAACTAGTACAAAATAAGAAAAACTGAGGACAAGGAGCAGCAGTAGGATAGATGAAATATGTGATAAGCATATAATTCTTTTTAGAAATTTCTCCTCCTTCTACAGAGCTGAGAAAGAACACTGTATTGGCCATTTAAACCATGCGTACAAAATAACTGCATAATCTTTTCCCACCCTAAGAAGCTCTTTGTTGAAATAACGATCACCTAATGCGCTTGAAAGAGTTTTTAGCTTTAGAATTTTGGCAAAGTTAATAACATGAACTGCCAAACTTACAGCTTGTGTGACGACTACGGTTATTGGAAATACTGAAGACTAAAAATGTGCGAAAACATGCAGGGAGCCGAAACAAATACACGCATTACCAGCACTGTCCTGTTTGTGTAGATGTTTGTTTATGTGATTCTGTGCGTGTGCTCTTACTGCCTGCGTCTTTTCGCAGTGTTTATCTTCAGTCACGTGGCACAGGGTCGCTCAAACTGGAGTGTTTCTTCGAAGCAATTCTTGGAGCTTAGCTCTGTTCGGACCCCCGCAGCCCCTCTTCAATACACATTTCACGCACATTTCTGGATGTACTTATTGCATGTCATCAGCAACACAAGAACATGGTTTTCCAGTGCTACGCACCACTCGGCTACAGAGTATATAGCACTCCATCTAGCGCCTTCACGCGGTCTGCAGAAGGCTTCATGTGTTCAGCGCAAGTCAGTGACGGCCTAGACAAGTACAAGAAAGCGATGTGAAATACATTGCTGCCCAAGTCGAAAATAATTTTATAGACGCACAGCCAATTACGTTCGCTCTCTTTCTTGACGTAACGTTGTAGGCGAACTTCCTTCAATACTGTCGACTCTCGTGAACTACATTTTAGAGCGCGAAAACAGAGCAAGAAGTGCGGTTTTGTGGGTGGAACTTGCACTGAATTCTTGTCACTTAACGCAGTGCAATATTTCTTGCGGTTGTATGCTTAACCACCCGGTGTGAACTTCGCGCCTAAGGACAGCCTAATGAAAAGCATTCAGCGCGCAAGCGCGACCTGGTGACAAATTCACTAAAGAAAGTACCTCTCTAGCTGCTGGTGGCAGCTAGCGACATCTGTTTTTCTTGGGTGCAAGCTAAAGTTGAAAGGAGTCATGGATTGATCGTATAAGACGGAGCAGCAGCTCTTTTCAACTGCTTGCGATGTGGCGCCATCTGCCGCGAACTCTTTCAAAGGTAACAGTTTGAACCTCCTTTCCCAATAGAAGCTAGAAAGAGCGAAAGAAGAAAAAGTAAGACTCTCAAAAACTGCCGCTGGTTGGAGCGGGCATAAACTATCGCCGAACGTTTGCCCGAACGCGGAGTCGCAGATCCGGCGCGTGATTCTACGACGTGAGACAGCTCTCGTTCGACGCAAGCAATCGCTGAATTGCGACGTTTAAGCGAAAATTTCCCAGGCCTGACTGCATTAATAAACTCTCGTAAACTGTGCGACCGAGTTACATACCGCATGGCGTTTTAAGTCTTGCGCCCATAGTTTTATTAGAGTAGGTAAAAGTGGTAGCGAGAAAAGTTTACTCTAGAAATAAAATTAGCTGTTGGCTGTTACGGCTGCCGTTGTCGGAAGCGAAAGGCCCGCGAAACTTCCTGACTGCCCGATCCAGATACTTCGACGAGAGCGACGCACCGTGAGTACTTAAGGTTATACTTGCTGCATGCTGTCAACGATGTTCTCGAACATTATTGCTGCATGCGCACTTATATTTTCGCAGTTTGCTCGCTCTTATAGATAGGAAGTGAGTGAGAACCTTCAAGAAAAAAAAAAGGGAAAGTTGGGGATACTGTAGAAAGAACATAGCGCAATTACTGTCGATCCCGCCGGGCTTGTATGGCGTGGGGTTGGGGATATATGCCAGTTCTTTGTTTTTGTTTTATGCATGATTTGTCTTGGCTATGCAACAAGGGTATCTCTTAAAATATTTGTGATGCTGCTTTCAAGATCTTCAAACTTTTGTAAACTTTTAGGAATACATCACTTGCCCATTCATGGGATGGCTCCCAGTGAAGACTCAAGTAGATACTGCAAATATTTTGAGACTGAACGTCAGTATGCGTTCACATACGACGCGCACGTGACTAACCATTCCGACAAAAGGTACCACACTAGAGCAAAATTTGCCATTGCACAATTAAGTTCATTTCTGCGCTTCTTTAGACGAGGGAAGCCGCAGTTGGCGACATGCTAAAAAACATCCTCGTAGAGGAACTTCCCGAACTGTCGAGAACTGATATGCTTGGAATAAACTGTTTGGTACAGCGAAAGCGGGACAGGGGACAAAGGAAAGAACGAGGACAAGCTTGTGTCCTGTGTCCTCTGTCCCGCTTCTTTCTGTACCACACCGAGTAATATGGAAAACCAACTAGCTCAAACCATCACCCTTCTATGCTTGGAATAAGTACGCGCTTGGGGTGAGGAGGCAGGGGGGGGGGGGGTGAATTCCACGGTCAGTGTGCGATTTGGCTAATAATGTGGGCTACCTAGAAAAATTTGTTACGCTTTCTCTTTACTAAGCAGCATCTCTGGCATGAAAACAAGGATGATCCCGCTTTTACACAAACGGAAAGTGAGACGCGCATATATAAAAAAAAGCGAAAAGTGCGGAAAGTGGCCCATATAAAGGATTGAGAGAGAGAGAGGGAGGTGTCAAAGCCTAGGAACTGCGGGAAGGTCGTTAATTATGATTAATATCGGGTAGCCCTTGTTTTTCTTTAGTTGGGTCCCATCGGCTTTAACAGGTCGAGTTTCCCCATCAGAAAAAAAAGAAAAGATGACGAGCGCGCTTTCAAGGAACAGCCACTGAAGCTGACAAATGGAAAAGTATTAACTAAACATTTATTTTCAGAAACTTTGGGCATAGACGACAAATCAAATAAAGTTTTGGCACCACTCACGTTGCCTCTTGTTAGAGCGCACAATGGGATTAAAGAATTATGTCAAGCTAGCGCTAATAAATTGACGAACCGCCAGGACACCGTAAAAAGAGGGCAGGAGAGAATAAGAAAGTAAACATAATTTATTTATTTATTTATTTATTTATTTATTTATTTATTTATTTCATATATACTGCTAGCCTTATATATAAGGCTGTAGCAGGGTCGGGACACAAATACAACTGTGAAAGTGGTATCAAACAGGCTTAACAGTTTCTGTTAGCAGCTATATTCCGAATATTGTGGACAAGGAATAAAGGGCAGTACAGACACTTTCCTGCAAGTCATGTCAATGTATGCAGTTCGCATACACAAAATTATTAATAGCACTATAAACATATTTAAAAGAAAGAAAACTTGCCACGAACTATTACTGACATGGAAAACACCGATAAATACATTTAATTTTTCAAGCTAAGGCAGTAGAGAAATATAATTTCTCTACTGCCTAATTGGTTAGTCTTGAGACAAACATATCAGTTTAACTGCTACCAACGACGTGCTCAGGTAGTGCATTCCATTCTGTTATTGCCCGTGGGAAAAATGAGAACTTAAATGTATCATTGTTGATTCTATACTCTTTCATGTGTGTACTATGTTTGCTATACATTTGCGTTTATACAACTCCACATCAGTGTGCGACAATGGTGCACGGCACATCTTTGATTTCGGTTCAAATTGATAATGTTAGAGCGACAGTATGTTTACTGAATAACTACACCGCGGTCCTACATTGTCCTGCCACGCAACAGCACGTGAGAAGCCTCACATCGTACGTGCCCAGTACTGTTCCAACTTATTCTCGTAGAAAAGTTGTATGTAAGTGTACAAAGTAAGTTTCGGATAAATATAGCTGTCGAAACCAGACCACTATTTTATAAAATGTTTTTGCCCCAAGGAAAATGAAAATTATGTCCGCATCATTCTACTGCAACAGATGCCCTGGTCGAAAGCGGCGCAAAAACATTTCTTTCTGTTCTGCTCTGTTCTGCTATACATCCGTTGCCATGGAGAAACAGTATCTCGATTAGCTCATTTCTCTATGTTATACTGAAGAAGAAGGAAAAACAAGTAATAAAACAAAATCAAGAAATACATACATGAATGGATGACCATGAAGCTAATCATGCATGATACAGATAACAATGTCTCAACGGATGAGTTCACTCTACATGTAACATGTATTTGCGCCGCTAAACAAACGGTCTATACACTTTGTAGTCTTCATCCGTTCATGTAAAAGCCCTGCGTGTAATAGCACAGATAGTATTGACCCTTTTCACGGCGATACCGTGGGCGCTGCCATGTTTGATCACGTGGTGACGCATCCATTGCTTGCCTCACCTGTCTCCGTTGCCTCTATGTTTAATATGGATGCACATCACGCCGTTGCGGCTTTGCAAGCTTCTGTTTCGGCGGATATCGTAGCCGGTGACTGGGTGGACGATACGCGAAGGTTTGGCTGTAGCTTCAGAGGACATGTAAGTGCTTCCGGAGCTCATTACGCTTCGTCCAAACGGCGCGAGCGGCGTATACGCTGCTTGTAATAAAAACGGGGCTAAAAAATGTATTCCAAGCTATCCTAACTTTCCGCTTATGAATTGAATCAGTATCAGTGTGTTTAGATCTTCGTTCTTTATTTAAGTTTTTTTTAAGCAGCAGCTTGTCACGTTTCTGACTCAGTATAAAGTTCCCCGGGCGGTCACTATCTGATGATTTTCTGCCTGATCGCTCACAGATGGGCTCAGCTGCGATATATTTGTTCTGGCTGGGCACGACACTTGTAACGTAGATGTTCTGCATGTTGTAATAACTTGTAGCAAATGCGTATTATCACTAGTCACTCGCGTACCGTCTGGACCGTTACGAAAAGCTTTGCTTCGAAATTTAGTGTTCCGTCGGTGTAGCTGCTGTCACCTATGTTTCAGCGCACTGATACAAGTGTGAGCCCGTTAACTTATTCTTGATACGTTGGCGATCGAGTGGGCATAAGATTGCGTGTACACAACGCGCATGAAACTTGCTATATATGCCAAGAAGCGGCGTTCCTCCCATTGTCATCCTATAACGAGAGGTACTCACTCGTGCATTTCACACGTACACTCTCCCATTCGGTTCGCGTCAAGTCACAAGTTTATGGCCGACAGGCTAATGACGTGGACACCCCATGTTCGAATACTAAAATAAAGAATTGGGTCACACGTGAGCATCTTTCGTATGCTATCAAGCAACACTGGGGGCTGCTCCGTAAATTCTCTGCTACGCATGTATACGGCTCTCTGTGAATACAGATAGTCGTATACTGCGATACGGTTTCCTGCGATACAGCCTTCCTTTGCTACAGGGCATTTCCCAAACGAACATAAAAGCAATCACTGGGGCGCGAGCAAACGTCCTGAAAGTGTGCCTCGGCCTAGTGAAAAACACATCACGTGGAGGAACCCTTGCAGAAAGCAGATGCCTATCGGTTCCACCGCTTCTGCAGCTGGAGTTTGTTCGAGTACACATGCGCTTTGCCGCCACAGTGCCGGGTCATTCGCTTGCATGAGACAGTGGTCCTGTGGTGCGGAGCTTGCTCCCACTGAATTATCAAAGCCCTCGTATGCCAACGGAACCATCGTGGAAAATTTCTTCGAGGTCTATTGTCATACTGTGCGCGGCTTCAAAGAGCGGTAACTTTGACAGCGAGCTACTTGTGTAAACAAGGTCTCGCATATCACCAGAAAAATGCGCACTAGTGGCATTTACTCACAAACCGATTACGCCTTATGTCATCTCCATCAACGGGCGGGCCATTTCTTATGTCAGAACCCACAAATTTGTTAGCGTAATTATTGACCGGGATCTCTGTTGGAGCCCGCACGTGGCCTACATGAAACGGCGCCTGACAGCAACTTCCCAGTTGTTTAAATACTTGACAGGAAAGACGTGGGGGATGTCAGTAGACGCAATGCTGAAACTCTACAGAGCTCTCTTTCTCAGCTTCTTAAGATATAGTCTACCTGTACTGAACAACACCTGCAAGACAAATATTCGTGTTCTGCAGCACAAGACAAATATTCGGCAGCATGAGCTCAAGCACTCAGAGTTTGTCTTGGTTTGCCCAGATGCACGTCAACTGAGGCAACTATTTCGATTGCGCGGGACCATCGAATGCAAACTCACATCATGGTGGAAGCCCTGAGAATGCATATCACACATTTTGCACGTGCCCCCTATCACCACCTTGCAACACTACCTTCAGACAGGTACCAAGCATCGTTCTCTAAAACTATCGTCAAGTACAACGACAAACTTCCTTCGGGCTTCACCGATGCATCTAAACCATCGATACCCCGTGGTGTCTTATCAGCCCCACAGTCCATCTCAGTGTACCAGGAATCGGGAAAAAATCTGAACTGTCATCGCCTGTGCTGAAACAACTGTCTCTGCTTCTTCTGCATGAGGAGTACGCGCACAGTGAACACATTTATACTGAGGGTTCCACAAACATGCAGTGTTCGTCCGGTGCTCTGGTTGTCCCAGCAAAAGCTATTACCATCAGGTTTAGGACTGACCCCCCAACAACATCGACATCTGCTGAACTAGCTGCTCTTCGCGCTGCACTTCGTTTCGACAATCGGGAGCCACCTCGACAATGGTCAATCTTCAGCGACTCAAAGGCAGCCCTACAATCTGTACTATCAGCTCTGCGTCGCAGGTCATTCGAACAGCTGGTATTCGACATTAGATGCCTACTCTATGCATCACAAGAGAAAGGACACCACATGAAGTTTCAGTGGCTGCAAAGACACTGCTGCGTCATAGGAAACGAAGACGCCGATAATGCCGCTCGGGCAGCTCTCGAAGACACACAGGAAGAGGCCGTACCACTTTCACGCTCCGACGCAGCCAGCAGATTTCGAGTGCTTGCACAGGAGATCACGCTCTCTCTATGATGCACACCAAGCAGCCAGACCAACCGGAGCAATCGTCAATAGGACCTGCACTCTTTGATGCATCTCTGTATGCCAACTGGACTCTTCCGAAGAGAGGCCACTCCGTTTTATCGCTTATGGCTAGGGGTGGCCTTCACGAAACCTTACTCATTTCGCATTGGAATGGCCGACAACGCTCTCTGCAATGCCTATCTTTGCGAGGAGACGCTTGAACACATTCTGTGCGACTGTCCTGAATATAATGTTCAGAGACAGTCCATGGCATCCGTTCAGCACACCTTGACAATAGACCATTGTCAGCTGCAACTATTTTCCCATATCGACGACAGAAGACATCGCAGCTGAACGCGACGAAGGGACTGCTTCGGTTTTTAAAAGAGACGGGCTTGGACAAGCGGCTGTGACAGTGATATCGCGTACTGCGCAAGCGTGACGGACTGTAATTGACGATGTGTGTGCTGTGTTATGTGCTCTCTCTCTCTCTCTCCTCCCCATCTTTCATCCCACCATCCCGCTCCCATGTCTAGGGTAGCAAAACGGTTAAGCTAAACTGGTTAACCTCCCTGCGTTTCCTTCTCCACTTTTTCCTTCCTTCATTTATTAACATTAATTTGTTTTAGACTGTAGCCTCTTTTAACGTTAACCTTTCATTTAGTCTGAATGCTCGCTCGCCTACTAGTCTAGTCCTTGCACAATCTCCTTTATTGTATTTCTTTTACTTTGCGTTTACTGTCTTAAAATAAAAATTTCCTTTAGCTACATCCTGCCGCCTGATTCTTGGCCTATCTCCCTTAGTTGATGCAGGCCATCACCTAAGGAATTCCCATTGCCGTATTGTGACCTAAGAGCAGGACTATTCGTCCACCGGGTGGCTGGTGAAGCCCAAGGGCATTCTCGGAGGCATTGGTTTGTCATCTTTGAAGTATTACACTCTGTAAAGAGTGGGTTTGAAATGTACCATCCTCCAAACGGTATTACAGGCGGCGGACTGGTATTATCTCAAAATCCTTGAAAAACAGGATCAGTTGTCCTTCAGTGTACTGGAGTAGCATGTGACGAATATTTCCAACATTTCGAGCGTATGAACGCGGTATGCAGGGCTTGACTCTTTGTCCTGCTACTTCATCCACTAGAATGAGGCTTTTAGCAGATTCCACTGAGGTAATACTCACTGAAAAAATGCCATCTCTGTTTACTCGGAAAGTCTAAACTTTTACCTTTGCGGCTGAGACAATTTCTGAGGCAACATGATTTGAATTCACTTGCGAAAAATTCTGTCCTCCTTCTCATAGTCGGAACACCTACGGGATTCCTTGACTTCTTTTTTTTTTTGTGGATCACGAAACTGAAAGATGCGTCATCACATTCAATGGAGTCATAATCGCTTAGGTCATTGTTTGAAGTACTGTCGGTCTCCCGATTGTGTGTTTCGTGAAAAAGGTCACTTTCTTGCTCTCACCTTCGCTGTGCCCCGCGATATATATACCACATGTCCGGCTTCTCACTCTTCAAACACATACACTTTTTTTTTCAATTTTTACACTCATAACGCTAACACAATAAAAAAAAAGAAGAAGAGGGGGGAGGGGGTCACGTTCGTGTAACATATAAGTAAGCAATAAGAACAAAGTGTTAAAAAACATATTTTCCTGAAATGTCTTTGGCTGTAAGAATATACTGGAGGCGGCTGTGCTGAGATTACTAAAGACGCTTGCAACTGTTGGTAAACTATGAGATCCTGATCCTGTAAGTTTTCGCGGCCCGTCGCCTTTACCTTGCCGCGGCAACAACTTTTAGAAATACCTTAAATGCGAGATCTTTTTGTGGCCATATTTCAGTAGGACTCATAAACTCTCGCAATCAGTGCTCAAAAGCCTCACTTTTTTTCCCGAAATGCAACCACTAGCCCTCGACGCAATGCGCGACTAGTGGCCTTCGCTCTATGGGCCGTTAGTCGCATGGACCTGCCATTAGCGACGCATCAAGAAGTTTCCCACGCGGCCTCTTTCATACCTGGAACTGTTGCCCCGATTAGGAATTGGGACGCATTAGGGCGATTGCGCGCCGGCCTCTCAAATATGCACAAGGTAGCTGGGCAGACTTTTGGCACCATCGCTCAAATGGACGAGTGCTTCCGGTAGAAGCAGGTAACCCTGTGCAGAAAGAGTCCTTCCTGGTAGCGAGAAATCAGCTACACTTGCTTTACTATTCTCTGCTCAGACCCTACACCCGATTCTTCCATGTAGGGTAAACATGTAGCTTCCGAGTCGCCCTTAAATCCTCGACAATCCGGGGCGTTTGTGAGGAAAACGCGCTGACTTGGGAAGCACGCGCCTTTGTGTTCGAACACCTTCGACGGCACATGGAACGATGGTGACGAAACAGGTGCGCAACAACTTCTGCATCGCTTTTTGGAGATAAACTTTAAGCGCGGCGAAAGAAAGTCTGCAAATGAAGGACCTAATATTTCGACATTTACCACATAAAGTAAACATACGCGTATACATGGAAAGCAAAAGAGAAAGCATTTCCTTTGGATTGTTTAAGAACAGATTGACATGGAAGCTGTGCTAGTATTTTTTTTATAAACTTTATTAAAATGAAAAAGAACGAGTAAAAAAAAGTCAGTTTTGATTTAAAGGTGGATGCGAGAAAAGTGCGTTAGCATTACGTCGCCACCGTCAGTTCCAATATTATATATATATATATATATATATATATATATATATATATATATATATATATATATATATATATATATATATATATATATATATATATATATATATACGTGTGTGTATGTGTGTGTGCGTGTGAATGAAGTAGTACTTCGGACGGATCCGGTGTTTAACAAATCGACCATTCAAAGCGCATGAGTTCCATCACCAGTTACAGCAGTGGACAAAGTTTCCCTTTTTTTATTCACCGCACGGCGGCGAAAGTGAAGCTGATGAGGTAGCCTGACCACGGCGCATAGTGTCTCTTTTGGTCCTCTCGAAAATCCTTCTGCGGGAGGCCCGTGCCAGTGCACATGCTGACTAAAAAAAAAAAAATCGTCGCCCTTTGCACACCGTGAATACGGACGATAAGCGAAGCTTGTTCCTTTGTATGCCTAACCATCCCCTTAGCCATCAACTTTATGTTTAATTGAATGTGCACTTGTGATCAACGAGATGTGCATTGTGTTGATTTTTGGTGAAATTAACGAAGACAAGTTGTCAGTGAAACGTACGTTCATCGAACATCGAAAACTTCAATGGTCAATTTTTTGCAAGTGAGCAGAGTAGCCTTGTGATCGCTGCGCTGTACTGCACGTGGTTCGGTCATCTCGATGTCGCACATGTCTTTTGAAAATGTCAAATCTATACACGTGCGTCTTATAGCAGTGAGTGCATTCACCCGAGTGCAGCACGGAAGTAAGAACCATTCAAACATGAATGTAATCAGACGCTGTCGTTCTGGTTTGGAAACATCCACGTTGAAGTCTTGTACTCTCTGGTTTACGGTCGTATGAGCCATTGCATTTTTTTGCTTGCTTACGGGAGTACGAGCCACTGGATTTTTGCGAACAGGTACGGACGTTCAGGCCAGATATAGCCAAGCATCGCTCGTGAAAAAAGAAAAAGTGACATCGCCAAGCGATGCGCACCCAGTCAAGCCCGGAGGTTTTTCATTTGCCGCGGGAATGCTACTCAGGCACTTTCATCCAGCTGCACTTGCGCATGTGGGTGGCACGAACGTCACGTACGCTGCGGGAAGGCGTGAGAGCACCCTGGAGGGTGCCTGATTGTATGAAGCAAAGAACGCGTGACTATGAAGAAGACATGCTCTTTTAAAAAATTACGGCATAAATCAAGTCATGATGACTGTAGACGGTAATGCGAATAGCAGTCCAGCAATGTAGCAACAGGAGGTATTTCGGAAACAACGGTTATTTAACAATTGTAGTGGCAACACTAGGACTTTGGTTGCTTCGGCTAAATGTAACATATTCCGATGTCGTCCCACTTGGCTATGACACTCGCTTGCTAAAATCGCCAATGAGCATGTCGGCATGACGATGACTGTACAATGCCAATACAGTGACGATGGAGTGATTAAGCAGGAATGATATCGATGGAACGGCGAAGGCAATATAACGACGACGGCGTGGCTATAATGAGATGTCGACGGCTGTGTGACGACGATCGCTTGACGATGATGGCGTTGCGACAACCGGGTCAAGGAGCTGGAATGACGACGATGACACGACCGTGGCGGCGCGAAGACCACCGCGTGACAATGGGTGCATGATAGCGTCTGTCTGACGATGACTCAGTGATGCCGATGGCACGACAACGATGGCATAATCGCAATTCAATGACGACATCACGATTACAATGAACTGAAGAACATGGAATGATGTCGATGGATCAGCGAAGATGGCACAATGACGACGGCATGACGACAATGGAATGACATTACTGAAGTGATCGAGATGGCGGAAAAGACACCGCGACGGCAATGGCATGAATACAACGGCATGGCGACGATGCAGTGATGATGATGGCGTCGCAACGGTGTAAGGACAATGGGATGACGAATGTACGGTGACAATGTCGTAATAGCGACGGTACGACGAACAATGGCGTGACGACGATGGTATCACGAGAGTCGGATGACGGAGCTGGTGGGACGACAACGGCACGACCACGACGGCACGACGACGACGGTTTGACAACCGATGCATGACAGCGACTGTCTGACGATGGCGGCATGAAATCACGATTGAATGACGACATTATGATTACGACATAACGACGAATATAGATTGACGTCGATGGAACAGCGGTGGTGGTGTGACTGCGACGGGATGGCGATAATGGGATGACGTTACTGAAGTGATGGAAAGGAAGAATGGATGGATGAAAGGAAGGAAGGAAGGAAGGAAGGAAGGACGGACGGACGGACGGACGGACGGACGGACGGACGGACGGACGGACGGACGGACGGACGGACGGACAGACGGACAGATGGACAGACAGACCGACAGACAGACTCAAGGCGGCTGAAATAGTCAAAGAATGCTATTCACATTAAGAGTGTGATAGATATGGTAGCACTTTGGTCGGAATCAGGTGGCTTTAGCATCATAAATCTCAGACGAAACGCAACATTCGACAAACAGATAATACAGCTGGTTCCCAGCCATTTAACAGCAGTGTGTAGATACTATTTTGCGCCCCGACCACCATCACTTTTATAACCTGCACCCAAACGGTACCATTGAATGTAAATGATCCTCCTTCAGCGATTCCGGCCGCAGCGACTGCTTACGACAAATAGTCCGCATAACGTTGCGCCGCTAGTGAACAGATTCGACCCTCACGGGGAGATGCCTTATTACTTGTCCGATACTGCATTATTTATACCCCTGGTTTATTATTTTTTTCATGTGGGCTTGCACGAGAAGTATGTCACCTAGGAAGTGAGGTACTGTTTGTGGACAAAGATTCATTGTTAATTTTGCTAATTGGCCGCAGTCACGAGTCTTAGAAACGAGCATTGTATAGTTGCTAGTATGTATGCAACCTGTTTCTGTTAAGGTATTTCTGTATAAACAAACTTCCTTTTTACAGCATGGCACAGGCACAAAGTGAGCTCAGAGTAGCACGGAAGAGCAGCTCGTGAATGATGCAGTGAGGTAGGAGCGATTATTGCCCACAGTAATTTGGGTCAGTCGAGCTGTATTCTTGCACATTGCACGCCGGATAGGTCACACGAAATACATGCAGTATAAGTGCATACCATTAAATAATGACGTCTCATCCTCGCAAGAGAGCGCTTCAGAATCGGCAGGTACTTCTGTTCCCGCTGATAAACTGAAATAACCACTGAAATGACAACCAAGCGCTCGGTTTCTCTAAGTCCCTTTATTACGCAAAAAATGGTTCTCGACGACAAGCACTGGCCAGTCGGAATAGCCAATGAGAGCGTGTCCAACGCATCGGCAAAATGTACAGAGATCTTATGAACGAAGTGCATTGCAAATGTAAAGAACCGAGACCGACGCCATGGCCCATCTGATCTTCTTGTGTAATGAAATCCTAATGATAATGTGGATGACAGACGACAGACGCCACCTTTTTCTGTTTGGAACATCTCGCCTGCGACATTAGATGAATTGCGGTAGGCGCCAACGTCCCGCACTTAAAGCCGCACTTTCCGATGAGCTGGATGAGCACCCACCCTTCTTTATATATCTGGCTGTCATAGCAGTCATCCTGAGAAGGCCCTCTTTGAATACCCGATGGTTGCAGCATCAAGTGGCCGACGTCAACGAAGTGCACTGTGCGCTTGCTCTCGGGCGTGTATACGATGGAAATTCCCTCCATCAGGTTCATGCACTAAAAGTACGGATACTCGTCTCCTTAATCGTCACCCAGTGCACGACATTCGTGAATAGTTGCGCAGGCGCTACACTGATAACCCGCTTTGCCAACCACGTTCTGTCAGAGCCCTGGCAGTAGGCAAATTCACGCTGACGCTATAGGCGAACGCCAGGACAAGCACGCGATTTACTCTTCCATCTTGTGATCCCTCCAGGTAGCAGGCGTGACTTGAACCTTCTCAACACGAGACCTAAGCGTCTTCATCCCTCCGCATTCATCCACGTACAGCTTTCAGTAGCGCAGGAAGATTTCATACGTTACTACCACCTTGTACGCAGCGCAAAACTGCAGGAATTCCTTCCTGCATCTTACCCTACGCATTTCTGCGAGCACTTCTTCCTCGTGTTTTTCACAGCAGGATTGGGAACCCTTTCCGGTACAACTCCGGTATGCATTTACTTAGGACGTTTCGTAACTTTCTTCGTTTTCTCTTGTCGATTTCTTGATACCGAAAGTCACTAGGCGTGTCTTCGCTTAAAAGTTGGTCCTTATTACCTCTTAATGTCAGTTGACAAGAATGTATCAGTCCTGAGGATTCCGTGGCGTAAAATGTGTGTGCTTCATTCACTAGACGACTTCTTTCAAGCTTGCCCTGCGTTGATAGTCATGAACGGCTGGGTACGTAAGTCCTACCAGTCGTTAGTGTTGGTAAACCACGGTTAAGTATCTTGCAATGTTTCAACACTAGAACAGCCTCTTCCCTCACATTCAGCAACAATCTACTTCGCGCTTGCTTGCCGATCCATTCCTACTGATCATTTGGCTTGCATTCTGCTGAATATCATGTCCTGCAAAAGTCCATTCAAGATTGCCATTCCAACTAATGAATGCATTTCAGGTTTCTTTGTAGTGTTCTTAACAGTAATTGTGCCAGTTGTATACTTGTACACGAACATGCGCTTGCCGTGTGAGTCGAGACAACGCCGCATTATGTCGGTTGTTGAAATGTTATTGTTGTTCTTTGACCTTACTTCTTTTGCTTCAATTATCATCTGGAGCTTCACTTTTTTGTTGCAGATTCCAAATTCGAAGACTTGGCATGCGTAGACGTCGCTCTCTATTTTGTCCCATTTGACAAGGTTATCTATTCCTCTATCTACGTTTTGCAGGGACTTTCCTTTTGACTCTATAAGTAATGAATGTCCATCAGCTTACGAACTCTCTGTCGCGAGAAGGCCTGATCACCTTTCTTCATGATTTCCGGAATCTCCAAGGGTCCATACCCTTGGAGACAGACACTCTCAGCCAGACAGACAGACAAACTCTCAGCCACTCCGTGTCCTGGTCTTCAGCTTTTCCTCTCGCTGCGTTGCAGTTTCAGCCAGCACCATGGACGTTCCGGAAACCTTTCTTGCCACGGTCTCTGTTGCTCCAGGTTTGTGCGTTCGATTAATCTTGTGGAATGGAGCTCGGTACTCCAAGGGCAAGGGCGCAAGGCTGACTTCCGTTCGAAGAAAGTCAACATCCCGGCCTCGCGAACCTCGGAGTGACCGTCGCGACGAAGGCGCCGCATATCGGCACATGCACAGCCGGTGGCTTCGATTGCTAGGTTTGCAGGATCAGGTTTCGGAATCAGGCTCGCTACATATCCCGGCTTTGCGAGCCTGGAAGTCGCCGTCGTTGCGGTCAATGCACTCAATGTTCTGGTATCTTCGAGGGCAAGGCCTAGAGGACGGGAGTCGCCACAGAAGCTTGTCATGCTGACCTTGCGACCCTCGAAGTTGTCGCCAAAGTAAAAATGTGGTGGAATATGGTGAAAGGCGCGAGCCGATATAAGCTTCTGCTACTTTACCAGTATGAGAAAATATAGCGTCTTGCAACGTCTCTGGCTTCTCTTCATCTACCACGTGTGGGAAAAATTGCAGGGAGTATTTATTTATTTATTTATTTATTTATTTATTTATTTATTTATTTATTTACTTCGTTTGCACACAAAAGCAATAACAGAGAAGGGAGCTAGCTGATAACTGCCGCCCGGAGGAGCACACCGCCTGCAAAACGAATGATATTGTAATGTTCAAGCTGCAGTTGACAAATTCTTGCTAATCTCAGTGATTTTCTTAAAACATACTAAAACGAGCTCTCGTATGGGCGGCACATTAGAAACGCCGCGTTTCTAAGAAGCAACGTCATTGACGAGCGCCACAGCAAACATATCGCCGGAAAGTTGTCTTAAGGCTAAACATGCAATCAAATAATCACATACTCGATATAGGACGCAGATCCTACATCTAAGATAAACGCTTGAAGTCACAGAAAGACAAACGCGTACACGAGAATCATGGCGAAGCAAGCTAGAGCGACCAAGATGCCTCGTTCATCGATCTGCTGTCTGTTACAGATGTCTGGGGCACTGGCTAGAAGGCTTGAAACGTTCTCTCTATAGGCGGTGTATGCCCTAAAACATGCACATAGTGGACAGGAAAAGCTAGTTCAGGAGACAAAGTCAACGCCGTAAAGACTAGAATTAAAAAGACAAAATATGTATATCTTATTGGAATATATCCACTACGCATGCGAAAATTAATGTTAAATTTCAAATAATTATTCAGTTCTTGTCAAGTAAAAGCTGAAATGACGTGCAGAGCCTAGTGAGTTCATTCGACAAGGGGACAATCCATTTGCTGTTGGTGGCACAAAATAAACAGCGAGCTAATTTAAGCAAACTTTATGCTTTGATCGAAGGATGCGGCTTAGAAAGAGAGGGAAGGAAATGCAGGGGCGTTAACTTGTCCAGTCTGCTACCTTACACTTATAGAGGGGGAGTATGAGTGACAGAGAGCCGAAAGGGGATCAGATTATGCCACCGCACTTGAAGAGGCACAGTATTTTCATAGGCGGGAACTCCGTTCTTTGACGGGTTTTAACGATCATAGTAACACAGCGGCTATGAAAGGTGCCGTTGTAAAGGGTTTCGAATGATTAATGACCACCGGTGGTTCTTCAATGAGCGTCTGAATCTCGGTACACGAAATTTATCGCACTCCGCTCGCGCAGGTCTCACAAATGCGGTGGACCCACAAATGCTCAGCAGGAGAGCGTCATCTACATTAGGGAGCCAGGGATATTGAGGAGAATTCGCTTGAGGAAAAGCAGAGACCTGGACAGCTACTCTGCTCAGACGGCACCTGGAGTGGTGATGAGGGTAGGATACTACTATATAAACGCGTTCGTGTCCGAAGGGCCCACTTGCAGAACTCAATCTAAGCCTGTGTTATCGAAAATGTGTAGAACCTAGAAGACTCGCCTTGTTGATATGACGTCCAGTCAAGGGCCCAGTAATACTTGTTCACTCGATTGCCTGTTGCCAACTGGCAACACCAACTGGCATAGCCACTAAGTCTCCGTGGCAATGCTGCAGCGTTAAAATGGTGAAGTGTTTCCTGTGCAATAGGCTACTGCAGCCTTGGAATTTATTGAGAAGGGATTTTCAGAGTGCTCGTAACTTTGACCCATATTAGAAAATGCGGCTGGTCAAAACGATACTTATACAAAAGAAACGCCTTTGTGAATTCGGCTAACGTTGTACTTGCTGAGGAGAATTCCCTCGTAGGAATTAAAAAAAAAGAAAAGAACTCGGGCACGTGATCTACCGTCCACGCACATCCCATTTGCTCTCCTGCTGCATGAAACACAATATACAGAGAAGCCCGGAACTCTGTCAACGTCGGTTAATCGTATTAGGCAAATTTGAACATTTATGCAAGAGAACACAATAAAGATATCTCTCAAATTGACGCATACACAATACTTCAACAAATAAAATCCTCCTTCATTGCGAGAGCGCTGTGGAGTTCGAGCAATGTTCGCCAGCGTACGCTCTAGCTTCTACGCGGGTGCACCGTTCTGCTGAGGAAGAGAACAACGGCCGAAAAGCAAGGCAGCCAGAGCGTATGAACGCGGAACGAGCAGCCGTCCCCTTGACGCCCGCGAGCTGCTCCGACGGAGCGGTGCTGGTGACCGGCGACCGAACGACGATTACCCAAAGAGGAGGAGAGGAGGGAAGGGTGCCTCCGCAATGACAGGCGAGATGCGGGACGGCCTGTTCACTTATTCAGCGAGTTTTTCACTCGCAGCGCGCTTCGTTTTACTTAAGCATGAGCCGCCACACGTGCCCGACGTCCGTGAGGCTAAAGACGCGCACGGCGGCCCCGGTGAGAGGCACAGCCGCGCACGAACGTACACACACTCGCAAACACGCACACGCGTCAAACGACTCGCGCTCGAGGCATCGACTTTGAAATGGATTGGGTGCAGCTATAGGCGACGCCTGGCCCGCACTGGTGCGAGTAGCGGTGATTTCGTCTGTCGCTCTTTTATCTGTTCATTTCTCGCACGTCTTTCGGCTGCAGACGCAGCCTGGAGCAAACTTTAATTTGCAAGAACGCGCTGTTGCGCTTGTTCGTTTGACGTAGGGCCATTCTCCGGTGCGAAAAACGATACAAACAAATAGGCGAGACGGAGCGCTCCGTCCTTTCTTGTCTATTTCTCATATGTCCCTTTCTTTTAATTGTCTTATTTTTCTCTGGAATATGGCACCGGAGCGATCGCAACTTCTAAGATACAAAAATGGCCTCCGGCGTTTCAAAAGAAGTCAAAAGTACCCGCGAGTTGGGTAATTAACACGAGAAATTGCCACTTACTGTGACAAAGAGAATAAAGAGCAGGAGTACGCGCTAGTTAGAAAGCGAAATGCCAGTATACGCTGCGGTCCAACGAGGTGCGCTTGGCAGGTGACAGCTCAGAAGAGAGAGAGAATACATTGCGGTAAGAGGCAGGTACTAGGTAGGTTTTAGTGAATAGTACCAAGTGAAGAGGCTGGAAGAAAAACGCTTCTGATAACCCGATTTTAGTTTACTGCAGTGGGCGCTTTACGTCTGCACTAATCGAAGGGAGGCTAAGCTGCGTAGGCTGCCAGTCTGTGCTTCCCGATGACGTCTTTAGCTGGTGCCAGGAGCCATGTCTGGATGTCTCGGTCACTGCTGGAGAGAAGGGCATCCCATTGTTCCTTGGTGGGTGGTGGCGAGACGAGTTTACAGGAAAAACAGACAGCGTTCCCACACACGGGACTAACACGCGCAAGAGGTGCAGACTTTGACAAAAGCATACGGTCTACTCCGCGCATTCACCGTACAGGTCGTTCGGATATGTGCAGCTGTGTTCGTGGCGCGCCTGACACTCCAGACATTTGGAATATGTTGAGTACGAGGGCGTTATTCCTTCCGCGAGGCACTGTAACTTCTGGCGTATTTCAGAGGAACGCCCTCAAAGCACCCCTCACCAGGTTTGGTCATAAAGAGCGCAGTGTATAAAATGCGCGCTGACGATCGCATCTGCAAACGATTAGGCTACCGCGCGCTATGAAATCAGCTGAAATTCCGACCCAAACGCCGCGCGCCCTTCTTCTCAAGGGGGTCCAGCCGGTGAGTCAGGCGCCAAAGTGCGCATGCGTAATTCGCATTGTTGAAACGACACTCAGCGCGACACATGACTTTGATAATTATTCAAGGCTCCATCAGTTATATGTCCAATCTGTTGCCTTTATTAGACGATCTAAAGTTTAGAGAAATAATAAAACCTACAAACCGAAAGTCTGCGAGCGTTTGCTTTACTCCGTGCCGTAGCAAGAGGTATACTACTTTCGTCTCGTATGCTCATTTCCACGTCGTGCAGTCGCATGCGCAGAAAACTAAATTATCTGTCATTTTATATCGGGTTCCAGCGCACGATCGTGCTTTTTCATCCGCTCGCATCTGGCTCAGTGCACGCGTGGCCCTACTACGTGGCCCTGACTTGCAGCGCCATCCAGGTTTTCTGGGCACAGCCCGCAAAACTGTGTGCTGCGCGCAACGCTACCAGCGCGCACGAGATTTTCAGCCAGCGCCTCAGAGGTGGGCGGCCTCTTTGCTCCAGGTAGACCCGGTCCATGGCCGTCACCCGAGCGCGTTCGACCGCTGTCTCTTCGGGTGCGAGTCCAATAGCGTGGCCTCCCACAGCTCTGCGGTTAGTGTTTGGAAATCTACGGTGCCATGTTTTCCTCCATATCCCCACACCATATGGCATAGGGTGTCTGGGACATTACGGGGCGTGCAGATGTACAAATGCTCAGTAGGTGAGATTCGGTGCAATAGGATTCCGTGGATGCAAAAGCGTGGCAGTTTGGGTGAGTTGGTATGTCATGACCTTTTTAGGCTTGTAGCGCAGCTCAGAAAGAGCAAAAAGGAAGGTGTATGGGGTAATGAAAGGGAACGGAGAACAGAGTGAGCACTAAAAACGTGGATGCAATTGGTTTGTATTTTGTTGGTTTGGTTGGTGTGCAATTTCCCGGGGGTTTCTGCGTCTTCCCTAGTTAGGCTGAGCTGAAATGGCGAGTGGCGTTGCCTGTAGTGTTGAAGAATAGCGGTTAACTTTTTGGGGACTTCATCCGCCGTCCTCGGCGCGTCCTGTGAGAAAGCCCGGTGAACTTTAGCTCGGGTGGAGGCGTCGGCTGCCTCGTTCCCCAGCAGGGTCTCGTGTCCCGGAGTCCAAACGATGTATATGTCTGGTACGTGCTTCTTTACCGTTTCTATGAGGATTTGTAAGGTTTGCTTGGACATTTTCCCTTTATGAAAATAACTAACAGTGTTTATCAGTGAGTGTTATTGCTCCCTCTGCAAATATTCTAACGTCGACAGCAAGGGCAAAGAGAGAACGGCAGCTAGCATCTTAGTGGAATAGGTGCCGCAGAATAAATAGCAATGGCCGTGGCCATCACAAAGGCTAGAAAAAAAAAACTCAGGGGGTATTTGTCCCTCCGTGAATGAATGCGAAAGCATTGCGGCCGCGTCAACAGTAGCGTAGCGACGTCCGGTGGCGCCACTGGAGTCACGGGAATCGAGCGGCCACGTCAGCAGAAGCGCCGCGACGTCACGTGACAGACGGTGTTCGCCACAAGGTGCGCACAATGAAAGGTCGTGGGTTCGACTCCCATCAAAAGTTGAGGGTTCGACTCCCGAAAAAAGGTCGTGGGTTCGAGTTTCTTAACTCTACCTGAATTAGCTGTGCCTTAAGAGGAAGCTTTAGCTCGGGTGCTCCTATCTAAATACATGTAAAAAGAGGATTCGTTTTTCTCGGCAACCACTGCACCAAATTTGACTGGGTTTGCTGCATTTAAAAGAAAAACTTAAAATCTAGTGACTGTTGGTTTCGAATTTTCGAGTGAGGTCGTTAATTTTTTATAAAAAATTGACAAAAATTGAAAATTTCCAGAAAACGAAACTATGAAGTTTACAACTCTGTAACTCTACAAGAAAAAAATGATATCGCAATTTTGTGAATTGTATCTGACAGCACATCTAAAGCGGACAAAATTGATATGTTACACATAAGCCTCAAGAAATGTAATAATATGTAGTTACAACTTTTGCAGAACCCTCGTAAAAAATGTAACAAATTCACGTAAGATGTAAAATGACATATAATATTTGTCCGCTTTGAATGATCTAACGGATTCCGTTTACAGAACCACGATATCTGTTCTTGATGCAGAGCTATCAGTTTGTAAACTTCATGCTTCTATTTTTTTCAAACGCCTGAATTTTTGAAAATCTTTCTAACAAAATTCAAGCCCTAAATCAAAATTCTGCTTCCAACAGTCATTAGAATTCATCTTACTCTCTCAAATGCAACACATTTCATCAAAATAGGTCCAGGAGTTATCTCAGAAAAATGTTTTAGCGTTTTCACATGTATTTGAACAGGCCGCGTCGGAGTTGGGCCCGAGGTAAAGCTTCCTCTTAAAGGGAAAATAAAGGCAAATACTAAGTCGACGGGGACTGTTTAAAGGTACACTAAAGGCAAATATTAAGTCAAGCTAAAGGGATAGATTAGTGTTCGAGAATCTCTAAGGCGTCAATATTATACCGAACAGAGCCCTAACAATCGAGAAATTGAGGTAAACGCAAGACATTATTAGAGACTCCCTCGGGACATTCAAGCACTTGCTCGATGACGAAAGCACTGCTCCGTTAAATTCTGTCACTAGTACTCAACCCCTCGTTGCCAAAAACATCCTTGTATTGCATTATAAGACGAAATGAAATGCTACTTTTCCAGTTCTATTTAATTTATAAAAGAAAGAAGTCATTGAAATTACCCTTGACGCGGGCGGTCGAAAGGTTTCGTTATCCCTCGGCTCTGCGCCGCCCACCATCTCGCGTTTCAGTAGTTTCGCTATCGCGTAGTGCGGCGCTGTTGCCGGCTCCCGAAACTCCCACAAACTGCAAGTAGCAGAGAATTCAACTTCCATGGGATGCCCCGGGTTGCCCCAACGGTCTACGCCACTTGATCAAAAAGCAGCTGCAGCGGCGAACCCACCGCTCTGTCGCCCTGTTTTGGCTCGGTACCGCCGTCTGCCGGGCGCCGTTTTATCACCAACGGCAGCAAAGGGTACATGCAACGTCACCACTCCTCTGGTTCGGTGGTGGGATATTTGAATTTCAAAAACGATATTCGGACCCTTCAGATGCAATTTCCTTGTAAACTAAGTCTTTTCTTGGCACGAAACAAGCGTTGCTAGAGGTTTCTAGCACGCTCCAGCGTGTACTAAAAATATGCTGTGTGGCACGGCGAGGGCAACATAGGCCGCATACTTTTTACAATGACTGTACAAGGGTATAATGGGGAGCAATGTAAGTTCTCTTTGTGTTGCAAAAAGAAACGACAAGACAACGAGAACCTGATGTGCGACTCCCGCTGCCCTACTGCAGTCTGCATCACATAATGGTAACGGCCAGTACTACTAACGGAACAATGAGAGGGCCCATGTCAAAGAGGAAGTTTAATTACTGGGAAGGAAACGGAATGTAATCAGGAAGTAAAGAAAAGGGTAAAAAGTCTAGAAGGAGAGATATCATCGCTACCCCACATATTTTAGTCACAGCCTTGGAACCGCCTAGACATCACTGTTTCCCTAGTAGTCTTATGTTGACTTTGGACTCTTGGCTGGTCAACATCCCTGCCTTCCTTGTACCCCTCTCTATCTCTTCTGTGGACTCCTTATTTCCGACAACAACGTATTATTTCTTTGTGATCGTTGTCATTATTAATTCACAATTTCTTGCTTTTGTGGTTTTGGTGCGCGTTTATTGAAACGTTAGAGAATTGATAACTATCAGCTGGAAGGCGAGATTAGACGAGTAGATTTACTGACGAAGAAAAATTCAGCGCACAGCGCAAAACTTTTTTTCTCTCTCGCCAAGTGGCTCAGTGGCCACTGTACATGTAAATTTATACAGCGCTCAACATTAAAAGTGACGTTTAATTTCTACCATGATCTATACATATGCTAGAGTTAGCACTGCGTAAATCCAAGTGTAATCTATAAGTTACTAGCAATTATCTCGCAATGCTGTGTCCTTAAAGCGAATGGGACATTTTTTTATTATATTACTTCTGTCTATACGGGCACAAAATTGGAAAGTGTCTACTTTTAGTAAGAGCTTAGCGCGTTCAGAGCGTACGAGGTAGCAGGTATTTCTGCACGCCGAACAAGCAAGATACATACTTCAATTAAAGCGCAGAAAAAAAAAAACGAGGACACAAGGAAACCCAGACAGGGCGACCGCTCGTCTTGTTTGGTTTCCCTTCTTGTGTCTTCGTTTTGTGAGCTTTAAGAACGAACTCTAATTCGTCAAAATTTCAGTTCTTGTTAGACAGAGACGGCGCGCTGTGCGGAAGTGGCTACGGCATGTCAGCCCGGTACAGACACTCCATCTGCACGATTCCCAATTGGCTGCAATCGCGGCTTTCAGCAACGTCCATCCCTTCCTAACCGTTGCCGCCACTACTTCCTGCACGTTGACTCAAACTACAAAAGTGCGTACGCAATCATTCGAATTGGCTTCCTCGACAGCATCTGCAGCCTGTCTCACGGTGTTGCTAAGCCACCTTTAGGCTTCGCCCAAGATTGCTCCTTAAGGACAGTATCCCGTGGCAACGCTAGCGACTCCCTCCTTATTCCTCGCCAAGATTCCTGCCCAGATAAACTGTTCCTTTGTGTGGACATCAAGAAATACTTCATCCTTCTGCCGTCCTAATACTTGTTTTCGAAGAACGTTTTTTTTTTTCGCCAATATTGGCAAAGCCTCTCCAAGATTTGTTCTGTGCGCACCAGCAACGAGCGCGCACTCCCACCGCCGGATCGCGCCGAAGTTTGTGCCGCGTACGCGTGGCACCCAGCGTCTGCGATAGAAATAAAACGAACCCACCGCGCAGCAACAGCGTGCCCTTTTCGGCTGCGCGCTGACGCCATCTTGCCCCCGTGAGGCAATCTTCGCAGCCAGGCACAGGGCGCGATTCACGCCAGAAGGGGCGCTGTACGAAGACAGCCCGCGACATGTCGTTCTCGCTGTTTCCAGAGCTCGCGGCGAACAACTGCATTACGCGCTGCATCCAGATCAGAGGAATCCGGGAAATGCCATCTCGGCTGTTGTAAGGCGGTGGCAAGACGCCGCCGCCATTGCGACTTGCTGTTCGCTGGAGAGAGTAGTTCATTGCCAACGTATTCGCGGATGCCTTTTGTTTATCTTCAATTGAACTTTTACAGCTCATTCGCATATTTTGTTTTACACCAGGTCATATGTTACAGTTCCTTGTTTTCTATTGCGTGTTTGCAAGCCCTTTGCACCAAGTCAACTTGCGATGTGTTCTCATTGCCATGTTTTTCATCCCATGTATTTTTTTCTTTGTTCACCTTTTCTTGATGCAGTTCGCCTAGCTTTGCATTGTTCTTGTGTTGTACACCGTGTCAGAGTCAGTAAGTGAAAATATGAATGCTGCTGGCATATCCTTACCTGAACAGACTTTAAGCTAACCATTTCGGCAAATTACCCGTCTCGTGTGGCTAACTAATTAACAATTTAAGAAAGTCTACAAGCACTGGAAGGCTCCTTTCTCAGGGGTTAACGATGGATGGTGGCGGGGTGCAGCTTTTTTTAAATGGCTTTCATAACAGGGGGATGGATGTGCTCCAACATTCCTGCGGGATTCACGACTGCGCCGAAGACCGGAATAAGGTGGCGGTGCCAGTATTCGTATTGTGACGGTATTTGCTTGGCCGTCCCTTGTGATTGCGGGTCTAGTACATGGTGAGAGTTTTTTCCTTGCTTTTCTTTTTCTTCATTATTCTCACCTGGCTAAAGAATTCGGAATTTCGCCACAGCCGACCCTAAGAAGGCCCCATCTAGCAAGTAATGTTAACGCTTAAATAATCAACTTGTGTTCATTACGTGTTCGTGTGCACATAGATGCGATGAACTTGTAACTTCCAAGAAAAGGTAATTACCTAAATAAATTTTGGCCCAGCAATTTGAACAAAACGGGCAAGTGCAGTGTTGTACAGTCTGTGAAGCGTTGCTGCGACTCACGCGAGTTAAACAGCCGCGGTGCGATCCTAGCACAACAAGCTTGGCGTCAGGTACATGCGGCCTGTCCTGTCTTCAGTGCTCAAGCACCCACGAAGAGGAGGTGCTCCTGACTCTAACGCAACAGGCACCGCCTTGTTGGTTGGCAAGAGCTTTATCCCTGCCCACTTAGGTGCATCCCCCTTCACAGAAGATGACATGGCGTTAAGTCTCACTTCCGCCTCTTTCACTGAAAGCGCAAGAGCAGTTACTTAAAACGTCGCGCCGTCCTCTAAACGCGGCGATTGTTGTCCTTCAAGGTTTTTCTGGCAGAGTGACGTTAAGAACGAGTATAGGCTGCTAAGCCCACGCGTAAGAATAAGGACAAGAAGAAAAAGGTGACGGTGAGGATGTGCGAAAGGCAGTGTCGTCTGAGTGCTGATTCTATACGTATAAAAAATCTCGATAAAAGCGTGCACAGTAGCGAAAGCAGCAGCCAGCAAGAGCTCATCGGGCTTTTCACTTGCTAAATTTTTCGTACGAATGAGAACGGGATCGCAGTAGCTCATTAGTTCAAAGGCAGTGAAATATTGATTGATTGATTGGTCGATTTACTCTTGTCTCTAAGACTATACCCTGTATGTGTGTGTGTAGTCTACGGGTTCTATTTTGAAATGTCCCTTCCTAAATAAGCTCTTTGCCGCGTAACTGCATCGAAACCCTGTCAAGCGAGCCGGAGTACGCTCCTAGATGCACACTGGCGAATGTTAGAGTCGCATTTCGTTTACGCAAACCTGATGTAATAGGAGAGGTAGGCGCCCTTGGTGGCATCCACGATTTGCAGACGGCTCGTACCTTTGTGCGTGCTGTTTTCTCGACGATGTTTACGTTGAAGCGATACACAACACGAAGTTCACTTCGCTCGCAGCTGCTGCCGCGCTTGCTCACGCCAGCGTTTTGACAGCAAGTGTCCGCGAGTGTGATGTGTCCATGTTTGATCGTGCGCGCTGACATCGTGCTTGTTACTTCAGTTAGTAAGCGAATGTTTACAATTTTATACGGCTGATGAAACTACTATCCTTACTTATTATGGCTGTCTACTAATTTGCTATCGCAATCGATGCTTCGCCTTTCGGGTGAAACTGTGACTTTTTTTAGTGTCTCTTTAAGTAGACACCAGACAAAAATAACCCTCGCGGTAGTAATGAATTACCTTTTTACAATAATAAAAAATGTACCAATCAATGGAAAAAGTTTGGTTAAGCATTCTGAAGTTGTTTTAGAATTACTGCAGAACAAAGCTTTCTGTAAATTGAACACTGCTGCTGTTACTCCTAGCGAGAGCAGGATATGGCCAGGAGGTTAATCGACACCGTTCGTCCTGTTCCACCTAAAACCGAACAAATGAAATGAAACGAAAGCCTGCATGGAGAGACGCCAAATCGAATGGCGGGTGGCGACAACATTTTCGCACCAACTCGCCGCGACGTCACGTGTTTCGACGGCGTCACCTAAAGGCGGGCTACCCGGCATTCTGGGCGAGCCATAGAATGAAATTTTGGGAACTGTCACTCCGCCATAGTGGCCTAAATACAAAAATGCGCTTTGAATTTCATGACGTCAGAGTGGCGGACTTGTGCTGACCTTTGGGCGCAAGACTTCTGGTCTTTTCTTTCTTTAACAAAGATACTTTAGATATTTAGTGCCCCATTAATTGTGGTTACAGGGATAAGAGCGGCCAAGAAAACTGCACCCGGTGCTGCCGACGCGCTTCGCTGACGCGTCAGACGTGTGCCGGTGCCTTTCGGCCGCACTGCAGCGTTCTGAGGGAGCCCGAAACGCGGATCCATTAGAGGTGTGGGCACTTCTGTCCTCACACTGTCAGCGCCACTGTTGTTCCTAATGTCCGAGAGCAAACAGGCGTTTCAAAAACGAGCGCCTCAAACAACACGAGTGGCAAGGGACGCCGCTCGTTGAGAAGGCACGTGGCAGGCCGCGCCGCTGACGTCACTTGAAGGAGGAGTCCCAGTGTGTAAGCGCGTTCTGGAGGAGCAGAAAAGGGATAGAACGGCAGATGTAGACGAAAATAAAAAAGAAATAAAGAAAAATAATGTGGAAGAAAAACCAATCCCCCCACAGAACTGGTATGGCACCCTGTATAATGGTTCAGAAAACAAATGGTGGAGAGAAACCAGGCGAGGAGATCGTTCAGCTATCGTGTGAATATATATATATATATATATATATATATATATATATATATATATATATATATATATATATATATATATATATATATATATATATATATATATATATATATTGAAGGCCCCTCAGCCTTCGCTCAGGGGGTCCGCGAGCCGCGACCAGCACGACAAAGGACCAAAGGCGCAAGGAACAAAAACCGCTTTAATTTACGATAGAATGTAACACTCAAAATTACCGCAGCCTCGCGGCCAATAGCAGAAAACAACAAGGCAAGGAAGCAGACAGCAAAGAAGCAAAGCAGCAAAAAGCAGCAAAAGCAAAGAGGCAAGCAGCAAAACAGCGAGGCAACAAAATATACAAGCGAAAGGGAGCGACGAAAGAACGGCCGCTACCAACCATCAACCAACACAATCTTTCGGGCGATAACCGAATGCATAAAGCGCAGAAAGCAAGCAAGCACCGAACCAGGCGCGCAGACAGTCCCAAAAGCGAACAACAAGAACAACAACACTCTTTCATGCAGACACAATGCAAAGACGCTTTTCCCCCTGCTCTGCAGCACGCTCGGTAAAAGAAGTGCCGTCTCCGCTGCCTTCTTATCGGGCAGCCGCCTTCCCGGCAGTCCCCGCGCGAGTTCTCACGCTACCGCGATCGATGCGCATTTGTGGCGCGCGATTCAAAGGCTTTCCCCGTGCGCGCTGCAGAGAGGGCCAAGGGCCCGACAATATATATATATATATATATATATATATATATATATATATATATATATATATATATATATATATATATATATATATATATATATATAGTTGTATTTGTGTAGCCTTTGTGCTTGCGGCTTCGAATGTTCTTGCAACGTTATTTACGGCACTACATCTTTCTAATTTTACATTCAAACATGGTTTTCTAAATTAAGCAAGGAAATTATCTTCCATACACGTGCGCAATTATTGCAAGCTGTCGCATTTATAATGCATATTTTTGTTGAAAATGGTCAAGTTACATAGCCACGAAGTAGTTTGAAATCACAAAGACGAATTTTAGGCCAATCCATGAACTGCCCCATCATTTCGATGTTGGTTGAACAGCCATGCCTGCTGCTTCTATCGACACTATCACGAGAGTTCCCTCTAGTAATGCTTGTGAGAAGCTTTATGCCTCCCCCCCCACCCTCTCCCCCTTCTGATACCCACTGCGTGGAGACGCTGAGATGATTCATTTGTTTTAACGCGACAGCGTTAAGGAGGCACCGTGTCGCGGAAAATTCGGTGTCGACGTAGATGTCGGCGCCGGCGCCCGCGGCCGAAAAAGTAATCGCGAACCACGCATATTCCATGCGGCAGTAAAGTTGTTTTTCTATGGCTAAAGTTGCTCATGCCTTGTGTTAACGTTCTTTACAAAGTTATTCCTCGCAATTTGGAGAATGGCAGCCCAAGGTCAAAAGCCGTGAAACAAAACACTGACAGCCGCATGCCTTTTATGTTAAATCTACTCAGGATGAAATATCAAAAGTCCGAAACAATAACAGAGGATCGGCCCATACAAGAGGCCGCATTTCTACCAGAATCCTCGCCTTCGGGCATAGATTTCGCCTCCAGCGTTTCCCGGTAAACATTCCGGTTACGTATAAGCTGCAGTTACTCGCAAGCGTGAGAAGCAGTCAGATATCTTTGAATGCTATCGCTTTCCACTCTTAAAGGCGAAACTTAAGCGTCCTAGAAATTTCTTATTATTCCTTAGATTCTTGCCGAAATATTTCTGTTGTTTTCTTGTCAGCATTAAATAAATTTCTGATTCCAGCCGAATCTCCTATAGTAGACAGTATGCTCCATCAGTTAAAGGAGCCCTGAACCTCCCCTCGGGCTTGGTGAAATAACATAGTCCGCGGGTAGCATACGCTGTTGTGAACATCTCAGCCAAGTTCTGCTGTCGTACGCGGTCCGTGGAATGGAATGGAATGGAAAACTTTATTGACTCTTTAAAGGTTTTAGCGGGTTGAGGCCGAAGTCTTCATTCTTGAAGCTTGAGTCCTCTTCAGCCATGAATGGGCCCCTAGTCCAGGGCTCCACTGAGCCGGGCCGCCTCGCACGCGTGCGCTATTAGAGCTCTTTGAGTCTCTAGCTCGCGGCTGGTGAGCCAGCTCTCCCATTGCTCCGCACTTGGTGTTTTGTGTTTGTGGAATGCCTGGTTTCTTGTACACTCCCATGTAATGTGGTATAATGAGCTCGCAAGCGGAGAGCGAAGTCACCTTTTTCTCAAACGCTCGCGTTTCAAAAACCCAAAACTCCTCGCTCTTTTCTCTGCGCTTTATTTCGTCATAAAGCACACCCCAATACGCGGCTGCTATTGGTCGCTGCGCTCGGCTACACCGTGGCCGCCGCGAGGTGCCGCCACGAGTCCAGTGGTTAAGCGCACTGCAGCTCTCTGAGGATAGCCGCGTTTGGCTTACGTTTAGCGCGGCATAGGCACCAAATCGGAAATTTGAACTGCGCACCACGGTGACCTCTCCGCCGTAGCCTTCGCAGTGCAAGGCATTGGAGGAGGAAAGAGAGCACAGCTGAGGCCGTGTTTGATTGCCGATAACTTCGCTTCTGCTGAACGCATTGAAGTACTTTTTGCGGCAAAGTGGTTCTGAAATAGCCTATCTTCCCGTCAAATGTCTTTCTCCACTTGGATAAAAGGTGGTTCAGGGCCCCTTTAAGCAAAACCAAGTCAAACTTAACCAGAACGTGAGCTTCGCGCTCTGGCAACGTGAGCCAGCTTCCACTGTTCAGCTCCAATCGTCAAAAACTTTTAGCTAGTGTGATCAACTCACCTCTGACTTTCTTTCGGGCTTCTGTTCTCTGGATTGTTTGTATTCTCGCATTTGCTCCTTAGGCTACAGAGTAGAGACTAGCACGAATAAATGCGGAGTACTTCTTTGCCTGTCAAGAACAGGACGTCCCGTGATGCGAGATGCAACCAGCCTGTAGTTGACGGTTCTTCCGGGACAACTAGTTAGAACAAGCGGCGAAAAAGGAAACAAACGCCAGGCTGCTCACGCAGTGCCGCGGCTCGGCGCATGGTTTGGTAGCTTAACGAGAAAGTGGCTAAACTTGGCGAGTTCTAGTTTTAGTGACCTTAAACCTCTCATGCACCTTCCCCTGTTGTTGAATCGCTATGGCGGCTGAGGCGCCCGCAGTCCGATGGGCGTAGAATGGAAGAGCTCTCGTGTACTGTGCATTGGGTGCACGTTAAGGAACCCCAAGTTACTAAAATTATTGTGAAGCCTTCCAGTGCGGTCTCGCTCATAACCCACTGCACCCCTCGCCCACCCCTACCTTCCCCTCCTTCGGGACATCAAATCGCAGAATTATTAACCCTCTAATGCCCAAGTACAAGTCCACATAAATGAAAATTAGAACTCCCAATTTCCGGCATTTGTACAAAAAATCAATATGGTATTTTCGTATAAAAGCTTCATTATTTATAGTAATCGTTTAAATAGGAATTGGTTTGGTGAACTATCCACAAATGAAAACTCGCTGCAGCGTATCGGAAACTTACTACAGGCAGTGTGTTAAGTTTCCGTGCTTAAATCGCAATGTCAGAGTTTCTGAACTCAGCGGTGGAGAAATGATGCGTTTGGCATTACAGCATTAACGACAATATTGCCATATTGGAGTGTTATCAACCTTTGTAGCGACACAAGAAATGCGGCCGTTGCCTTCATAAAATTTTTCACGCCACGATAGCTCAATTGGTAGAGCGCACGCGAAATGCGAAGGTTGTGGGTTCGGTTCCAACATGCGGCAACCATTTTTTTCATCCACTTGAATTTCCATTAATTTATCGTTTCTTTATTTCACTTATTAAGCACAAGTAATTTCCCCTATGCTGTGCTTGGTGTCAGTGTTTGTTGGCTTCTTATGATATGACTATATATATACACATGGTGGTTGGATTTGGAACGTTGCAAAACAGAATTCCTCTGTTGACCAGCAAAGCCTTCGCTTTAAGGGCAATGCTGCGGTTATCCCTGCAGCGACTTCGAAAAGGAAGTGAAATCGGAAGTTATTTCAACTATCTTCGTCGCGGCTCTGCAAGTATCTATTTTTGGTTTTGCAGTGCACCTGCCCTGGACTTCGCCCGGTAAACTATAAACACCGCACCGGGAACGTTGCCCTCGCCGCGACATATTGGCCCGGCTATAAACGGGTCTCGTCACTGAGGTGGCGCGTTCTCGCTGTCGTTGGTTACACGGCGCAGGCACGGCTCCCCTCCGGCGGTCTATTGGCTGCGGCCCTGAAATGTGTCAAAACACTTAGTTGCGCGCAACAAAACATTTTCTTTCTTCTCCTGTCCGTGCTCTTTGGGATCCCGACGTGCTCATAAGCGAGCGCCCTATTTTGACACACGACTCTGCAACACAGTAATGTCGTGCAGCATGCTCCACGCTGGAGCGAGCGTTATAGCTACATAGCAGCCAAGCTCTCAAAGTGTTTGGCATATTGCTATGTTGCCCGAAATGATAATAAAAGATCTCTAGCACTGAAAGTGTGCATGCGTTTGAGCGTTATGTTGTTTTTCAGGCTCGCGCTTAAGTGTGAAATTACGTCACCCAAATTTTGTTTTTGTTTTTCATTTTTGCTCATGCACTTGAGAATTTATTTGTCTATTAAAATTCGACAATCGTAGCGCCTCATTCTGAAACCACATAGAATTGAAGCGCTGAATCGGGAAGCATACGCTTCCAATCACGTCGTATGACCCCCAGATAAGTTTAATCTAAATTTGCACGTACATAGCAAGTGGCGCTGGCTGGTTGGAAGAAACCTTGGCTGTCGTGCTCTTGGTTGTCGTGACTGGCGGTGGACTGAGTCCTTATTTTCTTTTATTTTACTTTTGGCTTTACGATCCCAAGAATTTCTTGGCAATATTGAGCGGTCAGCGCTGCTTAGCTGGCACCGCAACATGCGACACAACTTTGCGTCCACGCAGCCTTCTACCTTTTCGTGCATCGTATTGAATTTGAAGAAGTACAGAGTCGATCACACTTGTCTAGAGCGGCCCGAAGGCTGCTCCGCACTGCGCCTGCGACGCCTAGCGACAAGCACCGGGTTCGAGATGTGCTGGCCGATAGCGCCAGGCGCGTGGACGCTGCGGCATTCGCGGGCGGACAGGATACAGGCCTGCGTGATTTGCGGGTTGCGAGCACCGGCTTTCGATCACTGGACGAGCACTGCCAGCTGAGCTGCGAACGTGACACGGCTAGAATGCTGCGGCCTGTATCTTGGCCGCCCGCGAATGCCGCAGCGTCCACGCGCCTGGCGCTATCGGCCAACACATCTCGAACCCGGTGCTTGTCGCCAGGCGTCGCAGGCGCAGTGCGGAGCAGCCTTCGGGCCACTCTAGACAAGTGTGATCGACTCTGTACACTCACGAATAAGAGCCTTGCCGCTGCTCAGGTACTCCCCGCTCCTCTTGCAATACAAGCAAATATTTACAGACATCCTTCTGGAGGCTGTACGCCCCATCACACTGCAAATCAGTGCATAGCTTTCCCGAAAATGCAGTGTAACCCCATCACTCAAAGAGAAGAGTAATCCTGCATGCATATAAGTTTATTGTTACGTATACGCACAAAAAATAACTATCAGTAGTGAATGACTGAATACTAAAATAAAGCCTGCCGACGCCCACCAGGAACGCTGAGTCTGGCTCATACGCGCGGTTTTAATGAGTTACCCTGTGGGTCGTGTCTCGGTGGTTTACACTTTCCGTGGGAGTACAGAGCACCTTAAAGAAAAATGCTTTCTAAGCTTGGCACTAATTGCCTCGTGTATTGTGCGGTACAGTTTGTTGTTTAATGCACCGCCACTGCGCTGGATACGTTTACACACACCGTATTTAATTGCTCCCGTCTCTTCCGCAGCACATCCCACCGTCTCAACAGCGCCACATAATACTGAACGGTAAGGCACAGGGTATTCTTTTGTTAACTGCGCAGTCCACTTAATGCAATTAAACCGACGACGAGGCAATCGCAGAAACATTTGCTAGATAAAAAAAGTACAAAACAAAATTAAGCGCGTGCCTTTAATCTTATGCGCTCACAAGAATGGACGACCCGCTGTGCGAGGTAAACAGAGCTCACCAGAATGACTTCATCGCCTTCAAATGCCGCAGAATAACAAAAGGTTACGTGCTATTGTTGTCGTTCCTCGCATGTCATGCATAATTTGTGTAAAGCTACATTTACGTGACGCTGCACTCGAGAGGACCTTTCGTACAGGAACAAAACTGCTTGTTATATGCAAGCTTAGATGTAAAGTGAAAATACTTTAAAAAATCCACCCAAGCGAAGCACAAGATTTACTACCCAGTGACACCAGAAACAAAAGCAGATATCACAAATCTGATAAATTCACCTCTTTGCGCTTTTTTAAAATTTAGTACTAACAAAGAACTGGTGCCTTGTTTAGCCCCGTTTGATTGTGTTCTCTTCAGATACCCTGGCCGATTCAGTGCATGGAACTGCGATTTATGTTTTTATTGAAGATTTACAGTGTAATAAGGTTATTTATTCAATATTACATTTAATATTGAAATTATTGGCAATTTTCGCACCCCCCTCTCTACGCTCACTAAACTTCATAATCAAGTTCAGAATCATAACAGGTATTCAACGTCTAGTTTACGCACTTAGGTATGCGACCCAAGCGATCTAATCGACAGATCGACCGACCGACCGATGGGTTGTCTCAAAGCAGCGCCCCAGTTACAAGCAACGCCATAGTAGGGCTGTTCGGACAAGTTTTGACCACCTAGAGCTTGTTAACATACTCATAAAGCACGGGACATAGGCGCTCTTGCATATCGTTCTCACTGAAATGTGATCCAAGCCTAGGTTAATACCGGGGCTAGTGCTCAGAAGCCAAACACTATATCTTCACATTAGGGCGGGTACAAGGCGCTTGCTGTATTTTTTATATATCTCTTAAAGGGTCGGAATAGCGGGTAGCAAGCTGAGGGGACCTAATTATTTGCGTAATCTATCTTGGTCTCAGAACCGAGAGAGCGCTGGTTCAATCTCTGACGACGCGCACTTTTTATCCATTACGTACATGTAGGTTTGCGAATCCCACGCTATGGCTCTTGGTTAAACTCGCACCTAAGTGCTCCTAACTAAAAGGATAGTGCGAATATCAATTTTTGAGACCAAATCTAATACCAGTCGAATATTGCCAGGAGCTAGTCTAATTGAACTGAATATTGAATACTTTACAATAGTTTTCGACTAATGAACAGCCTTTTTTACCATTACGGCATAGTTAACAAGGGAGTATTCGGTGCATTAGAAAGGTTTTGCGATAATACTTAAGATCAAGGAGTACGACTTAATGAACACTTGAATAAAGCATTATAAACAAATAAGCATGATTCTTGAGAGCATACGTGGTCATTCATTATCAGAATAAAGGTTTAAAAATATCACAGTTCTACCATGAGGGCGAAATGAATGCGATAGCAGCATGTTAGAATATTACACGAAGTGTTAGACTCGTTGCTGCAGTGGCAGTATGAATTGACGTAAACGTAAGTTAAGTACACACGAGCTGTTGTGCTAGAGGTCGTCTCTCTGAACTCTGCCATCGGACAATTTCTTGTAGGTTTATTAATTAAAGCCAGCGTCTTTCTTAGCGACTTGACCACCACTTTTTCGTATTGGGCATAAGCCTCTTTACTGGGCCGAAGCTAGTGAACAGCCGCGCCAACAAAATTACTTCATTTCAAGGTTTGAGCTCTGTTCTGGTTTCGCACTTCTAATGTGTAAGTATGAGAAGATCTAAGGTGGAAGTCATACGCTGCCGGTGTTTTCTTTCATGACATTTGTTTGTGGTGTCCCATTCGCAAACTTTTGAGGAACAGTTTTACAAGAATTTAAGACCTGGTATGAGAAATATTAGTGATATACGGTGCCTCAGGCGTCGACGACGGGAAAACTCCACTTGGAGTGTTCATATAATTGCTATTGCAATAAAAGCAGCCTCGTGATCCTGTTAACATTCACACCACGATGACAGTTCACACGTTCACACCAGCGATGGCAGAGAAAAAAAGCACTTTTTCTTTTGTGGGAATGGTTGGTCCAGATGGTGGGCGCTATAACGTAAAACTATTCCAAACTTTTCTATTCCAATTCTGCTATCAGCCCTCCGCGATTGGTCAAAAACTTTTTTCGACCACCCCCCATTTCACCTGTCTGTCACGCGACGTTACAAAAACCGCAATACCTCCCCATCTGATATGATGTGTGCACACTGATTATGCATCATTTGACAGAAAAAAAAACAGTTATTTCTGATTCGACCCCTTTTCGCCATTAGCCCTCGGCTATTGGTAAAAAGTTTTCGGGCTGCACCCACTTCACCTGCCTGTCACGCGACGTCACAAAACTGCACGAACTCACCGCGTCAAAGTGACGTGTACGCGATAAAGATGCATTAATATGCCGAACAAAACTGAATTTTTTTCGGAATAGCCGCAGGCTGCCCCGTTCCGAAAGGAATAAAAGATAGCTGCCGCCGATCGCTGAGACGCTGGCTACTCGCACCTGCCGGAGAGCATGGGTGTATTTGCGTATAATAAAACTTCTTGCGTGACCGTGTAACGTTTTTAAGCACTTTCGACACGTTTAATACCTCATTCTGCCAACTCTTCTTTGCTGAGGGTCAATTTTAGCGTCATTTCTAAGCTTCCGTTGCATGCCGCCGCGATTTTCGACCAGCCACCACAAGCTAAGTAAGGGAAAGCCGACCAATCGCAGACGCCGGCACCACCCTCTTCATCCGGTTATCAGTTTTCAGTGCACTGGCTCTGCCCCAGTGAATCCCTCTCCACTTGAGCGTTCTCCTCGCCTCTTGTCAGCCAATTAGATACAACAAGCCGCTCAGTGTAGGCAATGTTATTCGTTTTTCAAGCAAACAAAAGGGACCTCTTATGAACGAGGAGAGCGTTTGATTGGTCTGTTCAGACAACCCTATGGGTGACCGCCCGGTGCTTGCGTCGGTGGTTACGCAAATTTGACGTCAGGAAATTGGAATAGAAACATATTGGAATAGCTTTACGTTATAGGGCCCGGTGTCACTGTTATATAAAATCGTGCTGCAATAGAGCTTGTTCAAATTTAATCCCAGGAGAGCACACAGTTGCAACATCGATAATAACAATATCTTTTGGCAAATGTCTTTTACGAGTGAAATTTGAGTGCGAATGAATGCAGTTAAGCTGGGAAATTCTGGCTCCTTGAGCGGGCCGCGTGCTCTATGTAACTCTTTATGGCATGAGTGGAATATGCGTCGTCTATGCTTTATGTTCTTGCTTGGTGATGCCAAGAAGTTTTCAAATTAAAGCATCCCTGGATGGCGCACATGTGACGATGCAAGTTATTCGAAAATTATTCACATTTGGGAATATGCACATTCGGGATAGGCCTCTGTCGGGAAATACCCCGACAGGGGCCTTTAAGGGACAATAATTAATGATGATGATGATGATGATGATGACGATGATGATGATAATAATGATGATGGTGACTGTTCGATTTGAGGATCGAATCAAATAGCATAATATCTGATTAATTAAAAGAAAGTTTCGAATATTCGCACACCCCTACGTCCCAACGCTAGGGAAACGGAGAAGTGGGCTCCTCCTTGCAGCGTGTCTTACTGCGGAGAAGCCAGATTTCAAACACGTTTAGAGGGAATGGCGCACGTCAGGTAGGACCGATGCACGCGTCACGTGGCAATTACTCTTTTTTTTTCAGTTGAAATATCCAAGAAATGTCAAAGATATGGCACGCAAAATCTTTCCATGATGGTTTAGGGATAACTGCAGTCACGTGGCTAGATGTTTAAAAAGCCACATATCTTGAGATTAGACAACTAATTAGCAATGACGTGTTGAATAATGCACAAATCATCTCTCCGTTTGAGCATGTCTTGCTTGGATGTGTTTTGCGCTAAGTTATGTGGCTTATATTGTGTTAACGTCAGAAAAATAAAATGAAGTTGCGTCAAACGCATTCAGGCAATCTGTCGCACACACACAAAAAAATTCTTTGTCGTTTTTGTTTCGGTGGTAGTTGAGACATCTAACCATATATATGAGAATATCAAAACCTTTTTGCGACGTCGGGTAAAGGTGCAGAAACGTTTCTCCTCCCACAACTTGTATAATGCCACTTGGAACATCCGCAAGGAAGAACGCTACGACCATTCCGCCTGAAAAGCAGAAAGAAGACAGTGATTGTTTCAAAGAAAATTTCTGCCTTTCCTTGGCGGTCATTATTTCGCTGCAGATGAAAAAAATATTGAAGATGGAGCTACGAAAAAAGGAAGAGCAGGGTCACGTTTTCGGATAAAGACAGGCCACATTGTAGTTGCATTACGGTGTAGCTGAATGACCAGCGCGATGGAGGCGCGAGTGCTTTGCGGTAGGATCTTAGCCGGAAACAGTGCGAAGAGGCCGGACAGATAAAAGGGGGCTACGCTAGGTGGGCTTAGCCCTCGCGCGCACTGTAATTACGCGAACAGCGAACACCGGATCCATCAGGCAGGCGCTGCACGTCGCCAATGGGGAATTGCCGCCAACAGGGCTTTGCGTTATATAGGAGGAGGCATGGGAGTGGAAACTTCTCTTCGCGCCCCAGACGTACTTGATTTCTCTAATTGCGCGCAGCGTGGGAGCAGCCTCAATTCGGCCTGTGGAGGCCCTGTCTTAGGAGAGAGAGAAAGAGAACGTCTAGGAAGAACGCCTTGTCAGTTTGCCTCAAATTCTGTCCATTCTCCGACTCGCTTTAATCTCTCCCGCTTTGCTCTTAAATACTGTGCAGGTATGGCTCGAGTAGGGGGACTAAGTCACAGTCAGAAGGCTGTTTGTGTGCCGGATGTGTCTTAGAACATAGGTGTGCGTCCTACTCATCTTCGCGCCCAGAGAGAGAGAGAGAGGGAGAGCCTAGTGGAAGTTGAAGATGTCACTTCTACAAAACGCTGTTGGTACTTCATATACGGCGTTTTAATTTACATAGATAGCACAACAGATAAAAAAAACTGGGAACTGACTACCAAATCAAGCCCGTATGACTGCGGAAATGTTAAAAAAATACTCGCAATCAGACTAAGCCTTGTGGAAGGTAAACGTTAGTTTTGATAGAAAGTAGTGATGGGCTGAAAACAGCGTTGCGTTATCGCCTAAAAAAAATGTTTTCTCTACATTTTAACTTTCGCAAGTCTGACAGAACAACACAACCTTGCGTCATTTGTTTTTAAGCCGCGCACCACCTCCTTGCCGCTTTCAACAGCCTGTCACGGCGTGCGCGTAGCTCCTAGTACCGACGCCAGCTGAGTACTAGACGTGAGTAGTAGACGCGTAGCTCCTAGTACTCACCGACGTCAGCTGCACATTCCACAACAGAATTGGCGACGCAGAGTATGTCAAAGCACACTCTTCGTTCCACTTAGGCTACACTTACTTGGCGAAACTTATGCAGAACAATATTAGGAGTCTATGCGTGGAGCCAATATGCATCTCGAGTTGCGTGTGCTCGCGAAGTATGACACCACATCCGGAGCCAACCGAGTGTCGCCACTGCTGCAGCCAACTAATGATACAGAGCACGAAAGGCGGCGGCCATGAACTTCGCGCCCTCTGGCGCCCCCCTATAGGAGACCTCCTGGGAAAGTCCTACATAAATCCTCTCATGCTAAGCATGTCTTGGAGAATATTCACCGCTCCATCGGTTATTTTGTCTGCTTTGAGCGGTGTGCTGAGCAGGCACGCCACATGTAGTAGACGCACAAGCGTAAGCTGCATTTATTTCCGTGCCATTTTGCAGGGATTTGAACGCCACAGTAGAGTTAACGGGGTGCATTTTTACAATTGCTAGTAAGTACAGCGGGACTTACTTTCGGAGGCGCCGGACGTTTCTGCTCATGCGCGAGTAAGAGTGTGCGCGAGAGAGAAAATCTGAGGGCTTCTGCTCCTGGAATATATGCCTTTGCGTAGGCACTATGGAGGAGAAGTTTCTTTGCTCGTGTTGCATGCGTTTGTCCCCTAGGGGTCGAGGTTGTTTACGCTCTGACGCTCGCTGCCCGTACGGTGAGGCAGTGGGTATGGACGCCCCATTTGCTGATCGCTGTGTCTGAAGGTACGTCGGAAGGACTTTCTCGTGCCTGCGGCGCTGGTGCTGAGTCATTCACGTAGGATTAAACCTTTCTTGCCTTCAAAACAACACCACTGATTTTTCATGGGGAGCAGTAGGGGCCGTAGTAAAGGCCGGGCCTGCTCTCCCGGTGCAGTTCTTTCGCTCTTGGCATGCTTTTCGCATGCTGCTGTCCGCGACTTTTCAGGAGGATTTCTCCAATGCTGTGAATATCATTGGAGAGATCGTATCTCCCTGCCTGACGCCTTTCTTTATTGGGATTTTGTTGCTTGCTTTATGGAGGACTATGGTGGCTGTGGAGCCGCTATAGATATCTTTCAGTATTTTTACATACGGCTCGTCTACACCCTGATTCCGTAATTCCTCCATGACTGCTGAGGTTTCGACAGAATCAAACGCTTTCTCGTTATCAATGAAAGCTATATATAAGGGTTGGTTATATTCCGCACATTTCTCTATCACCTGATTGATAGTGTGAATATGATCTATTGTTGAGTAGCCTTTGCGGAATCCTGCCTGGTCCTTTGCTTGACAGAAGTCTAAGGTGTTCCTCATTCTATTTGCGATTACCTTAGTAAATAGTTTGTAGGCAACGGACAGTAAGCTGATAGGTCTATAATTTTTCAAGTCTTTGGCGTCCCCTTTCTTATGGATTAGGATAATGTTAGCGTTCTTCCAAGATTCCGGTACGCTCGAGGTCATGAGGCATTGCGTATACAGGGTGGTCAGTTTTTCTAGAACAATCTGTCCACCATCCTTTAACAAATCTGCTGTTACCTGATCCTCCCCAGCTGCCTTCCCCCTTTGCATATCTCCCAACGCTTTCTTTACTTCTTCCGGCGTTACCTGTGGGATTTCGAATTCCTCTAGACTATTTTCCTTTCCATTATTGTTGTGGGTGCTACTGGTACTGTATAAATCTCTATAGAACTCCTCAGCCACTTGAACTATCTTATCCATATCGGTAATGACATTGCCGGCTTTGTCTCTTAACGCATACATCTGATTCTTGGCTATTCCTATTTTTTTTCTTCACTGCTTTTAGGCTTCCTCCGTTCCTGAGGGCATGTTAAATTCTATCGGTATTATACTTCCTTATGTCAGCTGTCTTACGCTTGTTGATTACCTTGGAAAGTTCTGCCAGTTCTATCCTAGCTGAAGGGTTACAGGCTTTCATACATTGGCGTTTCTTGATCAGATCTTTCGTCTCCTGCGATAGCTTGCTGGTATCCTGTCTAACGGAGTTACCACCGACTTCTATTTCACACTCCTTAATGATGCCCATAAGATTGCCGTTCATTGCTTCAACAATAAGGTCCCCTTCCTGAGTTAAAGCCGAATACCTGTTCTGTAGCTTGATCTGGAATTCCTCTAGTTTCCCTCTTACCACTAACTCATTAATTGGCTTCTTATGTACCAGTTTCTTCCGTTCCCTCCTCAAGTCTAGGCTAATTCGAATTCTTACCATACTATGGTCACTGCAGCGCACCTTGCCGAGCACGTCCACATCTTGTATGATGCCAGGGTTAGCGCAGAGTATGAAGTCATTTCATTTCTAGTCTCGCCATTTGGGCTCCTCCACGTCCACTTTCGGCTAACCCGCTTGCGGAAGAAGGTATTCATTACCCGCATATTATTCTGTTCTGCAAATTCTACTAATAACTCTCCCCTGCTATTCCTAGAGCCTATGCCATATTCCCCATCTGACTTGTCTCCAGCCTCCTTCTTGCCTACCTTGGCATTGAAGTCGCCCATCAGTATAGTGTATTTTGTTTTGACTTTAGCCATCGCCGATTCCACGTCTTCATAAAAGCTTTCGACTTCTTGGTCATCATGACTGGATGTAGGGGCGTAGACCTGTACTACCTTCAATTTGTATAGCATTAACGAGAGGGTGGCAGGTCTCACAACAAGACCTGCCACCTTCTCGTTAATGCTATAGAATTCTTGTGTGTTACCAACTATATCCTTATTAATCAGGAATCCGACTCCTCGTTCTCGTCTCTCCGCTAAGCCCCGGTAGCACAGTACGTGCCCGCTTTTTAGCACTGTATATGCTTTTTTTGTCGTCCTAACCTCACTGAGCCCTATTATATCCAATTTACTACCCTCTAATTCCTCCAATAACACTGCTAGACTCGCCTCAGTAGATAACGTTCTGACGTTAAATGTTGCCAGGTTCAGATTCCAATGGCAGCCTGTCCATATAATTGTTACCGTATTAAGAAAGTAAGATGTGCTTGTAAAATGGCTTTCCATTCATTTGCCGTGCCAAGAACAAAAGTGAACTGCTGAGACATGCAACAAGGATGAACAGAAAGAGAATGTTCTCGTCGGTGTTTCGCAGATTGGCGGCTAATGGCTCGGAAGCAGCAGTGCGTCGCCATTGTTCTGACCATGCTGGCGTTGGCAGGGGCCGAGGCGAATTTCTGGGAGAGGCCCGGCTGCCACAAAGTGGGTGAGTATTGAATATTCACAACGAGCTTCAGTTCACCTGCACTGCACGATGCTGCGCGTGCTTTATTTTTTATGCAAAGTGCCTTCAATTTGAAATCCTCCTTCATATGTGTCTCAGAAGGCTGCTCTACAATATAGACAATGACGAGACGTTAAGGAAATAACATCATTCGAGTAAGTCGTACAAAATTAGGCGAAGCAAACGGCTTATGAGCTTCCATGGCGCATGCTCCATCAGGAAAGCAAGCATTAAGAGTAACGAACAAGCATTTCGCATAATACCGTGCGACATGCTTAAAATACGCCTCGACGTTGTGAAAGTTCGCGGAACGATAGTTTATGTGAAAAGTAACTAGTACTTCAGTGGAACCACATTAAAGTGCACCAAGAACTGGCGATTTTTGCTGTTTGTTGTACAAGTGCGCCTCCTGCAATCGCATCAGGGGCATCTCTTGATAAACTATTCCGTCTACCAAGGAGCATACTCTCATGCTGTTTGGAAAGCAGTTAAGTTTGTTATATTTATTTTTGCCGAAAAGCTCGCATGTCATGAGTTCACGTTTACTATGTAGTAAGATGCAACACACAAGCCACTTAACCCCAATAAATGACGGTGGAACAAGTCCGTACAACGCACTAGGAATTCACACTCGGGCAATTTAAATATGCGAATCCTTGGCTATAGCTTTGAGGAGGACGCGAGCGCGCTCGGCGTCAACTAAACCGCCCATAACGGCGGAATTTACCCGAAATGTCATTCAGAAGGACTTTACTTCCCTTGGGCATTATGTCGCGTAGTTGTATTCGACATTCGTTTTTGTTGCAGTAAGGTTGATACGCACCGTTGGAATTAATGGTGCGCAAACAATTCTGCAGGCAGCTGGTTTTCCACTTTTGTTTCGGGTTGCACAAAGTGTTACCACATGGCGGGACGTGCCAATGTAAGGCAAACAATTGTGCGTTTGACGGAAGCGTTTGTGTGGCGACAAAGACAAGACGTCGCCAGCGACGATGGTTAAATTACGACGGCATCGTGGCTGATGTATTGTACTGCGGTAAAAAAGAAATAAAAATCGCAGCCTGTTTTGTTGCGAGTATGCCGAGCAACTGCGCGAACTGTGTCTATCCCAAATGCGGTGCAGTGTCAAAAATTGACAAGCAGCCTACAATCAGGCTGAGAATAGGCAAAGGATGCTTAGCATTTCAATAGAAAAGAAAACCAACACGAAGGACGAAAGCCCCTGAGAACAATCATTATCAATCGGTCAATTAGTCTGCGCAATGATCATGAGAACGAGTTAATATATGATCACCACACGAATGAAAGAGACAGAAATACAGGTTTCTGCTTAGTGCAGCAGGTCCTGTAAACCTCTCTGTTTGTGCCATTCATGCGCTGCTTTCAAGCTAGCGCCGTTTTCATAAATAGCATAAACCTACTAGTCCCACTTAATGCTCCCGCATTGACGCCAGAGCCAACAAATTGTATGGCGGAGGGGTGTTACTCACTATGTCCCTTAGAATCCCGTCGTTTAAAACACTGGTAATTGGTTCAGGAAATGAACGCAAGCAAACAAAAAGCGAGGTTTGCCGCGACGGGTGTCATTCGACGTATTTACCCGGTGTAGATCGTTGAAAAACTGCGCAATTTATGAATTTAGGTCACTTTCCTCAAGTTCATTCATATAATCCACTTTGATTTTTACTTAACCGTTCCACTGAAGCAAGCGTCAGCAGCTGTTTAAATATCAGCCTGCTTGCCATATATGCCCTACTGCCTTTTCACTGCACCTCCCTTTTAGCCGGCGTCAGAGGCTAATTTCAATCCGTTTACGAGCTCGAATTTACGATTCCTCCGTGGGCTGTTGTGTTTACGCTTCAGTGGAGGTAATTCCGCGTGGTTCGGAGTCCAGGAGGTGCTGTAGGTAACGTCCAAGTGTTTTAGTGTCGTCCTCATTGCAGCGCTTGTTCTTAATTCTACTGCTGTCATTCGTCGTCCTGGAGCTGGTCACGCGAGTAGAATAAGCGCACGCACAAAGAAAAGAAGGAAATCACGTGCTTGCAGCGAGGTAATGCGGATGGCTTCAGGAAGGAGTTTAATGCCTTGACCCGTTCGCATGCAAGGGTTGCGCTGTCGCTGCAGTTGAACAGACGAAGTACCACAGCTAAAATGCTTATAGATAAAAATTAAATTAGGGCGTTTTACGTGTCAAAACCACAACTTGATTATGAGGCACGCCGTAGTGGGGGACTCCGGAATAATTTATACCACCAGGGTTACCTTAACGTGCACCTAAATCTAAGCACACGGCTATTTTCGCATTTTGCCCCCATCGAGCGCTTATACATAATCAGTGTGCTGTTGCTCATCAGAAGACATCTCAGAAAGGAAATAAACATAAATATTTCTAAGTGTTCGCAATAATTAGGCTCCATATCTATCAGCTGTATTTTGCTATTCCTTAATGCACACATAACACGATCGCAGTTTTGCCCGAAAGGGGAAGCGTTCATTGCGATAGCAAATAATGAGACAGCTATACGAAGTATGGTTAGCAGTTTTATTAGCTGTATAAATGGGTGTAAACATACGCTTCCTAAATAAATTAACGAGCACGTTGTCCTGCACGCACAGCCAAACACGAACACATTTCGCTCAATGACCGCGAACACTCGCTGTCAGAATGCTGGTGTGATGAAGAGCGGCAGCAGCGGCGAGCGAATTCCCCTGCGTGCTGCCTCACGCTTCTATGGGCTTCCTCTAGTGTTATGAAGTCTCGGACTGTCTGCAAACCGTCCGCGGCTTTAGTCTGACTAGCCTTGACCGAAGTCAAGGCAAGTTACAGTTGTAGAGGGTGCTACGCGCCATCCGTTCTATATATGTGGTTGTCGAATAAAGGTGTGGGGATTCATTCGGTCAACACGGTCAACCCTCCGATGTGCAATACAGGCGAGTGACGCAGCATAAGGGTGAATGGAGTTCCGAGGAGATGCTTTCGTCCTGCCGTACACATGCAGTGGGATTGGCGGGGATAGCAAAGATATATTGCTACGCATCGTCTGACTTTTCGCCGTGGTTGTTCTCACCAGATTACCACTATTATCAAGTTGTCGCTTAAGCAAGACGCGCGTACGGCTTTCGAAATTTCTTGGATGTTGTCTTCAGTTCTAAGCAGAAGAGACGTGTCGGGCCAGATTGTGCGTGCGTCGTGAAATAGTGCTGTACATTCTCGAATGTACGAATACACTATCGATTTCTATGGAATGTACAACGGTGAGCCATGTATGAATAGCAGGCGCATTTGATCCGTGATAGCACACTCTACGACTAATGGCTGTGCTCGGCGCTATTGTTGTGACTTGAGTACAGCTCGGTCGTCAAACCAAGAAGACCGCTGCGTCCCCATTCCTCTCTCAAGGACTGACGCTGCGAGACAACTTCGCATTCTAGCACGCACGATCTCCTTAGCATAGTGGCATACCGCACGTACAAGGCGTACCAGACTGCACAGACTAAACCCTTCACTGTAACTCAGACCTCCGGTCGGACTGCACCGACGTGAGGCGTCCCTTCTGTGTCGGTTGTGGCTTGGAGTTGCCTTCACGAATGCCTACTCAGCAATAATGGGAATGGCTGATAGTCCTGAATATGATGTTTGTGAATGCGAGGAGAGCATTGACCACTTATTGTGCCATTGTCCTCAATTTCAAGCACAAATACAATCTTTGTCCAACACATTGACGAAATTAGATGATCGTCCTCTGAGTGAACAGACAGTACTAAAGCACCGTCCCCAGCGATCAAGGGCTCAGAAGGCAGCGGTACTTCTGTGCTTGCTCAGAACGTCTGGTTTGTACGAGCGGATTTGACTCAAGTATTGTCCGTGCACGTCTCTATGCCCTCTCTCTATCCCTTCTCTCTCTTCCCCTCTCCCTTCCCGCTGCGTAGGGTAGCCAACCAGACTCTTGACTGGTTAACATCCCTGCCTGCCTTATATTCATCTCCCTCTCTGAGTGTTTCTTGTCTTTCTGGGCACTCCCAGTGACTCACACTTCTGACAGCACATACTTTTTCATAGTCCCCACAATGCCCTTTATTACGAAAGCATTATTTTCCCGTTGAAGCGGGAAATCCGCCAAGCGTCCGCCGTTTGCACCCGATGGCATCAAAGCATACATGACCAAGTGTTGACGTCACGTTCCCGGCCCTGGACCTCTTATGGCTCGCACTGTCAAATCCCACGGTGAATAACCACAGCGTCGGACGGGCGCCGTGGCCCACACCAAAAAAATTGACTTTGCCCCAAACCCGGCAAGACTCCGAACGTGGACAACCTCTGACCCATCTCTCTCACCTCCTGCGTCGGGAAAGTGGCGGAGCACGTCGTCCTCAACAGACTAAACAGATATCTCGAAGAGAACAACATCTATGCTCACAACATTATTGGCTTCCGTGCCAACCTCTCGTCGCAGCACGCCATGAAGATGATCAAACATCAAATCATCGACGGCAATAACAGGGACACCAGGGCCCTGCTCGGACTCGACCTCGAGAAAGCGTTTGACAACATTCTCCACGAATATATTCTAGCCTCCGTCGCAGACCTCGAGCTGGGCCCCAGACTATGTAACTACGTCCGTGCGTTCCTGACGGGGAGGAAAGCGAAGCTGCGGATCGGTGACTTTGTCTCCGACGAGGTGCTCCTGGGCCCACGGGGCACGCCGCAAGTTGAAGGTGTCAAACGCACCATCTACGCCGACGACATCACGATCTGTTGCACCGGCGGTAGTGAAGGGCAAGTGGAAAGCGCCATGCAAGAGGCGGTAGACGTCACTGAGCAGTACCTGCTACCCACCGGTCTCAGATGCTCCCCGACCAAATCTGAGCTTCTGCTTTATAGAAAGTAAAAAGGTCGCAGACCCAAGGGCTGGAAACCAGTCTCGGAAAGTGACATTCATCTGTTCACTCGGAGCGGTGACTTCGATACCTAGGGTGGACACCATCAGAGTCCTGGATATGTTTATCGAATCACGCGGGGGCAACAGCACTGCGTTACGTAAGATAATTGCGGAAACCGACAATGCTTTTCGCCTCGTCCGAAGGGTCACGAACAGACATCGTGGCCTCAAGTAGGACAACCTGCTTCGGCTCATCAACGCCTTTGTCCTGTGTCACTTCACCTACACGGTGGCCATTCACAACTGGCTCAGAGCCGAGCGGGAAAAGCTTAATGCCTTCATTAGAAACTTCGTCAGGAGAACCCTCGGATTACCCGTCAGAACGCATACGGACGACCTCCTTCGGCTCGGCATACACAACACCATGGAGCAGATAGCCGAGGCTCAGGAACGGGCCCAGCTAACTCGGCGGTGCACCACGCCGGCGGCAGGCGTATCCTCGGGGAGATCGGACTCGCACCCACCAAGAACTTGGCTGAAAACACCAAAATCCCCAGAGAAATAGGGAGGAAGATCGTGGTCGCCCCTTTTCCCCGCAACGTTCATCCCGTTCACAACGCAGGTCGTCGCAAGGCAAGAGCATTGAGTATACTGCAGCAAATAAACAAGGACAAAATCGAAGCAAGCTTCGTGGACGCAGCTGCACACCGAGACGGCAAGGCTTTTGCGCTTTCCGTCGTGCACACGCGTGGCAAAGTCATCAACTGTGCTTCCGTCCGGACGACGAACCCCGAGGCGGCCGAGCAGGTGGGCATTGCACTCGCCATGCAAGACGGTCGGAGAGAAAGGGTGTACAGCGATTCGAAAGTGGCCGTCAGTGCATTCCAGAAAGGCCGGGTAGCCCGGCAGGCAATTCAAATTCTGAAAGGGGTCAAACACGGCGACACTTCAATACACTCCGTCCTTTGGTTCCCTGCCCACGTCGGGGCGATTGAGGGGGTTCCTCTGAACCTCAACGAGTCTGCCCACGAGGCTGCGCGTGGTTTTACCGACCGCGCGGCCCTTGGATCGGGCGACTCTCTAACGCACGATGAACTTACTAAATTCTTTTACTTACACAGAAGGGTTTTCCCGCCGCCTCACACCAAGCTAAGCAGGCCGCAGGCGGTCACACTCAGACTCCTGCCAACGAACTTTTACCCAAATCCGGCTTCCCTTAACAGCATATATCCCGAGGTTTATCCGAATTGTTCTTGCGTGGCCTGTGGTGAGGTTGCTACTTTGCCTCATATGCTCTGGGAGTGCGGGTTGCTGGGTCCGAAGTTCACCAAGGAAGAGTGGGACGTGCTCCCTCGAAGTCCCGTCTTTGAGGACCAAATCCTGGCCGTCCAGCGCGCCCGCGATCGGGCCGGCAGAAGAGATCTGTCAGTCCCGTCATGGGATTAGCCGGGTGCGCGTTTAATCGTGTTTTGCTGGACCAAATATAAGTTTACTCACTCACTCACTCACTCACTCACTCACTCACTCACTCACTCACTCACTCACTCACTCACTCACTCACTCACTCACTCACTCACTCACTCACTCACTCACTCACTCACTCACTCACTCACTCACTCACTCACTCACTCACTCACTCACTCACTCACTCACTCACTCACTCACTCACTCACTCACTCACTCACTCACTCACTCACTCACTCACTCACTCACTCACTCACTCACTCACTCACTCACTCACTCACTCACTCACTCACTTTGCCAAATTCGAGGAAAGACGACGAAGTGTCTTCTTGGCAGAACGCTTGTTTCTGTGCTCTGTGAATTTTTGGGTGAAATCTTCGCTATTCGAGGTGCCTCGCCTCCCCGTCTTGCGGCCATGGACGCGGAGCATGCCAGAGACCCGCCTGGCCAGAAGTCATCACGGCCGTCAACCGCAAGGAAGCGAGTTGGCTCCCCCAGTGACACCGAAGACACCGAGCTGTACTCTATGTCGGAAGACGACTCATCCGACGACGGCTTCATACCCGTCCGGAGTAAGAGGGCGAGGAGAAAAATCGCCAACACAGCGCCGTCAACTCCTGCGAGCACAACGACTGTGAAGACAAGGCCTGCGCGCTGGCCACACGTCATCATCTTTATGCCGACAGAACCGTCAAGCAACCTACGATTGCTGAACAGGCAAGCCCTATCCATTTTTCTGGAGTGTGCGGTGCCGGATCAAATTAAAGACATAAGAATAAATCCACGCAAGAATATACTCGCCATAGACGTGTACAACGCGAGTGCGCTTGGAAAACTCCAAGAAATCACAGAGCTAGACGGAATCAAAATGCGCCCCTTTATCCCGATCGACGACACATCCATAGCCGGTGTGATTTACGACATTGACATTGCCATTCCCAATGATGACTTACCTAGCCTCATCAAGCCGGCATACGAAGGCACGATCATTACGCAAGTGCGCCGTCTTGGGAATACGCGCTGCGTAAAAGTAATATTCAAGGGGGATTGTATCCCATCCCACGTTAAAGTCGGACATTTCCGTCATCCGGTTCGACCATTCATCCAGAAGCCGCTTCAATGCCATCAGTGTTTCAGGCTAAGCCACGTCAAAGGCGTGTGTCCCAACTCGCTACTGTGTCCCCGTTGCGCTGAACCTCATGCAGAACAGACCTGCGGTGCCACGGTCCTAAAGTGCGTCAACTGTAGCGGCCCTCACGCGGCCTCCTCGAAGGACTGTCCCCGCATCAAGAGGGAGCGCGCGGTTCTTAAGCAAATGGCCAGAGACAATTCTGCCCACAGGGAGGCAGCCGAAGTAGTCCGGCGTCGGCGACGACGTAGGCGCCATCGTACGTCTTCGAAGAAGGCGCATGCGCGAAGTGACAGTACCCACTCCACTGCGGTGCCAGTTAGTCACTCCGCGACAAGGCCCACCACTTCCACGAAGGAAGCAGAAAAGACTCTATCTTCAGAGGAATGGCCTACGCTACCAAGCCGCTCCCTTGCGAAGGAACCTCAGAAGGTCGGGGTCCCACCTGATCCTTCTCCGGCCATGGACGATTCACCTAAAACAGACCGCCAAGTCATCTCGGTGCTACGTTCTCTCATGGAGGCCATTCGAGCAATTTTAGTGGACATCGGGACACCCTGTGCTCAAAACGCACTTAAAGTGCTGGACGCCTTAGGCCCAGTGCTTGCATCCCTCAACTAGAAAGATGGCTACCCATACCCCATCCTTCCGGAAAGAAGTCAAGGCTGCGTCCATCATCCAATGGAACGCCAGAGGGCTAAAATCACGAATTTCAGATTTTCGGCAGTTTGTGTACACCAATCTGTTTCCCCTCATCGTCATTTGTGAGCCCAACTTGTCGAAATCAATAAGACTGTCAGGATACGAATTTATCATGTCATCAACAAATGGTGCATGCAGCAAAATCGTCATTTTTGTTCGTCGTGAACTCACCTATGTTTTGCAACCAATTACTCCCCACGACGACAATCAATATATATGAATCACAGTTAAAAGGAACAAACTCTTGTTTACTCTCATAGGCGTGTATATATCGCCTTCCTGCAATTTCGATACCAAAAGATTTGCGGATATCTTGAGTGTTTGTCCCGCCCCATGGGTCATCATAGGAGATTTCAATGCACACCATCCAGCATGGGGAAGTACACGGACAAATGCAAGAGGACGAAGATTAGCAAGCATCGCCCACAACTATGGCCTTACTCTCCTGAACGATGGTAGCCCCACCTTTCTTCGCGGCGTGACATACGGCAGCTGCCTCGACCTTGCTTTCGTCTCCAACTCTCTCGCCAGATGTGTGAAGTGGTTTCCAGACATTGAGACACATGGGAGTGACCACATTCCCACCTATCTGAACATCAAAGGCTTGTCGTCTAGATCAGGCTTACGGAATACCATTCGGACGATTCAATGGGCCAACTTCAAATCTGAGATGGAAGATGCCTGCCGCGAGGGCCTACCATCAGGGTTAGAGCAAACGATTAAAATGACGATGCAAAACGCCACTCGCATGATGACGACCTCTTCCACGCGGAATGACTTCGACATAGAATTAGAGCGCCTTCGAGCGCTTCGTCGCCGGGCGGAACGTCGATATCGGCGTACAAAATCAATTCATGACCTTAGGGCAGCCAGGAGGATGCAAAAGAAGATTCAGCGTCGTATGGATAGATTAGCGTCGGAACGTTGGGCAACGTTTTGCCAGAAACTCGACCCCCGCAAGCCACTGTCTCACATATGGAAAACGGTGCAAGGTCTGCGTTGCCTTCCGGAACGGCGTTTCCCATTCAAGGCGCTAGCGCTTTTCCAAGGGCGGCAAGACATCGATGTCGCAGAAGACTTTTGTGCGCGGATCGCAGACCAAGCTACTCGTCCAGATCCTCCAGCCCGAGCTGACGTCCCCAATTCACGTGATGGCCGCATGGACCTTCCTTTTACAATGGAGGAGCTCGAAGCGGCTCTAGCTCTCTGCAGGCGCTCATCATCTCCGGGTCCGGATGGTATATCATACCGGGCCTTGTGCTATCTCGGAGAGTCCGCACGGATAGAGTTGTTGAGCCTTTACAACTCCTCATGGCAGGAGGGAAATGTTCCTGACGAATGGAAAGTAAGCCGCCTGGTGCCACTCTTAAAGCAGGGCAAATCCCCATTAGAACTCACCTCTTACCGCCCAATAGCGCTGGCCAGCTGTGTAGGAAAGATAATGGAACGGATGATCCTTGGCCGCCTGGAATGGTACCTTGAATACTACAAGATTTATCCGATTTCCATGGCTGGTTTCCGACGTGACCGCTCTTCTATCGACAATGTAGTGGATCTCGTTTCCTATGTCCAGCACGAAAAGTCCCGTAAGCGTTTATCTGCAGCTTTATTCCTAGATGTGAAAGGGGCATACGATAACGTATTACATGAGGCCATTCTCGACGCCCTTGCGACGGTTGGCCTAGGTGGTCGAGCTTTTTTGTGGATTGCAAGCTACCTATCTGCAAGATCATTCTTTGTGTTAACTGACGATGGCCCAACTACGCGACGCTATACCAGCAGGGGCGTTCCTCAAGGTGGTGCTCTCAGCCCGACGCTATTCAACCTTGCTCTTGTTGGACTTGCTGAGTACTTGCCAACTACCATCAAAATTTCAATATACGCTGACGACATCTGTGTCTGGACTTCGGCAGTCACACGTCCTCAGATACGTGCGCGACTTCAAAGAGCGGCCACTTTGACATCGAACTACTTGTGTAAACAGGGTCTCAGCATATCACCAGAAAAATGCGCACTAGTAGCATTTACTCGCAAACCGATGACGCCTTATATCATCTCAATCAATGGGCGGACTATTTCCTATGTCCGAACCCACAGATTCCTTGGCGTAATAATTGACCGAGACCTCTGTTGGAGCCCGCACGTGGCCTACATGAAACGGCGCCTGACAGCGACTTCCCAGTTGTTTCAATACTTGGCAGGAAAGACGTGGGGGATGTCAGTAGACGCAATGCTTAAACTCTACAGAGCTCTCTTTCTCGGTTTTCTAAGATATAGTCTACCTGTACTGACCAACACCTGCAAGACAAATATTCGTGTTCTGCAGGCAGCACAAGCTCAAGCACTCAGAGTCTGCCTTGGTTTGCCCAGATGCACCTCAACAGAGGCAACTATTGCGATTGCTCGGGACCATCCAATGCGAACTCACATTACGGTGGAAGCCCTGAGAACGCACATCAGACATTTTGCACGTGCCACCTATCACCACCTTGCAGCACTACTTTCGGACAGGCACCAATCATCATTCGCTAAAACTATCATCAAATACAACGACAAACTGCCATCGGGCTTCACCGCTGCATCTAAACCATCGATACCCCCTTGGTGTCTTATCAGCCCTACAGTCCATCTCAGTGTACCAGGAATCGGAAAAAAGTCTGAACTGTCGTCGCCTGTGCTCAAACAACTGTCTCTGCTTCTTCTGCACGAGAGGTACGCGGACAGGGAACACATTTATACCGATGGTTCCACAAACATCCAGTGTTCGTCCGGTGCTGTGGTTGTCCCAGCAAAAGCTATTACCATCAGCTTTAGGACTGACCACCCAACAACATCGACATCTGCTGAACTAGCTGCTCTTCGCGCTGCACTTCGTGTCGTCAATCGGGAGCCACCTCGGCAATGGTCAATCTTCAGCGATTCAAAGGCAGCCCTACAATCTGTACTATCAGCTCTGCATCGCGGGCCATTCGAGCAGCTCGTATTCGATATTAGATGCCTACTCCATACATCACAGGAGAAAGGGCACCATGTGACGTTTCAGTGGCTGCCAAGTCACTGCGGCGTCACTGGAAATGAAGACGCCGATAATGCCGCTCGGGCAGCTCTTGAAGACGCACAAGAAGAGGCCATACCGCTTTCACGATCCGACGCAGCTAGCAGACTTCGAGTGCTTGCACATGAGATCACGCTATCTCTATGGTGCACACCAAACAGCCAGACCACCCAGAGCAACCGTCAATACCACCTGCCCTCTTTGATGCATCTCTATATGCCATCTGGACTGCGTCGAAGAGAGGCGACCCTGCTTTATCGCTTATGGCTGGGGGTGGCTTTCACCAAATCTTACTCCTTCCGCATTGGAATGGCCGACAACGATCTCTGTAATGCCTGTCTTTGCGAGGAGACGCTGGAACATGTTCTGTGCGACTGTCCTGACTATAACGTTCAGCGACAGTCCCTGGCATCTGTTCTAGCGCGCCTTGACAGTAGACCATTGTCGCTCGACACGATTTTCACATGCCGCCGACAGAATATATCGCAGGTGAAGGCGACAAAGGGACTACTTCGGTTTTTGAAAGAGACGGGATTGGACAAGCGGCTGTGAGAGTAACGTCGCGTACCATGCCAGAATGATGGACTCCAACGGACGATGTGTGTGTGCTGTGATATGTGCTCTCTCTCCCTCTCCCCCTTCCCCATCTTTAATCTCCCCCATCCCTCTCCCATGTGTAGGGTAGCAAACCGGTTAAGCCATACTGGTTAACCTCCCTACCTTTCCTTCTCCACTTTTTCCTTCCTTCCTTCCTTCCTTCCTTCCTTGCCAAATTCGAAAATTGAATTGACCCACGTTCAAAACCGACTTCGATTACTCCTAAAATCGTCTTGGACTAACCTCAAATTTTGAGTGCCAACTCCCAAGACTGACCTAGCCCAAATCGATAAATGAGTTGACCCGCGTTCAAGATCGACCTGGCTCACACTCAAAATTGAGCTATGCACACATAAAATTTCGGTGGCCAACCCCGAAATTGACTTTGCCCATCCGAGCACGTGACCAAATTAAAAGTATCGCGCGAAAGAGTCACACTGCTTTAGCATTCCATGCACAGGAGGAGGCTTAAGTGCCTCTGTAACTTCTTATTCAATACAGTTTATTTACGAGACACTTCTGGGTGGCTAATTAAGCTATAAGATGTATAAACAGCTTGACTGAGGCTCAGGTAGTCATTATGAGGCAGATACAGCTAAACAGCATGCAAGTGACAACTTAACAGTATCGTTGCGACTATCGCACATATCAATAGAAAATTAAGTTGTGGAGCGTAACATTTCCTAAAACTGAACAGTGGGTTATAAGGGACGCCGTGGGGGAGAGCTCCTAATTAATTTTGACAAGTTGCGGCTACTTAACCTGTGCCCAAAGCACGGTACACGAGCGTTCTCGTATTTCGTCCCCATCGAAATGCGGCCTCCGACGCACTGAACCGAATCCGCGATCACGTGCTCATTAGCAAATCGCCCCAGCCAGCGAGCTATACTGCAGCGGGTATACCCAGCAGTCTGAAACAGCTTCGTCGCGTTCAAGCGCTGGCGCGGAGCTCTTCCTTCGCGTTTCCTTTACTTTTCAATCGTCGCGAGGTCACGGTGCTCAAGTTTAATGTTTCCCTGTACGCTATTTCTCATTTCTAAATAAGCAGTATTTTAATCGCAGCTACACGCGAGCGGTATACCATGAAGGGTAACCTGAGAATACCGACCTCAATGCGAGACGTTCAGGCGAAGGTGCACAGTGAGCGTAAAGATGATTTTCGAGCAGGATTTTTTCTTTCGCTCGTTATAAAACATGCGCAGACGATGCGAAGCTTCGTATCCATTTTCCCGAAGAGGAAGCGGAGCCCGCTATGAGTGAGCATGTGGGGCAAAATGCAATTATATAGCTTCAGCAAAACTGTGGCAGCCTTGTTGAAGTGGTCTTTCGGGCAGGGGCAAGTCACCAACGTGCATTATATTACAGCAATTACTGTCGCGAACAAAAAAGTCGCAGCTTCATCCGAAGCGCCCCCCCCCCCCCCCCCCGTGGAGATTTGCAAGGGATGGAGGAAGGCGGCGCCCTGACTCCCCGCTTTCCTGCCTGGCGAACGCGAGATTGCTTTACCATTGACGGCTCCCCCTCGCACGCTTTCAGTCGCACATACAACAAACGGCGCGCGGTGACGATGTTATCGCACTTGGTCTTTATACGGGATATCAGGGCGACGGCAACGACGGCGACGACGGCGGCGGAAATGCGCCTGGAGTGGCCATATATTCATATATAGTTACTAACGCAATAAAACAAAACGGTCACGCCGAAAGAAAGATGAAACTATTAACACTTGGCGCTTCGGCCTCCATACGAGAGCCTTGTACTCAACGTTCCCGTGGAGGGGCACGAAACGCCAAGTTTCTTCAATTCCTCAATCTTGGTTTGCTTCTGTTTTGTTTATCTTCGTTCATTCTTCTCAACCAGAATAGATTCCGTCAGAATATTGCCTTCCATTAGTGCTGTTTTGCAGCCGTCTTTACAATCATGCGCAGATTCGGAGTCATGTCTGGATGTCCTGACCTCCCCCCCCCCCGCCTCACCTCCCCCACCCCTTAAAATTTGTGTGCCCAACGCCAGTGTACGGCATGTGACAAACTCATGAAGTCCTTCCCCGTGGTTACTGTTGTTTTGCCCTCAAGAAAAAAGAAAGGTTTAATGTTTATTAAAGAGGAACCGCCAGCATGTAAAAAACTCATCATCATCGTCGTCATCATTGATCGGGATCTCAAAGCACCACTTCTTGGAAAAAAGACTTGGAACTGCACCTATTCAGAACGCACAGGCATTTTCCACGCAATTAGTGTGGCGTTTGTTCCCTTTCACGTGGACAAAATAGAGTATGGATCACTGAACTTCGATATTCTTTCCAACGGGAGAAAAGAAATGCGGATTCTGTTGCACTTTACAGTTCTGATTTCCGAAGCTGGCTATATCTGTTACATCACATCACGTAATATCACGCTTGATCACCTCGGTGACGCAAGGATAAAATTATCGTCATTAGTTGTTCAAACAAAAATCCCACAACTGAGACACAGGCAGCTTAACACTAATGGGGGCGAACTCCACCACTGGAAACGCTGGCGTCTAGCACGTCATTAGAGCGGTGGGAGGTACAGCTGATCGGCGATACCCTGGCGGGACAAGAAGCTCTCGTCCAGCAAGTATGCCGAGCAGCCATGGCCAGTGGAGTCCTGGAGCGAGGACACCAGCCACTCGACGTCAAGAGCAACGACCCCGATGGTCCAAATAAATATTTTATCTCTCTCTGGCGCCGCCGTCGGCGTGACGTGATAAGAAGGATTACGTGGACACAGCGGCCACGTCGGCTGATTCGGAAGCGCCGAAGCGAGCTGAAAACGAAAGTTTAATGTCCCACCTGCGCTGTGGTTCTGATAAGTGGGGAGGCTTTCCCGCTTCGGGTGTGGGCTCGATCACACTTGAAAGCCTTCTAATAGGTAGCGGCTGGCTTTGAAGGCGTCCAACATGGTAGGCTAATACTGCTCGGTGTCGCAATGCCAGACGTACACAACGGAGTCCGGTGTCAGCACTCACACGTACCTGCTGGACAAGAAGCTGTGCGAAGCTTGGATTGCGAAACCAAATGGTGAAACTTAGAGCCAGCAAGCAGCCATCGGCTACAACTAGGGTGTGTAGCAAGCACTTCCGCGAGGAAGATTTCTGCTGCGACGACGGGGCTGCGATGTTCGCGGTGAGTAGCAGAAAGCGCTCACTGAGACTTCTGCCCGCGCGCGTGGCCCGGCTAATGTCATGAAGCTTTGTTCTATGAACGTTTTGATGCTAGATACAAGTTGTCTGGAATGGAGAGGGTACAGTGAAAATCACATTAACAAAAAGGTTTGACATATGACCATGCTTGTGTATCGCCAAAACGATGAATTGTACGGGATTTAGAAAAAGAAACAGCGGGCAATTGCTCCCTGAGAAGAGCGATAAACGTAAGTGCGACACAATTTGGGAAATAATGATAGTGAAACACCCAAGACAAAAAAAAAATTGAATCGTCGTGACGGCACAGCACAAGTCGACGGCCATAAGCGTCGAAGTCCCTAGATATAACGAAATTATTTTTGAACAGCTCCGATAGTGTCCACGCAATAATGATTACTTGTGTACTGTCAAATGCTCATATGCTGCCTCCTAAAGCTCACGGCACTGTGCGAATTAAAACGCCCTCGCTGCAAAAGCGAAACATTGTGCGCGGACATGCACGTAAACGCGCAGTCTGTCGCTGCGAACCCATGCGATCGCTGCATTGACGCTTCATTCTGTTATGAAGAACACATTTCACACAGTTTACTCTCAGCGTCTGCCGAATTTTCACGCTAGAAGCCGGTTCGGGTGACTCCATCGTGGCAACCGCCAGTAGTTGGCGTTCACTGTACGTGTTCGGTAAATAGATAGTGTCTGTAAACCATTCTGCGCTTTGCGTTTGCTCGTGATTATTATTTTGACGGTGAAAAGTTCTCTCGTTTTGAGAGTACTCACAGAAATGCCCAGGAGAGCTCCGGCGTGGTGTTTCTATTGAGCGCCAACAGCCAAACCTATGAGGAGAGCGCCGGGTTATTCGTCATACTACGCAAGCGAGGCGCTTCTGACAGATGGCGACTCCGTAAGTCCTCGCCGCCAATGCTGGGTGTCCCACGAGACTTAGCCATATGTTAAAGATATGCGGATACCCCGCAGCTGGACAGAACCAGGGTAATGTTGTTTGCCGTCGCTTGGAGATACTCAGATTACTTTTGCATTCGGCCTAATTACATAGTCTTAATTAATTATCCATCTTCTGAAATATTATGACTAGATGAAAAGTGTCATTGAGAAAATTGTAGGGCAATACTAAAAACTCCCGATACAGCTTTCCGTTGCTCAATAGGTGCTACATAAAAGTGTTTTTCCGAGCATGAAAGTAGTCCTCGAATACACGACAAATTGCCACTTGTCTGGCCGCTCGGTGCACTTTGCGCACTTCGGCAGTTTGAGGTGGGGAGACTTGGTTGCAAAAAACACACTATGCCCTGTTGATTAAGTTTATGCGTCTGAAATCTTTTGCTTCTGTTCTCTTGTTCTTTAATTTAGTTTCTGAAATGCTTGTGTATAACACACTCGTATGTCCTACTTGTATGTAATGACTTCCTGAGGAACAAATGAAATGAAAACCCTACTGCATATTGCATTGTCGAGGTGTGCGTCTTTGGACTGGCTCCTCTTGACTTATGCACAAGGCATCACTGATGGCGAGAATCGCCACTATGCGAATGAATTTGCCTGCTTGCAGGAATCTGAAAAAAAAAGGAGAAAAGAGAAAATCAGCAGCTGGCGCGCAGTGGCGTTCCCGCGACGAGTACACGGCGCGTGCCCAAGCGTCCTGTCGGTCTTGTGACTGGGGCTGGTATGTCACGCGAAGGAGCGGAAAAAAAAAAATTGAATGAAATTCCTGCGTTTTTCGCACCTAAACCACGATCCCATTACTGGGCACACCGCAGTGGAAGACTTGGGAATGATGTGGCCACGTGGGGTTCTTTGACGCGGACCTAAACGTAAGCGCACGAGCGTATTCGCATTTCGCCGCCATCGATATGCGGCCGCGCTGCGGCGGGAATCGAATTACCCGCGTCCTCTTGCTCAGTGGACGAAATCGGGGCTGGTTTGCTCGGGGTCATGGAGGTCTGTCATTGTTTTTAGAATAGGACGCTATAGCAACAGGCACAGGTGGCGAGCGTTTTGCCGAGGCTAGTCGAAGACGCCTGCCGCGATGCATAGTTCAAAGAACAAAACAAGAAACAACCTGCGTCCTCGTTCGGAATAAAAACATAAGAACGAAGCCAACAGACACCGCAGACAGCACAGGGTAAATTGCTTGTTTCAAGTGAAGCGCATGCGTGATAAATAATGGGAGACGAAAGTGTGGACGGAAAAAACAATTTGCCGCATGTGGGACACGAAGCCACTTCTTCGCATCACGAAAGATTTCCTCTCTTTTATTCATAGACATGCACACAGAATGCGGTACAGAACCGGTGTAGTTCCTAATGGGAACATATAAGCGCAGCGGCATGTTTTATAGCGTGGTTGACACCACCTGTATCTTTCGTTGCGCTGCACGGTATTATTTTTGTACATTACATGCGATGCATTCTGATACTTGTTTCCGGACAACTAAGTCAACGTTTAAAAGATTCGCTTAAGGCACTTGTTGCGATGATTTTTTTTTTCTTGTCGTTGAATTGAATTGCCAAGATGCCCAAGTGCGTCAGACGTGTAAGAAGAAAGTAGCAAGGTACACTCCTACTCCAGTGAATTTTCTTCCTGATCTTGACTTGCGCAAGCCGGAAAAAGGCTGACCAGCTAGAGGAAGGCCAGTGCAGACAATTTCGCCGCGGTACACGCCTGTGCGCAAGGGAGCAGATTAGATTAAGTTCTGATTTCGGTCGCAACGTGGGAGAACCGGCAAAATGCGAGCGTGAAAGCAGGATTCAACGTTTACCCTTGTTCTTGAATATGAATAGCCCTCCTTGTATTTCATCCAGGCAGTTTAAAAATTCAGGTCTTGCGAGTTCGCGTCAGAGGCGCCATGGACTAACGAACATAGTTGCGAAATCGGAATGTTAAAAAGGCGCTGGAACGGCGGGCTCACAGAACAGTGAAGAGCTGCGCGCGTTCGCTGAAGCGAGCCAGGCACTAGAACGTCCCGCCAAATATAACTGATGCTCGAGTGTGAAGTCGTAGTCGACCTAGCAGTCCCAGGTGGGCAGTATGTCTTGGGCAAGAATTAGGTGAATAAATGAGTGGCGTTAGCACGAAATCCCACTATATTTTCCCGTTATAGTTATTGTAAAGAACCAGAAACATCGCGAAAATTGTCAGTTTAGTATCTAACTCTCTATAGTGGGCAATACTTGCCCAAGATGACAAGCTACACTCCAGTCACAGAAACAGCGGCGAGCATAGCCGTTGGTTGTTGAATCTAAACTCACGGTCAAAGTCCTCCGCTACTTACACGTGTGTCATCGTATATTATAGAATTATCGCTGGGGATTGCGTACATTTGAGAATGCACAACATCATTAACGTAGCGCAAACAATCTCGATTGAGCAAGTCTCTACGCTACATGACGGGCGACAGCGTTCCGAAAATTTCAAATGCGTCGTGCGCCAATAAGCGATAACGCGACGACAGTGGCAACCTGGCGAGAAAATATGAGCGACAAAAAGTAACACAATGTACGCGTGGCAATATAGACGGCTCATTTCGTTACCATTTTGGTGCATACATATTCTATCCTTTACTGAATTGCTTCAATATTTCTTTTTTGAGGAGGGGGGGGGGGGGCGCAGGGGAGCGTCTATGGTTTGTAATAAATTAAATAGCTTATCGCGGCAATCGCCCTTTGTATAACTTGTGCGCGAAGTTTCTAATCAGCTTCATTGTTAACTTCTTTATTGTGATTTTTTAACATAGACTGTAAAACACGGTACTCTCATTCTGTATTAGACACGTTCATTGCTAACTTTACTACTATTGTGAATTTCGTTACAAACTGTTTAATAAAGTTATCGCATTGTGCACGAAGCAAATTTCCAACGATGTTGAATACATCATTTTGTTCGGTTTTTTATACTGTTACCCCGCTCCTGCAATGTCCCAGTACAATGGGATAGCAATAGCTATAGCAATAAATAAATAAATAAATAAATAAATAAATAAATAAATAAATAAATAAATAAATAAATAAATAAATAAATAAATGCAAAAATGGACTGGTAGAAAGCAGTAGCCGAAGCACTGAGGTATGCGCTTCTTCACAGCAATTACTTTGCCCGTTACTTGATAATTTGCTGGAGGAAAAGCAAGTGAAGGGAAAATGCACTGTCAAACATGTGAACAGGTACATCACTGGCGCTAAGCAGGTTGTGTAGGCCATTCAATTATCTTGTGGTCGAGAGTACGTGGGACAAACGAAGCGATGTGTGAATGTTCGACTTCGGGAGCATGCGCTATCTCTTCAAGGGGTTGCGCCACTTCATCTCCCGGAGCATTGCAAGTCGTGCGGTTGTCGCCCTGAATTAAAAAAAAAAAGAACTTGTGTCATTTTTAACCACGTAAGCCAATTGACAAGGAAAATCGCCGAATCTCACAATATAAAGCTTAGGGACAAAGCGTGTATCAGTGAATCTTCTATCACTCTTCATGACAAGGAACTGCGTTACCTATCTCAATTTTGATTATGCGTCAGTTTGTCACAGTTGCCTCGACGCATATCTGTATCTTGTGCATGTCATGGTTATCAAATGGCACCTACATATATGTTAGATATATCTTCAATAAAATATCAGTTGAGAGTCAGCGCCGTGTCATCGCTTTATTTCTTCTGTTGTCCTTGTCTTGGGTGTGCTGTTACAAACCTTACCATGAAGGCGACGATTGGGAATTAGCCACCTCGAAGGTCATAATGTATGCAACAGATGTCCCGCGCGAAATGAGGCAGTGTCACGGACGAGATTTGCAAGAAAGGGACAAACTTTTCACTGTAAATTTGCAATGTTGGTATATATCAGACTCTGGGCTGCTCTGGATCGTGTGAGCTGCTTTGTAAAAGAAACTGTTGTTGTTGATGCGACGTCGCTGTTGGAAGGGACGGCATCGATACTTTCGCCCCTGTTTTCCTTCAACATTTATACGTCTGTTATAGCTGACCCTAAAATACTAGATAACGCGAGTGCAGCGCAAAGCGCACAACTGCAGGAAGGTAGGTGTGTGTGTGCGTGGTTAGGGGAGAGTGGTTATGAACACAAGCCCTGTGCTATCTCCACTAACCACAACAACGCCTTTCCCGCACTCTAGTGATCAGCGCTGCGTTCACGCCATGAACTTAGACCAACCTGCCACAAATTGCTATCTTAACTACGTCGCCTACCGTCCGTTTCGTCGGCAGTTTATAAGACAACGAAACAAGACACGGCCTCGCCGCACCCGTTGCCTTCACGTGACGTCACGCGCTCTCTTCTTTCCCTGCACGCAGGACACACGCGCCGGGTGAGCATCCCCGACTGCGTCGAGTTCGACATCACGACGAACGCTTGCCGGGGCTTCTGCACCTCGTACTCGATCCCGTCGCCCGAGGTCACGCTGCGCATGAACCGCAACCAGGGGGTCACCTCGTTCGGACAGTGCTGCAACATCATCGACACCGAGGACGTGAGTGCCTGTGTAGAGCCTCATTAAGTCTGCTGTGCGTTCGTGTCCGTGTATATATATATATATATATATATATATATATATATATATATATATATATATATATATATATATATATATATATATATATATATATATATATATATATATATAGGTTACAGGTAAACGAGACGAAGCGACGACGGATGAGGCCCAATTTGCTCCGTGCACCGTTGGTCTGGTTTTCCAGTAACCTATTTATAGCACTGCATACTCAAACATAAAGATCTCTGAGGACATTTAAAAGAATGCTAAATACGTATATGTCTTTCATTCACTCCCTCGCATTGTGGTGTTCACATTTAAACAATAGGCAAAGACAAAGTGACAGGTGAGATTGCAAGGCGTCGATTTTACCCTAAACAAAGCTCTTTAGTGCGATAGCAATTATATTATGAAGGAGGTTTATTACATCACGGGCCAATGACGGGTAGAGCGCTTCATCGAGCTCAGTCTGTAGATTCGAGCATCTGCAGTACGCGATGCTGTTGGAAATCCTGCTGCCTACGACCATTCATTACAGCATGAACACCTAAGGCGAATCTGATCCATCACCATGCCGACTCGTATATATTTATGTATACGTTTATCTGTACCGTATGTGCAAGGTAGCTGTGATACTATTCGATCGCCGAAGTTGCTAAAGCCATATCTTATATGACTGATTGAATTGTTCCTCCGAATTTTGACAATTCCAGCGCACAAACAACGTTCTTAACAAAATTTCAATCACAGCGTATGTATTTTATCTTAACTCTTCTCAGGCAATAAAATATCGAAAACAAAATTAGTGCTTACAATCTAAAAGTGATGTAATTTCACTGGTACCGCTGTTTATTACGGGCAGCGTAGTGATGCCCTGTGTGATGCAATTAAAGAGCGTACACCGTGCGTTAAATCTTATCAGGGAGCCAGGAATTTTCACGCACCCGCGTGTATTCCGAGAAGTTTAAGCGCAATGCTAAACATTGCGATCGCTGTCGACGCTTGACGACCTAAGTGACGACCTAGTACCCCCAAAATGTTGCTTAATAACTCGTGATTTTCTATAGGTCCATTCGTGAAGCAAAAATTATAAACAAAGCACGCCTATATGTCTTAACAAATACAGTGTGTAGGTCGCTTTCTCTTTAATTTATTAAAATTGGGGTCAGCACCTTCACACAACACTAGCACGCTACATCACCTGAGAAAGAAGTCCAGCAGTTTGATTACGCTCCTCGTCATAAATTGGATTTCACAGGAGAAGGGTCCAAAAAGACTGTCATCGTGAACCTTTATTAATGAAAAACAGAGGACGCATTGTCTGGTCACTCTATCTTTTCCCGAGCTTCACTGTATTTAAAAGCAGTAGCGCGTCCTGAGTGTTCTCGAACATCACGGGGTAATGACCGAGTGAGGCAAAACATGGGTGAATGACTTCAACATACAGAATTTAATGAATTGTGCTGGTTTACCCGCCAAAACCTCGATATGAGTTTGACGCATGCCGTACTGAAGGAGCACATTAATTTTGACCACCTGGGGTTCTTTGACGTGCACACAATGCAGGGTGCACCGGCGTTTTCGCATTTCTCTCCCACCGAAATGCGGCCGCCGCGGACGGGTTTCGAATCCGCAACCTCTTGCTTAGCAGCGCAACGCCAAAGCCACCATGGCGGTTAGGTGCCTTGTCGTGCCCACTACGTTGCTCAACAATTTAAGCGCGCCAACATAGGTGCTCGTATAATTAAGTCTGTGTGTGTGTGCAAGTACATTTATTTGCTAATTTCCTTGCATCATTTCTGCTCATCCATTAGGAAAATAAGCTTTGTGGATATCTAAATGCGGCCTCCACGGCCTGGGTTCGATCAACATAGAGAGTGCGTGCAAATGAGCAGAGACCGAGGCTAGCCCTACCTGGGTGTGGCAAATTATTTACACGGTACGAATAGCGCGTGCCGGGAGAGAGGACCATGAATTCGCTGGTAGCGATCATCTCTCCCATCTGTCGCTTTGTTCATCTATACCCATACATGCAACACCCGTCCCCAGTGTAGGGTAGCCAACCGGGCTCAGTCCTGGTCAACCTCCCTACCTTTCATTTATCATTTGCTCTCTCTCTCTCTCCGACCGTACGCCTGAATTCGTTAATGGACACATACATGACTTTTAGTACCGACCACTCCTGGAGCTCATCTAGAAAAGAGGGATTTCCATTTTCATTTGAATTATGCCGAAAGATGTACATGGGAGGAAGAGAAGGGGGCTAAGTGCAAAAAAAGAAAAGGAAGAATAAGTGAATTTCCGGAACACCGATGCATTTCGTGGAGCACTTTTGGAGCAATGCATGAGGAACTGGTTCTCTCGTGCGGGTTCAAGTCAATTCAAGTTTATTTCCAACAACACAGAGTCCGAGGTTCTTGGGCGAAAAGATGACACAGGCATCTTGAGATTACCCAAGGACCCATTAAATAGCAGCCGGCAGATAGCAAAAAAAACCTTAAACACTGTACAAGAATGTGCTAAAATGTGGCATGAAATATAATTCACGCAACGCAACCCTTTTTACTGGACGAAATGAATGCACATAATGCAGATGTCACACAATAGCTGTAAACACTTGTGCGAAGGCAACAAAAATAATTTTGTACATAAAATGTAATATATATCAAGATAACAAAAGAAAGATGTTAGTCTTCGAGTGGTTCCTATACGTTTGAAAGCATAGTCCGCACATGGTTCTTGAATTTACATTCAGGAAGTTCGAAATTGGTACAAGTTAAAAATTTGTTCAGTATTACTCGTATCTGGTGTTGAAGAAAACATTCTCCGCAGCTCGTACGGAAAAGGAAACTGGCATGGATTAATTTTGGAGAGAGTATCGGGGGGCGCTATCAAATGAATGCTGATAAAGCTTGTTTTTCTTTGTATAAAGTAGTAATTAATATGTATAAAGATCACTTGCTCTAGTAATATCGTGATTTATTAACAGCTCATGAGCACATAGTTCGCGAGGGTGCCCATAAAAATTTTCAAATATTCTTAGAACCTTTTTCTGCGACACCTCGAGTCTGTTTCGGTTTTGTGCAGGCGATTTTCCCCATACTAGCGCCCAGTAAGACAAGCGAGAATAGAAGTGAACGAAATATACAGCTTTTTTTAGCCATAATGGTGCTCGGTTTGATAGCCTGTACAGGCAGCCTACAGTGTTGCCCAATTCAGAAGCAAGCTTTGACGCATGGGTATTCCACGACGTGTTTTCCTCGAATCAAACACCTAGACATTTTTTCGTGCGAATGCACTCTAACATTGTGCCTTGAAAGAAGAATTTCTTGATAAACAGCCAGCTGTCAATAATTCAAATTACATTCTCCATCTCCGAAAGCTATTACTTCCATCATTTTCTAAACTAAGCTTAAAATTAGTAAGGCGGAGTCCCTGTACGATTTCCTACAAAAATTACTTGAGGAAACTCAAGCTACGATCGTAGCTCCATGGGTAAAGTACAGGGTTTAGTAGAGTAGTTTGCTGGGCCAGTTGGTGCATGGTGAACGTATAATGGTTTCCAGCAAGTACGGACGCGAGCACAAGAAGTAGAAACAGACAGGACAACGCTGGACAACCAGCGTTGTCCTGTTTGTTTCTACTTCTTGTGCTCGCGTCCGTACTTGCTGGAAGCTATTATAAAGTACAGGGATTTGCCTAATATTGGTGCTCGTGGCTTAAGAGTTTTTAATCGCGCTTTTCCTTTATTAATTTACAAGCAATCATTACTTTCTAAATACAGGAAGGCAAGATTGATTCACCCACGTGCACAATCATGGCACATTGTTGCATTGGAACGCAATACTTTATTTAAGGTGACCAGCTTGCAAAGCCGAAAGCCATATTTGAAAACAGGAGAATGAAGTTTGGGCAGATTCATGTACTGTCCATCATTGCAATTTTTTGTGTTTTTTATGTCGTGTAGCTCAGAAACACTCTTCCAATACCTATGAGACACGCAGGCCCGCGCACGTGTCGGTTTGGCGGTCATTTCGCGCCACTTTCATTTGCGGTGGAGACGAAGATTTGGTCCATCGGCGCACTATACCGCGCTGCCACCTGACGCGAAGGGAGCCGGCCGAGCTAATACACCTTTACTGCATTCCAGACGGCGCACGAGCGGCGAACCATAAATACATAGCGCTGGCGGCGCGCCGGACCTCGGCCGAACGCTATACGCGCACCGGTAGGCTTAGCGGTTGGATACCAGCGTGCATAAATGTCGCGGGCGGAGAGCGTTACGTGTCGAACGAGTCAGCGCAAATTGATACGCATTCCATAGATGACTGAAAAAAAATGGCGCGGGAGGGAAGGTTAGCCGGCTGCGAGGTGACTGGGTTAGTGGCAAACGAACGACATGCTGCGACAGTTCTGCGAACTGCGGGCTGCACGCAGATTGAAAGCATTGCAGGGAGAGCGCACATTCGGAGATTATCTGCGCGACACTTGTGGGCGCATCATTCAGTGCAGGACAGAGAAACGTCCTCCTGCGAGATACCTATGCAATCGCCCAGCTATAGCGACCATGCAGAGGCATTTGAGGAATTCGGAATCGAATGCCCGTGTATGCCCGTGTATGCAGGTATAAGGTGAAAAGCCAATGTTAAAAGAGCAAGCGGACCAACCACGGCTGGCATCGTTGTCCACGCGATCTCTCGAATTTTTCTCAGTCGGGTAACACGTGTTTCACTCAAGATATTCGTAGAAGACAAGCAATGCATATAACCGCCTTATATTGTTTGGTGCTCTTGAGAGTCACGTATTATACCCACGGAGGTGTCATAAATCTGACAGACTCGTGAGAGGTGCGCTCCCGGTAGGTCGTCGGGTCACAGCAGACGAGTGTGTTACGGGCTGCGCGACGCACAATGCAGGCGTCGCCTCTTTGTCGATCGATGTTGCGATGGGAGTGCGCCTGCTCCCACTCACGTACACCTTCGGCTGTCATGAAATCGGAGCCCTGGCTGAAGTTGCAACACGGGGGCATCCCTGTGGTGGGATTGCGCTGTATCAGTTTATTTGCCAGTAAGCGGTTGCCTTCTAAATGTCGGTGTTGTGTAGGAGGTGGCGGGAAGGTATAATGTAACGTGGATATCAGTAAGCCAGAGTCGCGTTATTGATCCTTTTCTTCGGTGTATACCACCTTCAGTAGGCCTCCGTTTCCCGGCTCATAACATTTGCTGCCTTTTTTTTTATGAGGAGGGGGATGACGTTGTTACTAGCTCAAAGTCAACGTATCTTGTAGATACGGCCGTAAATTGCCTCGCCCGCCTATAACAACGCATACCGGTTAGATGGCGGGGTTGGAAGTGAGCCAAATATGCTTCGAACTGTCTGTCACATTTCCCTCAGCTATAGCCTGCCCGATGGGCTTACCATTAACTCTCCAGCTCAAAACCTAAACACTTCGCTCCTAAGCATATAAGGACCTCCACAGGAGTGCAATGGAAGTCGTGCTTGCGCATGGTGTCTTTCTCTATATGCTTCATTGATCAGCCCACATGGTATCAAACTCCAAGCAATCCAAAAAATAATGTTTAATGTCATCAAGTGTTTGACAGCACACACAGGATGACGATGCCGTGTTAACTCCTATCTTGTACTGCCATGATGGAGTTTGCGGCGGTTGATTCATTAGACGATTCTGCAAATGTTGGGAACTTCCGTCGTCGGCTTTTCCACAACACTTGTTGATCTATGGATCAGCACATATGACAAGAGGAAATGTGCAAATAAATAGATTCGCATACATACACTGAATTATATGAGCACTTACATCGACGCGCTTGGATCGTCGAGCAGCGTACTGGGCACGACAAGGCATTTATACCCGCCGCTGCTAAGCCAAAGGGCACGGGTTAAAATCCTGTGCGTGGCGGTTGCATTTCGAAGGGGGCGAAATGCAATAAACACCCCCGTACCGTGCACTGGGTGCAGGTTAAGGAACCTCAGGTGGCCAAAATTAATCCGGCGTCCCCCACTACTGTGTGCTTCATAATGATATCGTTGTTTTAGCGCGTAAACCCCGAGACCCCCCCCCCCCCCCCGCCCCCCTTCTTTTTTTAGCGACACTGCACCTCGTAAATGTGCACGTTCAGGTAAAGATGACAAGCAGTTCGAACGAGCAATGAAACACACATAATAAGTATCAATCGCAACTCTAAGGAAGCGTTGAAACACCTACACCGTGAACAGAGAATGCAGCACGCTTCCGAGTAGTCGAATCCCTGCTGCTTCCAAGCTCTCCAGTTCCACTCCCTGTATACCTTACTGCCTAATACAACAATGGCGAACTCCGTGTAGGTGCAATAAATGTGGGTGGCTTCAGGTCTGCGACGCTCATTTGTCGCACAAGCTTAGGGCTGGGGTAACCACAAAGAAGGTAAGCGGCTCAAGACAGTCTGTTTCATCACCCTCTGTTTTCTGAGTAGCTTTCTTCGTTGGCCTGAACATTGACGCTGCCCGCGCAAGACGGTCAGCAGCCTCGTTGCCTGTGACGGTACGCCCAACGGAACGTGATAGTAGAACCGAGGCTGCGTAATTGTTTAGCAACGTGTTATGAGCACCCAGTGCGCTTGTGAAGTCGCAATATGCTTTGTAGTAATGGTAATCTAGCATTGCCCTTCGCGAAGCAGCAGTAGGAGAACCGTAGCAGCAGCAGCAGAGCAGCAGTAGGAGAACAGTAGAGAAAGAAGGAGAGGTCAGCCGGTAAAGCGTGAGTCTAGCCGGCTGTACACTTCACAGAGGTAAGGAGGAGAGACAGGGAGAGGAAGTAGGTGGCGATATACACTAGTACAATTAACTATATACACATTACCCAATATGCGGTATTGGCGCGTGCATTACACACAAAATGAATGCGTCTAAACGCAATGTTCTCTCGTAAACACATTTTATACATTCGAATTCAAGCCGCACGTATTCTAATGTCGAGCGTCTAAGCTCGTCTCGCATAGAAGACCATACGGTGACCTTATGATGTGTTGCGCATGATCAACTTATCTCCATACGCCCAAAAGCATCTGCTGTGAAAAGGGGAGTGAGTCAGAGGGTCCCGTATGACATTGAGCGTATTTCACTCAGTCGCATGTTGGCGGCACACGTGCAGCATGCGAGATATTGCCTCTAAAGTACCACAGAGGCAACCGTTAATATTTCCACCGCTGCGACTTTTTTAAGATATTGGCAAGTGTACGCAACCCCGAGTCCGTGACCGAGCCGTAGTAGATGGAGTTGCAATGTCTGAAAAGAGGACAGCAGGCTGTGGCCGGAGAAACTTCGATCCCCAGTGCTGCTTAGATGGCAGCAGTGATAATGCGGCTGCAGCCAACTGAAGACTTCAGAATTGGAAGCACATATGCCGCTGCACTCACACACGAACAATTGGCTACTCTGCGATGCAGGAGAAATAATTTTAAACTCTATTCCTGGCGCCACCTAAGGGAGAAAGAACGAGATATAGTGAATCTACTGCTTACAGATGGCAAGGGTTACATAGGAATTGACGCATTCATGCATAGTACATAAGCACACGACACGAACAAGCACATTACTTAACCTTAACTATAACACAATACACACAATATGCACAACTGCCTTGCGCCCAACGAGAACACTCTTAGCTTTTCTCGTGGACACTGGCTTGGTCCAAACGTTCAATTACCGGCTGCGCCACGTTACCCATTGCTTTCGCTCCCGGAACAAGTGTAAATTACAAGAATTACAAGTAACGCTGGAACATTCGGCTTTTAAAATGTTTGGTGCCCCTGCTGTTGCTTAGTAAATCAAGAAGAAAAAAAAAAGATGGCAAAGAGCGCTACTTTTTAACTGGCTCTTCCAAACTGACTTCGAACAAGTTTTGAATAAAACACCAGTACGCCCTGCCCGCCTCGGTGGGTCAGTGGCTGTGAAGTTTCGCTGCTTAGCCTGAGGTCGTGGGTGCGATTCACAGCGTCGGTGACAGATTTCGATGGAAGATAATTACGAAAACGTTCATGTACCATGGTTGGGTTCCCGTTAAAGAACCCCAGGGGGTCAAAATTAATCATCCGTCGCAGCGTTCCTCATAATCCGTGATGCTGTTTCAAAACATTCAATCCTCCAATTTTGACCTTACGCCCGAAATGTTAAGACGAAAAAAAAAAAAAGCCTAGAGTGACATAAAAAAAGTCCGAAGACAGTCTGGTCAGTCACTGGCACGGGAACAGTACAGGATGCATCATGCAGTACTTCCAAGAAAGCCACCGGACGCAAACATCCGCTATATGGAGGTCACACGTACAGTTTCATATTCACGGCCTCACACTGAAACCGGTCTGAAACAGAAATCAAACGACAAAAACAAAACAACAACAGAAAGCGCATCACTGTTGCTTTTTAATAAAATGTATCATACAAAAAAAAGGAAGGGACGACAAAGGAAAGCGCTCCAGCCAAGGCAGTTGTCAGACACAGTCCGTCATGCTACAGTTCAGGAAAGAATGTCTCTTGGCCACAGTCCAAGAGCATTGCATAATAATGCTAATGTGCAGGCTGTTCCAGCGAAGACATACTAAAATGCTTAAAGGTTGCCTGTGGCAGATAGCACAATTCTAGCCCATGAGCCGGTCTGCTCCAAGCGGCGGACATTACTTGCACATAAAGTTGAAATGCATAATCGACTAATTAAGAAAATTCTCTAATGGACGTTCTAAGTAATTACCTTATGGCCCATCTTGCAATTTACAAATTCTAGCCGTAGTATTCTCAGTATGACACCAGTTTCGAGACATTATTTCCCGAACTTGGCGGAGAAATGCATTGGCGATCCAGTTAATTTCTGAACAAAACGTCTTTTATGCATTCAAGCACAAGTTTAACTGGAACGCCATGCATTTCGTCGCAAAGTTCTTCGGGAATTAATATTGTTACGGGGATGTTGCGAGTATAGAAAAACTATATTCACAATATATATATATATATATATATATATATATATATATATATATATATATATATATATATATATATATATATATATATATATATATATATATATATATATACCAACAACACGTAGCAGCCAGTGTCTCCTACCCGCCGTGGTTGCTCAATGGCTATGGTGTTGGGCTGCTGAGCACGAGGTCGCGGGATCGTATCCCGGCCACGGCGGCCGCATTTCGATGGGGGCTAAATGCGAAAACACCCGTGTACTTAGATTTAGGTGCACGTTAAAGAACCCCAGGTGGTCAAAATTTCCGGAGTCCTCCACTACGGCGTGCCTCATAATCAGAAAGTGGTTTTGGCACGTAAAACCCCAAATATTATCATATTATTAGTGTCTCCTATCTCCTTCCTCTCTCTTTCTTTCACCCTTCTGTAACAATATATCGAAACTGGTGTCATACTGAAAATTCGCTCCAAATGGATCCGCCTTGTGAACTCTACGGCTACAATTTGTTAAATGCAATATGGGCCATAAGGCAATTACTTAAAACGTTCATTAGGGAATTTAATTAGTCGATTATGCAGTTCAACTTCTTGTGCAAGTAATGTCCAGCTCTTCGAGTAGACCAGCTCATGGGCTAGAATCGTGCTATCAGCCACAAGCAACCTTTAAGAATTTTAGAAAGTGTTCGCTGAAACAGTCTGTATATTACTACTAATAGCTCACCGTGGTTGCTCAGTGGCTATGGTGTTGGGCTGCTGAGCACGAGGTCGCGGGATCGAATCAATCCAGGCCACGGCGGCCGCATTTCTATGGGGGAGAAATCTGAAAAAACCCGTGTACTTAGATTTAGCTGCGCGTTAAAGAACCCCAGGTGGTCGAAATTTCCGAAGTCCTCCCCTACGGCGTGCCTCATAAACAGAAAGCTGTTTTGGCACGTAAAACCCCATAATTTACTATTAATACAAATGCAATAATAATAATAATAATAATAATAATAATAATAATAATAATAATAATAATAATAATAATAATAATAATAATAATAATAATAATAATAATACGTTATTTCTCACTTCGGTGTCCCAGGCTCAAATTGTGCGCAACAACTGCCGTCGGAGGTGTCGTCAGCCCTCGCTTTTCGAAACAGCGCCAAAACAGAAAGGCCGAAGGCAAGGCAGCTGATGAAGCACGCCGCTTGCTAGAAAAAAGGGGCAAAAGATAAATCCTGAAACTTCTGCGTGTTTTGATGCTTGGATGCCAGCGCTTCCCAGTTACTGCTATTCAGGCACTAACAACTCTATTCTCACGACGCTGCACAGCGCCGGTCAGCTTACAAGCTATAGACATGATCCGCCTATAGGCGGATCATGTCTAGTTTGGTTTAACACACTGCACCGTATTCCGCCACACGTAACCGAAACGTGTTGTAAGTCTTCAGGCGGCGCTTTCCTGGCCAGGTAGTTTCTATGGCGATTACTTGACTAAATGTATTCAGTTACGTGGTCTTTTTTTTCTCATGGCCGTGCAGCGTCCCCATCCCAATTCCTGCGTGCTTGCGAACCTTGTGTAAGACTTCTCATTAATCAGGAGGCGCTAAAAGATGAAGTTCGAAGTTTTTCAAAGGCACGAGCCCGGTGGCGAAAGTACAGCTATTTAGCGTGGGCGTCGGAATTCCCGCTTGACCTTTAATATAACGTCGTTAGGAGCAATGCTTTTCTAGGCGTCTGTATTACTTGTGATGCAAGAAACATTTCATATGCACACGTGTCCACTCTTCTGGGTCTAGCCTACGTGCGGCCCACTTCGCCTTTTTTGTCTGTTCTTTTTCAATTTGTTCGCGTTTCCTACATTTTATTTCCCAATGTAAAAACCTCATATATATTGTTATATACGTTCAGCTTTTCAAAAAAATCTCTTTCTTCGCCACTTCGTCAAGGTAATCTCTTGCTACTGCATGGGTCTCTCTTCCATTTCTTTTGGTTCATTTTATCTCATAAAAGCTTACATATTTCTTTCAGCCATTTCAATGCTACATATTTCCGCATCGATATTAGCACCATTAATAGTCTCTTAACTCTGTTCCTGCCATAAGGGGAAAATTTTTGCAAATATTTTCGGCGTAACTGAGCGGATCGGCATTCCACAAAAGACCACAAAATATATGGAACGACATTTCATGTATTCCGAGTCTTTTACTTGTTAGATACATGTAGCAGTAACTATGTGGAACTGTGTTCCAGTGCAGTGATTTCTGTTATCCGGAACACTGTTTCACGCACCTGTACTCATTACATGGTAGATTGCTCCATTCACTATAGCTGGAACCGCGTTTAAGTTTGAGATTCCGCATACTCAACCATGTGCACGCACTTTTCACGCTTCTCCTCACGCAGGTCAAAGTCCAGGTGCGCTGCCTCGACGGCCACAGAGACCTGGTCTTCAAGTCGGCCAAAAGCTGCGCCTGCTTCCACTGCAAGAAGAACTGACCGAGCGGGTGGTTCCTCCTCGACAGTTGGATGGCCGTCGATGTGGCATCATCCCTTCGCAGTATTTCCTTGTCGTCGCATACAGCTGTTCACGGAATATTTATAACCGAACACCAAACTGTGCATCTAGTTTAACTACAGTAATCGGGTTTACGTCATGTGAGAAAATAATGTGCGCTAATAATGAAAAGCAAGAGCCCTAATATTCTCACGTCCTGACCTTGCACTCACTCTAGCGAGGGTCGACAACAGTGTGAGATTTCATCCTTTTATTTGTGCTCGCTAATATTGATTCGTTAATTAATTATTCTGGTGACATATCAGGAATGTATTCTTTTTCTTTCTTACTGTGTTTGTTTGTGTGATAGCTGTGACTGTCTTATATAACCCAAGCAAGCTTTCTCAATGTTATATATGCTATTTCAGTTGAGCAGCATATATGTCTGCAGATCAAATTTGTGTGTAGCAGGGCAAGATAAACGATGAAAGATATATACACTCTAACTGTATTGTGTACCAATGTCAAAAGTTGGATGTTTGTGAAAATAAAGTATTATAAATTGTTGTAGCCGAAGGTCTCTAAACTTATCAATATTCGGAAGTCCATGAGACTCGCTCAATGATTTACTTGTAGAAAATCTTCCCAGATGATTTTCTCATGGAACTATGACAATGCTGCCCAAAGGGGATGCTATGGCAGTGTTGCCCTCTTCAAACCAACAGTGGAAAGTGCAATGGCAACTCGAAGCGACTCGGCAATCTGCAAAGAACTGAAGAGATCACAACAAGCATTTCACTCCGTCCTGCAGAGCGCTTAAACTAGTGATTGGTGCAAATTGCTGATGTGTTTGTTTCATTTCATTTCATTTATTTACTTTCGGGGCCGCGTAGACGTTAGAGAAAGGAATAGGTGACAACACAAAATAAGGAAGTAGCGAAAAGAAACAGCAGCAAGTCGTCGAATTGCAGCCTTGAACGGTGTGCCATGTTGGATAAAGACGATGGAGGCGGGAAGGTGATTCCAGTTTCCGCTAGAACATGGAACAACCGATTAGTTCTTGCTACTGGAACACCAACTCTGTGTCTTTTATCAATGCGTGGTGACACGTAGTTCGAAGTCCAAGCAAAGCCGATCGCACACTTATTGTTTTCACGAACTGTTCTAGCGCGCCTTGACAGTAGACCATTGTCCCTCGACACGATTTTCACATGCCGCCGACAGAAGATATCGCAGGTGAAGGCGACAAAGGGACTACTTCGGTTTTTGAAAGAGACGGGATTGGACAAGCGGCTGTGAGAGTGACGTCGCGTACCATGCCAGAATGATGGACTCCAACGGACCATGTGTGTGTGCTGTGATATGTGCTCTCTCTCCCTCTCCCCCTTCCCCATCTTTAATCTCCCCCATCCCTCTCCCATGTGTAGGGTAGCAAACCGGTCAAGCCAAACTGGTTAACCTCCCTACCTTTCCTTCTCCACTTTTTCCTTCCTTCCTTCCTTCACGAACTGCACCCCTTCGCACCGCATTCCCAACAGGAACTTTGACCAATTTGCCCGAATAGCTAATCGGTGATGTAGAGACCTCAGTACACTGATGGAACGCAAGTGATCACTAGCTTTGAATGCAGTTGCGCTAATAATGACATAGGTAAGGACATGAATTCTGAGTCGATACTGCAATGTCAGGAAGGTGTACTCCGTGCAAACTACTTATGCGCGTTTATTAAATTCGTATTATTTATTTATTTGAAATACTCTCAAGGCCAGATGACGTTACTTCAGTACATTATTCTTCAATAACAAATTTAATTTATGTATATTTAATGCAGATGCTTTGTCCGTTCCATTTCTTCCAATTTGCTAGATGAAGATGCGCGGTGTAAGGATAGCGCTGGTAATGTTAACATTATCTAAAGATAAAGTGAAAGTGGCCGGTTATAGGTCAAGCTCGTTGCTATCGCACAACTCGGTGCCAAGTGAATTCTTTTTTTTCAGAACATTCTTGGAAGGGTATACTTAACTAAAATCTGCGTTCTGTAGCTTCACAGAGGCCCGGAAACCAGATACAAATCAGGGCTTGACGTCGCGGCGCACATGATACACCACTCAGCTGTACATCCACGTTCAATATGAGCTGCAACACCTGTGCTAATCAGTGAACGGGCTCCAAGACTGCATGGTGGCGCCGACATTAAAAAAAAATCCAGAATACCACTCTAATTACTGGTACTTACTAAACCTATTTTTAATGCGTCAGAGCCGCTGTGCAGTATTGGACCTCCTGCGAGCACGGGCACTGGTGTTGCAGCTCATATTGAACGCAACTGTACGTATCATATGAAATCTTAACCTGAACAGAAACAAAGCATAAAATAACATGAACATTGCTATGTCTTCAAAATTCAGTGCTGTTAATAAACCAAGACTTGCGCTGGAGGATCTCGCGTCAGTTCATAGTTGTCAATGCTCAGGTTGCGTAGTGTAACACACACGCAACACAAACTCGCGGGTTACTAAACTTCACGGCAGCCAAAACCCTGTCTCGTATGAGCTGTGAAATCACTCACCTGGCACTTTCCTTTAGCAGGTGCTGAAGCTGAAGACTATAGCGGGTAAGCGCTCTTTCGTGTACATAGAAATAAATCATCGCTTCATTTTCTTTCTTTCTTTAATCTCTTCGAGTGCTGTCGCCTAATAACAGTATCCAGCCTGAGCTGAGCCTGAGCCTGAGTTTGTACTTTTGAGACTTTCGACTACATAGGTGTGGAGACATTTGCCATAGTCTTCCTGTGGAAACGTTGCTCTAAAAGTCCTGGTGCTTGTGTGAAAAGATTTGATATGTAACCGTGAACCCTGAATGATGTGTGACGAAACCACCCAAGAGATAAAGAGTAGCGGGCGCCTTAAATTGCGCGCCAAGATCTCCTTATATCATATCAATAAAAAAATGGCAGCTGGAAGGCTCTGTGTTTAAGTTTCCCCATAAAAGAATTATCTTTCCTCGTATATTCGAATTACAGACCAGTGCTATCATGTCTGCAGCTTGTGCGTAAGTAGTACGTTACGCATTTTTCTGACGCGATTTAATGTTAAACATTCATTTAGCTCAATAGTGCACATGCGCTTGGCGGAGGGCCTAGAAGAATGAAGACGTATGCTTCACCTCCGCGCACGTGCGTGCGCATGTGACGTACGTTGATTGTGGTAGTGTTGCTTGCCTAACTTCGGCGACAGCTTCACTTTAGATCCACTTTCAGAGGGTGGAATGGAGCTGGATATTTTTTTTTTTTTCAGCGCGCCGTAACGTGACGATCCGACATAAACGGCAGCCAAACATGTTACCTGTTTAAGGCCATCCATGGCCTGTTCTAAGCACCGCCGTTTACCAAGCGCGTACATTCTTCCTTTATTTAGAAAGTTGGCCTTGCGGCGTAAGAAGAGTAAAGAATCTGATTCGAACACCTGTGAAAAAAAATATACGGACCACAGGTTCACAGAAAAAAGCTCAATTTATACGCGATCCCGACGCACAAACTGGTGTCGGCGAGCACACTGGAAAGCTTGCACTGCCATGTTCGGACTGCAGTCCTCAGTTTCAAATTACATTTTTGTCGCGAAATCCCTGGTCATAATACTTTTTGCTCAGGTGAGCATATCCTATACCATGGGTATTCTTTATCATAAAAACATATTAAAAATCGTCCTGTAGCCTACCTCAGAAATCCACGCATAAAAATTGTATAATTGAATAATGAACAAAATGTTAATAACAAACTCTTTAACTAAATACTTTAGTGCATATATTGAAATGTGCCAATTGAAGCCAATGATTTCACAAGATATATTCACTTAAAAGGAATCTTCAAAATAGCAACAGTTTTGATATACGGGCTGTCAAAACTGCGGTAAAAATGCCCTTTTGTTCTATTTACTTTCTTAAAAAGGCATTTTTATAAACTGAAGCTAAAAAATTACTGCAACACCAATGCATGTCGCAAACTTTGGGAACATATGTCTCGAAACTGGTACCATCCTCAGAATTCGTACTAAGTGAATGTAACTTTCAAGGTCATTGGCTGCATCCATAAATTACAATATTCACCGTAAATAATTAGTTTACAAGTTAATTAGCGAAATATTGTTAATTAGATAAATAATCATTTTGTTTTTCATGCGAATAATGCCCGCCTTTAGATTAACCTACCTCAATATGTATAATTGCGCTACATCTCGGGTGTGTCCTTAAAAATACCGTTAACGACACAAAAAAGTAAAAAGAAACATAGTTCTCGATAATGTTGATCAGCAGAGATCTATGGTGTGAACCATAGATCCATAGATGGTAGTCAGGCGGGCAGCTAGGATGTATGCCCACTTTCAATCAACAAACTAAGTTAGCTGCATATTCAACGCTTTTTGTCCCACATTAGAGTACGCGAGCGTCGCGTGGGATCTGTTGAAAAAAAACCTGGTGGATAGAATTGAAAAACTTCGAAGAGTGGCCAGATTCATCTTGTCAAAATATAGTTCAACCGACTCTGTAACTGAAATGCCCAGGAAGCTCAACCTACCCCTACTTTCAGTAGGCAGAAAGATAGCTAGACTAAAATTTCCTTATCTGATTCGCCATAACTGGTTTAACCATAATACACAGCAGTACATAAAACAGCGTCTGTCTCGAACAGTACGAAGTAGCAACCTATAGAGCAAATTCAACCCATTTCAGCACGAACAGATGCACATGAGTACTCGTTTTTCCCCAGAACAAAAGAGGAATGGAACGCGCTGCCACGTGAATTACTAACAGTAGACAGTCTGAAGAAATTTGAAACCACACTAACAATTTTTTTTACCTCGGCTAGAAGTACATAGCTGCTACTTTAATAATGGTAATTTGTCTAACTTACGTTCCTGGTTGTAACACACATGATTATTCCAGCGGCTGTGGTACATTTGATACCACCCTATTGTAATTTGTCTTTTGCTTCTTCTTGCTTTGCATTGTGCCTTCTCCTCTGTATATGCCTTATTTGGCCTGTTCGAGACTGCCGCAGCACTGCTATCTTGTTTCGTTTCTCCTGCGACCGCCCTGTAACGGCCTTCAGCCAACAGTATTGAGGAATAAAATTTAAAAAAAAAGTAGTGCGCCTTCACGTGCGTATCTCCCGACAAGTTCACAATAGATGCGGCAGGTCCGCGAGCGTCAGAATTACCGACTGTACGCCGGAGACGGGTCGCCACCCGGTGCTTCTCTCGGGCAACAAGGGGTCAGCGGTGCAGGTCCTACGCAAACATCGTGCAGATCAAACAAACTCGTCCGGCGGTGGCGTCGGAACGAGTGCCGGGCGCATCACAGTGTGATGTGGCACGACACGGCCCAAGCAGAATTCGGCAACGCGTGCACGTGCGCTGACACGCCAGCTGTTGTCGAAAGAGCACAGAAGCTACTTCACAGCTTTCTGGGCGGACAGTCGGTGGGTAGCGCCCGCGCGGACGACTGACGCAATTCATTGAACGTTGTCTTTGCAAATCAAGTTGAGCACAGTGGCGCATTGGGAAAATCCAGCTCCACCTATCGCAAGTCATGCACTGTTTTCATTTTCCCACTCGCTAGCAAGAAAACCCACGTCCTGCGCACACGTGTTTGATTAAAGGGTGCCAACATCTTGCAATTCGACGGGATTATAGCAACTAGGCTGACGGCAGGGTCATTCCACGCGAAACGTTCCAGACCCTAAAAGAGACCATCGCCGATTTTCTTGACAAAAAATGGGCTATAGTTGGTTATTGTGGGAATGAGGATTCATCAAAGTACTTCACACAATATTTTTTTTTGTGTGTGTAACATAAGCAGTTTTCGAAGTTATCCCGAGGAAGCAAATGTTGGTTGTAAATAAATTTTTTAAGCTCAGGTGTGAAACTAGGTGCAATGACAAATTTTCGTTTAGACGACGGTGGCGATATGGGCTTGTTGGTCGGTCATCATGGAATGGTGCCTCAAAAGAAACCAAGCCACCTTACTGCTCCGCATTCGCACGGGCTCTGCTCGTACCCCTGCGTGGATGTTTAAGACTGGCCTGGCGTTATCACCATTATGTTCAACGTGTGGTGTGTGCGGTGACATAGAACATTACCTAATGTGCTGTACTGTGTATAACGCGGAAAGGAGGGTGTTATTCGGGTCCCTCAAGAACACAGGACTTCCTCACAGTTCGCTTCAGGACATAGTTTTCCCGCGCGGGAACCGGTTGTGTAGGAATGAGGTCTCTCGCCTTCTGTTAAATTACCTACAGGACACGGATTTGGCTTCCACATGGTGAACTGAGGAGTGAACATTTGTAATTCGGAGGTCTGTGTCGGATTACGTGATTTAATTATTTTAAGTGTCGCTACGGTGGAGCAATTGCCGGCAACAACTGCAAGGCTAATCCCACCAGTAGCCTACAACAACTCAACTCAACTCAACTGGTGCCTGGATAGAGCAGCAAAACACGGACACAAGAAGAAACGAACGGAGGAAGACAAGCGCTAACTATCAACAATGAAATTTTATTTTCGCTATTGGTCGTACTTATACACACAAAGAAGCCACATGCGCAGCAATATCAAGCTCGAAGAGACGTGCACGACGACATGAGAACAATCTAAAACCGATACATCGAGAAGGCACCAAGAAAACCTAAATTATGCATTACAAATGCGGTCAGCTTTCGTGGCATGCGCAAATAATCCAATGTTCTCGCGGAAAATGATGGCGGCGGCTTGCTGATGCATTGGTCAGTGGCCGAAAGGACTTGCTCAGTTTCTGTTATGTTACACACTCGCATTTATACTTGTCTAAATAGCGGTGTTCTTTAGAAGAGGGCGACATGTACACATTAGCGCTTGTCTTCGGACGCAAAAAGGAACCTAATTCTTGCGTCCGTGTGTTGCTGCTCTATCCAGACACCATTCCTTCATTTAGAGTATCCTAACGGCGCACTTCTTTCACGTGACGTTATAGGTGAACCAATTTATAAACTTTCCGCATTTAATTGGCTCAATAAGAAAGAAAGAAATTATGCGATTTTAGAACAAAAATAACGTACAGCGCGAAGGACAAGGACAGCGAAAGACGACATACACAGCGCTGTGTATGTTAGTCTATTTTAGAACGTTTTGCACAAAGATTCGTGATGTCTCAGCCACAATAATTTGTAACACTTCTTTCTAGAATTTCTGCTAGAAGTAATGTCAGAAAATCAAAATTAAGTGCTTTCCCAGAAAATTACTGCCGAAGTTGCCAAGAAGTCACTTTCTGACGATGTTGAGACCGAGTTTAGGCATTAAGATCCTCCAGATTAAACTAAGTGAGATGGCTCATTATAGGCACCAACCTTACGGCTTGCTATTAAGAAAGTTTTATTCGAGTAAATTTTGTTTGAAGCGAGAAACTAATTGAAGTCCTCAAACAGTCTCGCCTGTAGGCACTACTGAACTGTGTCTTCACTGCAAAACACGTATGGGCCTCAAATGAATTCTTGCCGAGCTTATGAACTCCTTGTGCACAAAATATGGACGCATGCTTCTTTATTCGTGGTAAATGGGAGTAAACTATTACAATAATAAAGTCGTTAGATGAATGTAATTTGATTTTGGCTTCTAGCGCGAACTGAAACAGGGACACAGAAAGGAGCAGACAGGACGAGCGCTGAATGAATGTAAGACGTAAGAATGTAAGAATGAATGACGAGCGAGATGAATGTAAACCATGACTGCTTTAAAGTCGTCGTCAGGATGGAACAGTTATCAGGCAAGAAATATTGTGCTCGGCGCTGATTCATTGTTTTGTAAGTACTACAGATCAGCACAAACTTATGCAAGAGCCTGAATCATCTACACTGCGCACCAACCGAGTTGTAAAAGACAAATGTCAAGAAATTTTCAATCTACAGTTTGTGAGTGTTCGTGGACCTGGTCAAGAACCGTTTTCGTACTCGTGTTAAGCAGCAGAGGCTAATTATACTGCATCCGCGTAGGACAGAATGAGGTTAAGTTAGCCTCTATCTGCCACTGCAAAAAGCACACATCTATGGCATGGTAGTCTATACCTCACCGCCCTGAGCCCACAAAAATAGAATTTGAATTTGAATATACCTTCATTTCCAACAGATTGGGGGAGGCAGGGAAGAAAAGCGGCAGCTGCAGCTTGAAAAATCACCCTGCCCCCTATGATCACAAGACATGGGCAGCGCGGAGCTGCCGCGTGTTTTTGACAATACAAAAATACACAGTTGTGCAAGAATGCATGCGAAGCACGAAATGGAAAGTGAGTAGTTGCGTATGGAGAAGTTACACAATGTCTCACACATCACATAAAAAATAATATATATATATATATATATATATATATATATATATATATATATAAACAAGAAGCTGTACACTCCACTAATTTGCACTCCGGAAATAGCTTACCGTATACACATGAATATTAGTCCTGCTGATTCAGTCGAGAAAATTCTGACGGGGTAAGGGTACATACATCAATTCCAGATTTATTGTAAGCATTTAAAAGCCTTGATAAGGTGTCTTTTAGCATTTCTGAGCTGCAATTAGTTCTAGCACGGTGCACTGTCCAGGGTTCTGTGTTGCTTGAGAAATGTGAGGGGACACGTTCTTCTAAACATGATAATTTCACAAGGGATAGATCGCTTTTTCTGTTCATGTGATAAAACTTCTGGAAAGGTCGACGCCTATAAATTTCGTGCACTGTGATAATTTTAAACTTGTAAAATAAATGCTCGGTGTGTGAATTGTACGGAACATTTGCGAGAACGTGTACTATCCTTTTCTGTAATAAAAATAATATGTTTAAATTCGTATCAGTTGTAGTGCCCCATACGCCTTTTTCGATGTATTTTTACAGATGTAATGTGACGCAGCACACGTTCACTTGGCCACAGTGCACATGCGTGCCCGCCTCCCCCCCTCCCCCCGAAAAAAAGAGATGGCGGCGGCATAAAAGTGCTGTGCAGTGAAGACAAAATTCGTGAACGCCTACCGGTGAGGTTGGTCGCTTCAAAAATTTTTTCTGGCCTGAAATAAAATTTCTCAAATTATTATCGAGCTCTGATAGAAGCTGGAAACATGCGTATACTATGTCATGTACAACAATTCTTTTCCAACGGTATTGCACCTAAATACAAATGAATTCAGATGTCATCGCTACTTGTCTCCGTTTGTGTCCTCCCGGTCTTCGTCAGTGCAGTGGCGCGGAATATTCGGACCTCTATCCTAAATTGGAAAGCGTTAATATCATAGGAGCCGTGAATCGGTACTGTCCTCGCATAAGTGATTGTCCACTGCATGTCCGTGCAGGCTGCATGGTTGTGATTTATTTGGATGGAATAGGAAATATTGCTACTATTGTGTCGCCGGCTTTTCCACAAACAGTAGATTGTTTAAATTTCCAATGACGATGACATGAGGTGGCCCAGGGGGAAGGATTTAATGAGAGCAGCATTCCGGGCAAGTCGGTAATCCATTACTTAAATGATATTACGCGACAAAAAAAGAAAAAAACGACACGGATGTGAGAGACGACGACACACCTAGCGCGCTAGGTGTGTCGTCTTCTCTCACGTCCGTGTCATTTCTTTTTTTTTTTTTGTCGCGCAATATCATTTAAGTAAGGGAAAGATTTCTTCCGGTTATAAAGCTCAGTTTGTCAACATGCTTGTAGTGGAACACCGACTGCCCGTCGAGATGGCAGCAGAGTCCCTTTTGCGTTTTGTGTGGAAGACACCTTCGTCTGCGTATGTTATCTGAGCGTGTTCAACACATTCGCCGCTTTCTCCTCTCTCTCCCTCGCTCGTTTTTATTCCCCAGTATTTACCCTCCCCCAGCGTAGGATAACCAATCAGACGCTTTCACTTTGCCTGCTCTCATTCATTTTTCTCTCTTCCGTATCTTTCGAATGGGTTTCTGGTAAAGAAACCCTCGCAGTTCCAGAAGAATTGTCGGGTAAAACACCGCAATACACATTACAAAGAGTAACACAACGTAATTGCGTTGTTTCGTTTTATTATCGGTCCCGTGATTTCGGCTCTTTTATCCCTGACAGTGCTAAACCAACTGGTCTGCACTTCGACAATTCTGAAAAGAAATTTGTTCCGGTTCGGGGATCAAACCCGGCACAAACTACAAAGGAAACCCGTCTGGTTCTCTTTCGTTGATGCGTGCTGTTCTCAGGTGGACGACATTCTTTTTTCTTGTCCTTCCCTCAGATTATATTGTGAGGAAGAAATCTTAAATTGAAACTTACGAACGCAGGCAATTGTAACTAAAGGCAGCCTTCATCTTTTTTTACTTGTTTCTTTTTTACAACAACCGCAGCACTGTCAACGAGAGTTTTCGACCTGATGGCGATAATTAGGGGCATTTCTCCCCATTTTATTCGTTTTGCAGAAGGTGCCTACAATTTCCATAATGACTTTATCAGTAATGCTAAATTCGTGGTTAATTACCGAAACGACCGGTCATTCGCACGCTGTGGGGCGTCACATGTAATCAGTGCCGCGAATAATTAGGCAGGTGCGAATTAAACCTTACGGCACCCTCTTTAACACGCTGTGGTCTCAGCAAACGTAGAGCATCCTGATATTTCTAATGTATCATAGGCTATAGCACTCGAATTAAGCTTAACATTTGCTTCGAACGACTAAATAACGTTGTTGCTTCGCGTCTTGCCCCTCAGTCTGCTCGCTGTTTTCGACAGCGGACTTGACCGGAGCACGATGCCCGCACGCCAAGGAGCAGCACGACGTCACTCGCTGTCCTGCTCAGCCAACGCATGCCATCGGTGGTCGTTTCATGCGGATTAGGGCTACGTACCAACGCTTGGGCTATCAGAGACAACTTATAGTGGAGGTCTGTGGACTAATTTTCACCGTCTGAGGCACCTTAATTTGAGTACATGGGCGTTTTTGCTGTTGGCCCCCACCGAAACGGGGCCGCTGGGGTTAGGAGTCAAACCCACAACCTCATGCTTAGCAACAGAACTTCCCAGCCACCAAGCCACTGCGTGGAGTACGCATACCATTTCACAAATGTTTACTACGGCGATAACTATTACCAGTGATTCAACAAGCAAGAGAATGAAGGATTCTTGAGGCCTGTACGAGTGACATCTCAATGAATCATAGATGCACCAAGCGTACAAGTATCCGCTTCTAAGTTTGGTTTCCTACAAACCAATCTTGATTTCCATACTCGCGTAAAGTTTGGTAGGTTTGCGCTGTTACCACGAAGTGCTACATAATTTTACAGGTTTTATGGGTCTAAGATTTCCTTACGCATTGAGCGCGGTGTGTTCGGTATCTTATCCATAGTATGGGCCTTTTAGGTGGAGAAAGCAGAGTGATATTACGACTAAAATCTCATCCCTGCAAGTCCCTGGTGCTTTTCATCTACTGCGCCATTTTGGGAAACAATTTTGTATAATACCTGTAGATCTGATATCATTAGATTTTGTTGCAAGAAAATAACGCTTTTGTTGCAAGGAAAGGAATTTACGCAAAGCTCCAACCGCATCGTGCAGTAACCTAACTCTAACAAAGTCGGTTTTCCTTTTCTCACTGTCATACTTGTTAAACGCCCCTGAATAAACTCAGACACTAGCATTTCATTTGCATCTATAAGGCAAACTGTAAGCGTTGTGGGCTAGCGGGGTCTTCGAGAACATTGCACTGTTCCTGTGAAAGGCGCAGAAAGACTCCGTTGTGTTGTAACAGCTCCCGAACCAAAGCGGCGTCTGATTTTCTTTTCATTTTATAGGGAACACCCTGGGGCGGCATTAGTTGGGCGCCCAGCATACGAATCCCTTGCCGTTTCGGCTCCCCCGCCAATTCCTGGCGGCGCGAGCAGAAAGAAATTAAATGCCTCGAGGTGGCGGCTTGCGTCTATCGGTGCACTTTTCCGAAACACGTGTCCACTGCCGTTCGTCACGTTGGCGGAAGACCGCAGCAGCGCACCATAGAGGCGAACTATCGGAGGGCTCGTCGGCGTCTTTCAGTGGCGATTTGATTCGGTTCGTCGTTCGGGAGATCACACACTCGGCAAGGCGCATGCCCCACATTAATCATGTGCAGGGTGATTTTCTGTGGCATCGTTTATGTAAAGGCTATGTACAAACCAATGGAGCATTACTGATGCATACTGAAGGTTAATAGGAGCAGATTAATTAAAACATTAACGCGTAAGCTGTGGTTCGCGCGCAGCGCAACTTCGTTGTTGATTTCTTGGGAATGTCGCGTGTCTGAGGGTTATTAAGGAAAAGCATGCCATGAGTAACCATTACCACTGCAGTAGCTGACCATGCCCATACGAGCAGATATACTGCATAATCACAAACAGAAACAACAACAAAAGAAGCCTTTGCAGATTTGTCTAAATTCGAGCAACTCGTACATCAAGGACATCAAAGCTGTACAGATGAGTTTCCACACCTTTCAGTAGTCCTTGCGTCCTGTAACACGGTATGCACTCGTGCCTAAACATTCGCAGCACAGGTTACATGTGACGTCGCATAGTGTGCAAAAGTAGCCTGCTTGCACAAATATAACGCGGTTTTCTTTTCCCCCGAAATTTACGGTCACCCCACGTCACATTCAGGTTCGCGACACGAACACAACCTGGTTTGTCGTGTATCACTTTGCGCACGCTGGACGTAGCTCGGCTCGCCGTACTCTCCGCAGCCGCTGGCACTCGGCCCCGCGTAAAAGCTGCCCTCGTGGGAGTGGCCCCTGCGCAATTCGGGCCGTATTTCTCCACCGGATTTAGAACGCTGTTAGTGTTGGCAGTGCTGCGTCAGTGATTAATCGCAACTTCCAGCAAGACGGTCCGTGCTGTTGTGCAGGCACAGGCACGTAAGGCCAGCGGTCTCGGAAATCGCGTGGAAGGCTCTGCTCTGTTCGATTGTGCCGCAGGCATTTCTCAAGTGCTGCCTGTCGAGGGACCTTGGCGGGTGCCACGGGGCAGGACGCCAGATGCTCTGACTTTATTTTGCTACGTTAGTTCACAGTGATGTTCGTTAATGCACTGCGGGCATTCCCTTTTATACGCGCCGTTTTTTCTTCCCTTGTGGTACAGCTTCGGGTTATGATCGCAATATATATATATATATATATATATATATATATATATATATATATATATATATATATATATATATATTTTCCTGGGAAGTCGAGAGCCCTCTTGTGTTCATGGTCGCATTATTTACGTGCAAATACTGTGACTTCCGCTGTAGGAAGAACGCGGATAAAACGTTAAAAAGATAACCGAAAGTCGACGCCTTCAACAGAGTTAACCACCATTTCATGGCCGCATTTTCCCGCGTCGCACTCTGTGAGAGAGAAAATCATTTTAACACTGTGCATATCGTATATACTGACTGCTCCATCTTTGGCGGATCTCAAGATATAAAAGAGCGCAAGTTATTTCCTATAAGCGCTACAGTGCGTGTCGTTAGACAAATGACCTCCATTATAAATTATTCTTTCTCGCTGCAAGCAGTGAATGTCCAAATTATGCAAATGCGTACTAAAAGAGCCGACTCCACCGCAGGCGGCCACGTGGAAGCGCTCGGTCGACCTTACCGCCAACGTGGGAGGAAATCAACAATGCACTGCGCTCAATGTTGACACTTGTTATCTCTTCCGATACGTCGCCGACTGGGTAATACGATGTGCAAACAGGCATGCATGCCAGCCAAGCTTTTCGCCGCTTATTCGATAAGCCCCGCCCGAATCGATAATTCGTTTGTCTTACAGGAAAGCGAAGCACTTTAGCCGGACGTGTTTTCTAAAACAGTTTGCGCAGCCTCGAAATTCCCGACTATAAGGAGCTTAGAACACTTCCTTAAAGAATTCGAGCAGCAATGTCATAAAAAGGAAAGAAAAAAGTGCAAGGCTCATATTGTACGTCTTAGTTGCACCTTAGAATGCCTTGATGATTGAGGTCTATTATTTGTCGTAGTTCGAGGTGAAACGTCTGTGAATGCATTCACAGCTCATGAGCTGGCTATACATGGAATGAAAAAAGAACGGCAGGGTATAATCGTATTGTGCGGAATTTCCTTGACGTATGCGCTTTCGTTATGGTGTACATGTACGCGACTTGTCCTTGCCGATTCTGTCCGCTCAATGAAAAAAGAGAAAAAAAGAAGAAAAAACGGAAACATGCACATTCAGGTGCGGACAACTTGAATTCCCTGCATAGGTTCATTGCGATAACGTATAACCGCTGTGTTTAGAGTACTTTTACACACTATGCTCAAAATACTATACCATGTTTGAAGACATGTTCGACGTGCCGTGTTCCGTCAGCAATGCTAAATTAATAGATTTTCTTTAATTATCCATAACATCTGCAGCCAATAATTTGTGCCCGTGCTCTGAACCGATCATTCCAAAATTACTGACGGTAGGCTAAATCAACATATAAATACTCTGCAATTGCCATCTCTCACTGCCCTCTCAAAATTAGCGTCATATACAATATTCTCATATAAAAGTCTATCTTCTGCTAGAGACAAAGAGAAAGCTTTAATGATACGAAATGCAGAGAGGCTGGCCTGAGGTACATTCCTCCAACCAGCTACTCTGCTCTGGGGGAAGATAAGAGGGAAAGAAAGAGGAAAGAAAGAGAAGCACGATGGGTGGCGATGACGACAGGAGGAGGCTTTTGAATATATAACAAGCTCTTAGGTCTGCACAAACCCTACAGTCCAAGCCCGTACTTTTTAAAGAATCAAGTAAGGCATGGATGGCCTGAAGAGTAGATTTAACGTCTCGCCAAGGGCCTAAAATAACGTCATCCGACAACGGTGGGCTGTCTAAGCACTTAAGTTCTTTGCTCACCTTTGGTCGCTCTTCCACGTACACTGAGGGCAATCGCACAGCACACGTACAGCCACATGCGCAGCTCACAGTCTGGAGACTCGGTGCGTCGCATTAGTTGCACGCACCCGCGCGTAAACGCCACCCCCAGCCTAAGTCTGTGCTAGAGACTGGCACAGCTGCGTTTCATCGTTGGTGTTAACCTGAATTTCATGTTAGAGTTCAACCTTTAGAATGCGTCTATGGTGATTTTCTGGATTGTAGCAGTGCTTTCCTGTCGTTTTGCGGACGACACAAGAGAAGGCAGTTGGCGTATTGCAAGCAGTAGCTCTGGTTGTTCGAGTGCCTTTTTCGCTTCGGCATCGGTCAGTTCTCATCGTTAGCTTTTACATGAACCCTTCGGCCCGATAAAGCGAATAATCCCTACTTAATCAGGTTTAAGTGAATTCACCATATATACGGATTTTTCATATGGAGATCCCATAGAGAAACTTTGTGTTCCCTTATACTAGTTGGAGAAGTATGGGAGAGGCCTTTGCCCTGCAGCGGGCGTAACCAGGCGGATAATTATTATTATTATTATTATTATTATTATTATTATTATTATTATTATTATTATTATTATTATTATTATTATTATTATTATTATTATTATTATTATCATCGTCATCATAAGGCGGGCATGCCCAATGAGATAATTCGGAACATACTGGTTTCCGGAACTTGTCCCATACACACAGGCACAAGTTAGACAGCCCCCGGAATGTGCGTGAAGTTCCCTAATAATGCTAATGCATTACAACGAAGACCACCGCAACACATACAATGAACAATCACCATGCAAGAACACATCTTTGGCATCACGTGCGCCGCATAGCCACAAGTGCAGCAAACGTCGATGCGCATGCTTGAATAAGTGTTGATAAAACTAACAAGACCGAAAAGTAATAAATTATTTTGAAATCTCTAATAATTTATATTCTATTCAATTGCATGTTAAACGCGAAAAGAAGGTATGTTGGTATAGGCATCCACTGAATTCATTTGAACGAAATTTGTATAATTTAAAAGAAAAGTCGAACTCTACGTACTGTTCAAAGAATTCAATTTAAAGTCATGCAGTATTCACAAATGTTTCCCATAAATGTTAAACAGGTAAGAAAATAAAAGATTAAGTTCACAAATTCGTAACTCGGCATGAAAGAAGTTTGCCGACGACTACGATACTCCCTAATGCGAAATTTGAGCGCTGCTCTATACGCTATATTGACTGGCGAGGACAATCTGTCTCGTGCGGCACCCGGAAAGCGGAGCGAAATGTGGCGCCACTGCCTCGCTAATCGGGATATGGTGAGAAGCAGCGCGTGGGCGACGCGTGGGCGCAACTCACAGCAGCCGCCACAGACAGACCTCTGCTCACGCAGCGCTTTGTTTCCGTATATGGTAATGGTAGACGCGCTCGCCGCATGCGATCTGTTAACAGACGCCCGCGCGCTACTCTGGCGCCATCTCGTAGCGGTCGTCGCCGCAGAGCCCGTCTTGCGCGGCACTATGCTTTTCGTCTCACGCTTTCGCCATACCATCCGCTCTCTTCACTATCGCCGTATTTCATCCCCCGCTGCTTTTCCGCGTTCGCTCTTCCATCCTTCGCTGTGCTCGTTCACTCGGTTACGCCTAGGGAGGACGCCGGTGGACGCCTACGGTAAACGCATGAACGGGCTAAAAAACTAAAAACCTAAAGGGCACAACCAATCGTTCGCGTGTCTCCCGCCTTCTTTCGTGGTCCTCGTCTGGTTGTGCGTTTTAGGTTCGTAGTCATGTCTTACCAACACGCCCAAACATCCACACTGCAGGAACGGGAGCCCAAGAGCTGCACTTTAAAACAAATATAGCAAGTATGAAAGCTGCCTGAAGTGGACAAATTTAATAAGTTTAAGATTTACCTCAAATGAATAGGTTATTTTCTTTCTGTATTACCAGCTTGTTGTTAGGACTCAGATCAACGTACAAAACTTCAATTTTGTACGCCTTAGACGTGTTCTCAATCCCCTTTTCGCCTTCCCCACTGCAGGATAACCTACCGGGCTCAGCCTGGTTAACCTCCATGCCTTTCCCTTGTGGCTTCTCTCTCTCTCTCTCTGCAGTCAAGAAAATTTGAATTTGTGCTTCTATTGCAAAGATAAACGTTACAAATATGTTTCCTAACTTTTTATCTAGTTCGCCAACTTTTCAGCGATTTTCTAGAAGAACAAGGAGAGCCCAAATAAAAAATCCGGCAGAAGCCATCTCCCAACGACTGTGGACGTTAATGAGATCAGCATTAAGGCTATGCAGCTACGCAACTTATTGACAAGGGTGAAACGCGTCATTTATGAGGCGTCTACGCAGTCGGGCTCCTTTGTCGAGCTGGGATGGTGATGTTTATGTTATGTATTACATGTCATCTCATGCATTCGTGTCATTCATGCCATGCATACCATGCATGCCATGTCAGGCATGTCATGTCATTCATGTTATATATATTCCGATATATAGATCCAACTAAAGAGACCACTACAATGTCATCCAGGCAGCGTGACATACATGGCACGCAAATTTTTATAAGCTGGCGTGTTGGCATAGACGTTGTTTTTTACAACGTGACCATACCTCTCGCGAGCGAGTCATTGTCTATGCCAGTCATCGCCTGTCCACAGCAGAGAAAAATTATACAATTACTGAACGGAAATGCCTCGCTGTTATTTGGGCTGTGCAATAATTCTGCCCGTATTTACACGGCCGCCGTTTCACGGTCGTTACAGACCATCACGCATCGTGCTGGTTCTCCTGGCTGAAGAACTTATCAGGTCATCTTGGGCGCTGGGTGATTCACTTACAAGAGTACGACTTCGACATAATGTGCAGGTCTGGAAAGAAGCACCAAGACGCCGATGCTTTCTCCCGTTGGCATAGACGTTGTTTTTTACAACGTGACCATACCTCTCGCGAGCGAGTCATTGTCTATGCCAGTCATCGCCTGTCCACAGCAGAGAAAAATTATACAATTACTGAACGGAAATGCCTCGCTGTTATTTGGGCTGTGCAATAATTCTGCCCGTATTTACACGGCCGCCGTTTCACGGTCGTTACAGACCATCACGCATCGTGCTGGTTCTCCTGGCTGAAGAACTTATCAGGTCTTCTTGGGCGCTGGGTGATTCACTTACAAGAATACGACTTCGACATAATGTGCAGGTCTGGAAAGAAGCACCAAGACGCCGATGCTCTCTCCCGTTGCCCACTTTCGCTCCCTCATCACTCGTCCACGCCTCCACAAAATAGCCTGTCTTGCGAGCCATCTTCATCCCCTTTATCAATAGCAACACCGGACCGGCAAGGCGATGGCTGTCATCACGTTCTTATTGCACACCAGCATGCAGACCTTTACTGTCGGACGATTCTTGACCCCCTCAGTGATTTCGAAGAAGGATGGAATTTCGGAGTCCACGTCGTCCAGTGTGACACTTGCCCCTGTTAAGTGTCTGGTTCTTAAACAAAGAAGCGCAAATTCGCCTACGCTTATGACGATGCGACATGCTTCCGCGATGGCGCTATCGTGAACTTATCTCGCCGCCTGCCGGTAGCTCTATAAAGCAGCTTTTCAGGGAGAGCTGCCGCGTGTTTCGGGCTCGGGCAACGCGCGGAAACCCTACCTGAAACGCTGCTTTCTGGGAACTGTAGCAGCAGCCAGTGGTCGTTCCAGCTGTTTCAGCTCATCGTCCCATTTTAAGCAGCCAGGCAAAATGTCATCGTCCTGTTTTAACTCTGGCAAATGTCTTGCAAGAATGGGTGCTTGACCATCAACATTATCGCTCATTGTCGACACGCGTATGCGATTTGCACTAAGTTTATAAATAAACAAACAGAACGAACATGGAGCAAAACAAACGAGCCAGCGCAAGAATGCGTGCCCGGGAGGCACTTGTCTCAAGCGAAGCAAACGGGGTACAAAAAAATAGAAAGTCTAGAAATCTGCTGCGCATGTCACGTCGCTGAAGGTAGCGGTGCAGAAGCACCGCCCTAGAAGGGTCAGTTTCTCCCTCTTCAATTTATTGGACACGCTGTGCCGTCTCGTTGGGCTGCTGTGCTCGAAGGTCCCGTGTGACGGGTATTCGTCACCACCTAGCGCCGCAGACATTTTAAAATATCCTTTTCATTGAACAGTGGCCTTGACCGTTGTTTATTATTAGCGTGTAACTTGAAGAGAGACTTGACTGCGCATCTTTCCGCACACTGTAAGTTCTGCTCTTGTCAACATAGATTTCGTGATGTAAAGATTCTGGGAAACAGCAAAGACAGAATGGTCCGTGAACTTCTGCAAGCATTTATTTCTCTCTCTCTCTCTCTCACACACACACACACGGAATAAAGCGATGCATGTGTTGACGTCTGTAGTTTAGTATGACGCGGACAACAGCTTTTTAAGTCTTACAAATCCTTTTCGATAAACGCCCTCTGTAGCACGTCCACTGTGGCTAATTCATCTGCGCAATGGAAGGAATATATACGGAATGATCATTCTTAACTTTCACGGAATTTTTTAAATCGCCTGTTACAGATAACGTAAGCTTAGTCCTTTTGATGGATTATTGAGACGGGCGGAAAGAACTTGCACGGCAAATCAAAACACGTATACACCTAATTTAGACGATTCACTAATTAACTTCTTAATTACTTTACGACAAATATTGCAATGTACGAGTCGTAGCCGATGAGTTGGCAAAGCATATCCACTTGGAATGAATTTCCAGAATGACACCAGTTTGTAGATAAGCGCCATCAAACTCGTCGCAAGAATGCACTGTGGTCCCATTTAATTTTGAAAAAAAAAAGATATTTTATGCGTTGAAGCACTAAAGTAACTGGAGCCCCATGTGTATCGTCCTACACTTTGGGAAATAATATCGCGAAACTGGTATCATCCTGAAGATTAATTTGAAGTGTAAACGTCTTGAAAACTCGCCGGCCACGTTTAGCACATCGTAATATGTGCGGTAATGTAACTAAAATAAATTGTATTTCTTAATTCTTTCAATTTGTTTCGATTTGTTGTGATAGTAATGTCCGCCTCTTCGAATACTCCAGCTCAAGGACAATAATTATGTTATATGCCACGAGCGATTTTAAACATTCCAGAAAGATTAAAACTGATCGCCTCCTATAGTGTAGCTCAATGCCATTCAGTAAAGTTGTTAGTGGCGCCTGTGAAGTGTTCTGTGTGCCTATTTTTTTGTGGTAGTGCTCGTGCGCTACCTCACGTCGTTAAGAATGCATCCAACCCAACATCTCCTTTTGGAGTGTATCTTCTTAAATACCCTTCAGCTGCATCATGCAGTCCCGCCACCTGCGTCCAAAACGCAGCTCGAAGTGATTATCCTTGTACTTTCGAACAAGATAGTTCTACGCTTCGCTTGAAACTGCAACAGGTTAATGGTTCTGTCATGAACGTTAAGCGACGACTCCAAAACGAATGAGCTGTCGCACCTTTGGTTCTTTTTACACTGTGGAACTTTCGTGGCATTGTGCATCACAGGGAGCAGACAGGAGGAATGTCTCGTAATTATGCTGCTGTACTCAGATAAGGTGAAGTACAGAGTGCTCTGCATGTGCCAAAATATAAGAAGAAAACGAACGAATGCGGCGTTTAACCTAATGCAGCCGCTGCGGCAAAACCGCCTCGTCCACAACGCACCCGCGCCGCCGCGGTTTCCTGCGGCGTTGTTATCTCGCTCTTCATGCGCAGTCGCTGCGTCATGGCAAGAGAAAGCTCGGCGGCGGTCGCCGCTCGCAAGTGTAGGCGCTGCGTCATTGTAAAGCCGGCAGCAGTAACCATGGTAACCTAGTGAAAAATATTTGAAAGGGACATCTCGAGTAAAAAGTTTCGTTGCATTTTCAGCCCCCCAAAAATTTAACAAATTGCCGCACGGCTGCAAATTGAGCTTGTTGCTACATCTTTAATGAAACAGCGCTAAAGGACGGGACCAGACAACATGCAAGAAACTGCGCCCATGTATTGTCTTTCTTGCGCTGTCGTTTAGCGCTGTTCCAAAATTTTGGAACAAGCTTGAGTGAATGAACGAATTCTGGAGTTTTACGTGCCAAAAAGCACGATTTGATTATGAGGCACGCCGTGGCGGGGTACTAAGGATTAATTAATTTCACCAGCTTCAAGCCTTCATATTCCGTAACTATATATTTTACTGAAAAAAAGAAGGTTGTATGTATTCAGCCCTTCGAATCTCGTCGATCGGGCCCTGCAGTGATCATCATTAAGCGTAGTTGGAAGTACACGAAAAATTCTGAGTTTGACCGTCCTGTATAAACTGCGAAATGAGTAGGAAAAGTTGGAAGCCAGGCGCTTCCGGTAACGAGACCATGCCAGTCGAAAGCTGGCTTGCTTATTCTGAAAGGCGATATGTTTTTGCAAGTACTGACACATATTAGTCATTCACAAAAAAGCGATAAAAGAAAATCATGAATGAAAGAAGCAAACAATTACATCAGAAGCTACAAATCTAGGAGTACAACCTTTCTATTCGGTACTTCTCTGTTATCTCGAGCTATTCCGTGTTCCCGCTTGTCTCTGAAGGCCTTGAAATATTTTCATTTTTTTATTATTTGCAATGATGAATCTTGCGGTAATGGAAATAGATTTACTCGTCCGGAACGTGCTAGTATACGATCGTGTTCACGGACCTGCGTAGGGCGAGCTGAAAGTTTACTTCGCACTCGTTCGCCTCGCGGGCGAAGCAGTGATGACGTCGTGACGCGAACTCCGCTCGTAGAGAAAGGCATTCTTCGCCTTTAGATGGCCCACGTCATGCACTCGCCAACGCCACACAAGGACGCGCTCAATACGCGCTATCTTGTACGGGCCGTTTCTTATATAGCATTCATAGTGCTACCTCTGCAATAGGGCACGCCAATCAGGCCTCAGCCGTGCCTCTTTTAATGGTCACAAATCGTACATACAACTCGTGGTATTTTCAGCGCAGTGACTCGAAAAACAAATAGATAGGACAGAGCGTTCTGCAAGTCCTGTCAGACCTACTGGCGTGTCGCTTCCTTCGTGCTCGAAATATATGTTTATTTCTAAACAAGTTTCCAGGCACTGTATTATTTAATAAATGGAATTTGTAGCCCCGTTTACACAGGGGGGGAGGGGGGGGGGAGTTGAGCTCGCTGCTGTGTCTGAGAGAGAGACGTCCCAAGGGAAAGGCAGGGAGGTTAACCATACTTAGCTCCGTAGACTAACCTGCACACGCGAAAGTGGACTGAAAGATGAGAAAAGTGAAGTTCGCACTTTGAAATGGCACGCCATAATCAAACGTTCATCGTAAATCACCAGTGGTCATAGAGGTTGGTGCTTTTAAAGAGCCGTAGCAACACTTGTGTCTGAGAACGCTTAACATTTGCGCACTTTTGAACAGACATGAGTTTTAAGTAACGGCAGAGTGATACCCCATTTGCCTACATACGATACCCAAGAGTCACTGCACATACGACGTTAACAGGAGAATGTGCATAATAGAATGTAATAGAATACATAAGAATGTTCTATAATACTATTTTCCAGCGCAGGAATGGGATAATACAATACAAAACGCAGACCGCTCACTAGTTCCTGAGCTGGTTTACTACGAGCTCATAGCGACTCTGTCTTGTTCAATTGGTTGTCCCGCTTCTAGGCTGGAAAGTACACTGCGTAAAGCAACTGTTCCAAGAGCACATTCATGTCGGGTAAGACTCCGGTCAACCTTTGTTTTGAAATGAAACCGTCACGCAGAAGTAGTCTACTTTCGAACAACGTTGTTATGTCGAACTCCGAAAGCTGCCTTATTTCTACGAAGTTGGGAAGGCAGCCTATAGAAAACGTATGCTTTTGCTCATCTCTTCGCGATGCCTTCTCGCTCGCCGTCCGATTTTGTCCTGCACTGTTTGATATCAGAACTTTTAATGAGCTCTGATAGGCCGACGTGGAGAGCTGTGTTTACATCACTGTTTGCCACAGAAGGACGAAGCACGCATTCCCCATGCTCAATGTCGACCTTTCTTCTTACACGCCTCAAACAGGATGGCGTTAAAGAAAGCATCTGACCACCGTACTTTAGAAACAGAAATAGTCCGCTGAGTACAGTAGCAACAGAACAGCTGCGCAAGATGAGTTCAACTTGTCTTTAAGCTGCAGTTCATGCGCTGTCATAGAATTGGTAGAATGATGCTCTAGAAGTTTTCTAGTGCGCCCACATAAATAGAATATAATTAAATATTCATTTAGTATACAGTTGTGTCACTTTTATTTTTCATAAAATGAACTGCGTGCATGCCCAGCTCAAATAATGTGAACAAGTTGCACTGGATGCACTGGCACTGACTTCCCTGGCGAGCTGGGTTTTCTTTTTCGTCAAAAATGCGCAACCAAACTCAAATCTATATTTTGTAGTGAAGGTCATATTGAGTAATATATTAGGGCAACCATGCTATTTAGTTAACTGGCATCAAAAAATGAATTTAGAAATGTGAATTTTGTCCGTTCTTTAATTATCTGCATCCAACTTTACAGCGGCAGCGAAACGTTGCGCTCATTGCCAACTTTCCTAAATCCCTAAACAAAGAAGGCAAGACAGCGTACCTTCCACCACCCGGTATTTGCGAAAATTCCGGTGCCGGCCCCAGCTGCCCCATGCAGTTTCCCATCACGTGGAGCAGACTTGTCGACGACGCTTGTTGACGCGTGATACCTTTCGAGAAACATGGCCTAGTGGAAAGTCTACGAGCGGCTTCGTTACATGGCAGGCCAGCTCTTCTCATTATCGCGGCTCCCGTGGAAGCGCAAGAGCAGCCGCGCGACGCGCACGCCGTCTTGCGACGCGACAGCCTTTTCGCGAGATTTCGCGTTACTCGTCACCAGACGCGTCTGCCCGCGGTAGCCTTCCTGAGCCGTGATCTTTGTCTCGGGAATGATCGTCGCCCCTGCAGCAGCAATTGGCTGGTCGAGCAGGCACTGAGTCATGGCAGCGGCGCACACCGCTACTGCCGTGACCAGGCGCTCCCATTATTTGGGCGCACATGTGTGACAAAAGGCATACAAGTCAGAAACCATGAAGAATTGTGGAATCTTTCCATCCGTATTAGGAAAAACTTGGATATTTTAATGTGAGTACCGTCTACTTTCTTTTCCTCTTTCTTTTTCTGGAGGGGGGGGGGGGGGGGAGAGGACGAAGATGAGGGACGGCATGTTCGACTGGTCGCCTCCATCCTCCGGATCGGATTCTGGCAGATCCGTTGTTCCTCCAGCTCGTAGAGGCAGAGGACAAGCACACAACTCAAACATGCGACTTTTTCTCGGAGGTGGAAATGGCAGAGGCAAAACCACGCGACTACAGCAGACGTAGCTAAAGTAGCGTGATGCCGGCAAAAACAGCGGACGTGCCAATGGGACGAACGTTCGCCGAGACACCAGCGTGCAGTGGCCTAGTTTACGGTGGACCATCGCTAACAGCGGCGACGCTGTGTTGTGACATTGCGGAAAACGCTCTCAATCTCGACGACAGCTCCGAAAACAGGGCTCGGAGCGCCCGAGTGTGCTCGACGCGGGGGGAACGCGATCGAAAAAGAACCAGACGAGTGTAAGGCGCGCTCTCTCTTTCGACTAGCCGAAGACAATGCTGCTCGCGAGAGCGGTCTAGAGCGCTCCGAAACGACTGCAGCCCAAGATGCCATTGAGTCTCTGCGCGCGCAGTCTTGCCTTTTCTTGTCTCTGTTCTCTCTTCTCGATAAATGCAACAGTTCTTAATTGGTGGCCGTCCTACATGTGTGCAGGTGTGCTTGTCCTGTAAGAGGCTTGTCATACATGTGTGCAGGTGCGTGTGCTATAAGCAAGACGAATTTCGACCAACGCGCACATGGAACTGTTCACTTTCATACATTTCACTGCGCAGTTATTATACAATAGGAGGCAGACAACTTCGCCATTCGTGTAGCCTATGACTGCGCAACTTGAAAAAAATCTGGAGCGAGTTTTTCTATTCGTACGTTTCGCTATTCCTGCAGGGCACTGATGGTCCGTCAACCGAACGGTAGAGCAAACAGCAGCACGCCTCCTACGCACCCTTAGCGGTAAGCAAACCTTTCGCGCAACTACCCGCAGGTTTGCGCGAAGCGAGCTAACGCAATTAGGCGCAGTGTTCCCTGCGGGGAACAACAGGTCATTAGGGAGGTAGGTGGCTAAAACCGCCAACAACCACCGCCGCCGCCGCCGCGCAAGTTATGCAAATCGTCGACGACGCCAGCGCGCAAACGTGAGTCGCCTTCGGAAACCGTGTTCCTCCTTAGAAGTTCCGCGGCGTCCTCCAATATGGCATCCTGCCCCACAATTGGAAGGTGCGACGCTGCGTAAACTGCGATGCGTGCAGAAGCTGGTGCGCGGAAGCATGCAGTTCCGTGCTTGGGCGAAGCTCTTATGAAGGGCGTTTGTATGCCGCGGCAGAAGCACTCTCCATCGATGCCCCGTAAATAACGTTAAACGAGATAGCTATTAACGAGTACGCATTATAAACTGCAGCGAGTATGCCTTGTTGCTGTTCCAACAAGAATTAGCTTTAATTCGGCTCAACCGCGATCGTGCGTTTGGTCGGCGCCTGCCTAAGACACTGCCTCTCCCCCCCCCCCCCCAACCCCCTCTCCTTGTCATTGTGCACAGGCTGCTTTCCCAGACTTAACGTGGGGAAGCCGCAAAAGCGCGTGCGCAGCTGCGTAGGACTGGATCATCACACTAGCGCTTAGAAAAGGCATGGTTCGAGTTTTTGCGAGACACAAAGAATCTTGAAACTGTGTACGTTGATCCACGTTTGCAAAACCTGTTGGGGCGGCGCGAATACGACGGACAGAAAAGACGGGAGAGCACGGGCACTACGGACTGCTGAGTTTAAATTCTTAGAAGACCGGATAAAGAGGAGAGCACCCATGAAATGGGCATGCGCACAGCCCTTGTCGTGGTTGTCTTGGGCGCGTTAGCGGCGCACTGTTGCGAGCTTTTGCGTCGCCTATAGCTGAGAAAGCTGGAGCGACATACTAGCTTCTGAAAAAGGCCATCGGCACTCGGGGTCATGTGTCCTCCTTGTGTCGCTCCTTGTATTAGCAGGCTAAAAGCCTTACACACACAAAAAAAAGATGTTAGTGAGAGCTACGGCTATTCACCTCTTCTATAAAGATTAAGGAAATATTTTGATAAGAGCCCCCTAACCAAGCTATAAATAGTGTTCTAGTGATGTCACGGGAGCAGCTTTTCAGCGTGATAGTACCCGAACATGGCTGACTTCATGATTGCAGAGTATCATATTATCAGGCGCACAATGTTTTGCATTTTACGGTGACCGTTTTTCACCGGATTATCGCTGTCGTCCATTTGACGCTCTGCGCAAAGCGTGCCTGTCGTGCTGTCGCGTTTCTTGTTTACGCAGCTTCTCGATGTTCTAGTACCCTACGAGACCGCGGTCACGCTGGCGTCAGTGCGAACGTTCTGTAGGAAACCTAACCTACCTTTTTCTTACTTACCGTCGCGAACGCCATCTTTGTGATTTTCGACATTCAGTGTCGTTACGTGAACAAGGGGTGAAATACTGAAGGCTATTTACAATGTATATTTACAAAAACAATTACTGCAGCTCTAGCCAGGCCAGCCTACTGCTCGAGACCCAGAAGCAGTTCGTCTTCGTCTGGGCGCGCCCGCGTGCATCGTCCAAAAGCAACAACGCAATATGCACGTAACATATAAACGAATAACCATGTTATTATAAGTAGATGTATTATATATTTCTGCACCCATAGTCACATCACTACCGATCAATGACGGCAGTTTGACTCAGCGGCTCTCCAGGATCCTCAGGCTAGCCACCGGATTTGAGCGATTCAGGATCATCAGTTAACCAACCTTGCGCCAACGGGATGATCGAGTGCTTTCACCGGCAATTCAAAGCAGCCATTATGTGCCGCATCGACTTGTCCTGGCTCGAAGCTCACCAAGCTGTCGCCCTAGGACTCCATTCCCCCTTCAAGCCCAACATTCAAGTGACACTTGCAGAGCTCGTCTACCGCGGCGCCTTCCCGGGGAATTCCTCTCGGCATCGTCTGACGCGGCGGCCACCACGTATCTTTGCTAGCTTTGGTGCACCATGTGCGTGTGTCGCCAGCGGCACATCATTTCGACCAACTCTGTATCTCGAGGAGGTCGCAACATGTACGCACGTATGCAGAGTGTTCGCTGAAACGCTCTGCATATGCTAAAAAGAGGTTGTGAGGGAGCGATATGTTTCCGTTATCATTAACACATGCACTTCAGCTTTGCAGAGGACCTATAGGTCATTGGGCGGAGCATCGTTGGTTCTTAGGAAACTTGACTTGGTACGAGGCCTCTCCCTGTGGGCCACTTTAAACCGACTGGACTCAAGACTGTTCTCCGAGTCGAAGATACTCGGACCGTGGCCACACCCGTCACTGGCACGAAAAGCGATTCGTGCACTAGAGCAACACTTGAAGTGCACCGGCTTAAGAGACCATTTATAGTGACCCTGTGCATCCTCCCAGACGCACTCAATGCTTACGCTCTCCCTTTTTCCTCTTTCTACTACCCTTTCCCCCACCTCCAGTGTAGGGTAGCAAACCGGGTGCTCGTGGGGGTGACCTCCCTGCCTTTCCTGTCCTTGCGCTCTCTCTCTCTGACTTGGTACGAGGCCGGGTAAAACGAGCGTTTCCCGGATTATTTTCGTCGTTTTGTATGTAGTACAATGCTCACGTGAAATACCCACACCCATGCACTGCCAAATTGATTTCCTTGTGAGTTACCGCTTTCAAGCAGTCACAAAAGGCAGTGGACTGCACGTTCAATGCGAAATAATTTTATTAGATATAGAAATGACATTTCTAACCTAGCTGACTTCTCCTCTAGAATTTGTAGCTACCGCTAACGACATTAAAGTATGCTTACAAGTGGCAGCGATGAACGAGCGATGAACGAGCGTTCAGTGTTTTTTTTCCCTCGTAACAGCACGCACAAGTTCTATGCGGACGTCACGCAAACCTAATGCCCCTGTAAATATAGCTCAGCGTCCCGTTTAGTAGTTTTTTTCACAGTTCTTCCACTTCTGAAGCGTACTACTGAATAGGCAAGACTCTGTTGGAGAAGAAATATGCGTAATAATTGGAAAGCTTACACATGAATTATCATGGGCAAATGTTGGTGATAGAGGAAGTTGAAATGAAAATCAACTACACGACACTCGTTTCTAGGCGATTCGCGTTTCTACGCTTGACGATTAACGATCGAAGCCAACTTTAGCACACTCACACGGGGTGATTCGCTTGAATTTTGATACTGAAAATTGACTGAAAAGAATAGTTTTTCCGTACACGCACAGACAGACAGACAGACACAGACAGACAGACAGACAGACAGACAGACAGACAGACAGACAGACAGACAGACAGACAGACAGACAGACAGACAGACAGACAGACAGACAGACGGACGGACGGACGGACGGACGGACGGACGGACGGACGGACGGACGGACGGACGGACGGACGGACGGACGGACGGACGGACGGACGGACGGACGGACGGACGGACGGACAGACAGACAGACAGACAGACAGACAGACAGACAGACAGACAGACAGACAGACAGACAGACAGACAGACAGACAGACAGACAGACAGACAGACAGACAGACAGACAGACAGACAGACAGACAGACAGACAGACAGACAGACAGACAGACAGACAGACAGACAGACAGACAGACAGACAGACAGACAGACAGACAGACAGACAGACAGACAGACAGACAGACAGACAGACAGACAGACAGACAGACAGACAGACAGACAGACAGACAGACAGACAGACAGACAGACAGACAGACAGACAGACAGACAGACAGACAGACAGACAGACAGACAGACAGACAGACAGACAGACGGACGGACGGACGGACGGACGGACGGACGGACGGACGGACGGACGGACGGACGGACGGACGGACGGACGGACGGACGGACGGACGGACGGACGGACGGACGGACGGACGGACGGACGGACGGACGGACGGACGGACGGACGGACGGACGGACGGACGGACGGACGGACGGACATAAATGTGGGGGGGTGTAAAAAGAAGGATGGAATACCACCCTTTTTCTCCTTAACATAACAGCCTACTTTATTAAGGCTTTCTAGGCTCATGGTGAAATTTGTGTCAGCAGACCTTACCGCCGGAGTGTCCGCCGAAGCGTCATCACGCCATATGAAGACAGATTAAAGAATGAAAAATGATTGATAGTGACAGTTAGTGAATGATAACGTTATAATAGAGATTGTTAGAGGTTAATGATGACTACCAAGGACTACTAATGACTAGTAACAACTTGTAAGGACTATTTGACTACTAAATGACCGGTACGTCTAACGACGGCTTGTAGTGACTACGAAATGACCAATGTGCCTAACGACAACTTCAAAAAGGTTACAATTCATTAGAAATGACTAAAAATGCTTACTAATTACCAGTAATTACTAATAATGACTGAAATGACTTATAATGCCTACTAATTACTATATGACCAACATGTCTGACGCCGGCTGGTAATGACCACAATTGATTACAGATGACTAAACATGCTTAGTAGTGATCAGTAATATTGCTAAAAGAAAGAAGAGAAAGAGAAGAGGCGAATGATAAGAGGAGGAAGAGTAGGCTTTCACCGTTCAGCTCTTACGAGAGACCTTAAGAGACCCTGTAATTTTTACCGCTATAAATATGACAACGCATTGGAAAATATACTGTTGCTAACCCCGCTTTGTCATGCATAGCTATGTGTATGTCTCTTTTATTCGTGTTGTTCTTCCCAGCCAGTGCGTTCTCAAAATTAACATGAACCAACTAGTACCAGTGATTGTGCTGCTTGCTTGAAGGACTAACTGAACTGAACAAAGGCAATGATAAATTGCATGGCTGCGCACATCTGGCCTTCCTGAGATATATATTGTTGGATTCTTGCGGATTATTACACTACGCCGAGACTGTCTCCACAATAAAGTTGTAATCCTCTTGGCGACTCACCAGGGGTGACTCCTTCAGTCATAAAAGATCCAGTTCGTACCAGCGTATTCCGCATTCTCATAGACTTTTCTGCTAATAATCAGTTACCAACAGCTTTCCATGTCTATGCATGCGTCGTTTTCAGCTGTGATTAGCCTCAAGAGATAGATAGAATTTATAGTCAGGAAGGACAGAGAGGTCGACCTGGGCTAGTGCGCTCGAGTCTGCTACTCTGCACTGGGAAAGAAAGAGGGAAGGGGAGTGAAAGTATTGGCATGGCTGATGACGATAAGAGAGGCGGTGAGTGCTTATGTATATTAGAAAGTGGCCCTACTAGAGCCGTTCATCTAGCTTGGTATTCTGTAGAAGCTTCAACAGCGCTTCAGTTGCCCGCATTGAAGCTTCAGCGTCAAAACAGTTACGCAAGGCCAACCAGGACAACAGTTAGTCCGTCTTAATGCCAGCCGTCAGCGGCGTTATCAGCACTTGGTCGTTGCAGTACTATTGCGTACAACGTTGTCGTCGTGCCGGTTGTGCCCTCTTGTCGTCATCGCTAAATGGCCGTCGTCGCTAAATGGACGCCAGGCGTGAACAGACCGGACTTCTGTTCGAGCTTAACGTAGCTCATTTGGCAACGTTTCGCTAATTATAGCTCAGCAGACGTCGTCGTTGCCGATCCAGCTACCGCTCTTCCTTGGTCTCACCTCAAACTTTCAGTTGAGTGGCTGGCAATGCTATTTCGTCTAGGGCACGGACAGCCACGCCATGCCGGCGTCGCGCGCTCTGGTGGCCTCACGTTTCTCGTCGTCTGGCACAGCGGCCAAGGTTCTTCGTGCTGCGACATTATAAAACTTGCAGCGAACCAGAAATGGGCGCGCCATTCCCACGCTTGCGCGGTATCGCCTCCGCCGACACTTCAGGATGCAATCTACACCGGTGCTTCGACAGCGACGAGCACTGGGTCCAACCGTGAGGCCGTAAGCGACCCGTCCACCCCCGCTTTCGACAAAGAGTCTGGCGAACCGTGCACGCCACCTTTGCACGGTTGCACAACGCGCTAAGAAAAACAAATGAAAAATTGTTTGGTTTCGAGTTTCAGGGTGTCTTTCTTAGTGTGCGTTTGAGTTGTGTTACGATTGTGCGACAGACAGAGAAGGTTTTCCTTGAAACGTTTATATCACTGAGCTGCCTGCAAACTGATCTGTTCTGCTAAGTGTTTGCCACGTCGCCCATTTAGTGCTGCTCCGGGAAAGTACACCTTCGAGAGAAGCCCGCTATTTCGGTAAGATGAAGGAGAAAAAAAAGGAAGATGGAAGGTGGGGACATGTGGCCACGTTATTCGTGTCCAATTTCAGAACGAACGAACTCGAAAGACCCTCCCTGACAGCGGATCATCTTAGGGGCGACAGGAACAGCGTTTGGTGTCAATAACTACTATGAGAAAGTGAATAAATTCTTTCACAGATCCGTTCTAAAGAATTTCTAAGTGCCACGCAAAACAGTGTTAGCTTTACCGATGATGGCTTCAATAAGGAGTTTCCCTTAATCTAGACAAGAGCCTTCTACTTTTCAGTATTTTATAGTGAATTTACTTTATCGTTGCGATGACGACAGGTTAAAGGCAGTTCTTTGGCGCAGCGCATGGACGCACACATCGAGAGCCTATACACAACCTACTGAACAGCCAGCACTGTAAACCGAAAGCGAAGCAAGGACAGAGAGAGAGAGAGAGAGAGAGAGAGAGAGAGAGAGAGAGGAATGTAGGAAGGCAGGGATGTTAACCAGTCAAGGGTCTGGTTGGCTTTCTTTAACGCCGCGAGCCCGGTACTTCCCAGTCACGAACGTCATGCGCGTTATCAGTGTGACGCAGCATTCTCGACAGGGAAGTAGCGCGCGCCGAGATTTCAGGAAAGGAAACGCAAGCAAGGCAGATGACGAATATTGTTGTGGGACAAATATACGCCCCAAAGGGTGCAACCGTTTTAAGAGTGTGCGCAAAGAAGCGGCAAAGAGATGGGTCACGTTCTTGTTAGCAGTTCGGGCACCTTCCGTTCTCTGTGACGCGCGTTCCAGTGATTCCTAAAACAGAATGGCCAATCGATGCCGAAGCAGGAGTTTCATTTTGCAAGTGGGACGAGTTGTCATGGGGCGGTGAGGTATTTGTGCACAGCATCTCCAGCACGCGAGGCGCGCCACCAGCGGGTCTTCTCTAAATATTCGTGCTCATAAAACGAAGATTCGCCCCTACAAAAAAAAAAAAGAAGGCCAGCCTTTGATTTTCATGGCACAGTTACGCGACAAGAATTTCTACATTATGCGCAGAGCCCGCGAACGCGACGAGCTGAAAAGAATGTACGTATTTATTAAAATGCTGCTACTTTTCGCGTCACCGGTAATCGTGCTTGTGAGTTGTAGCAATGGGTGGCTAGGCCTGGCTGTCGAAGCCGGCAAATGCTACTCCCGAGCATTTCTAACAATGTCGCTGTGTCATTTCAGCACACGTCTGCAGAACGAATGCCTCTTAAGAATGCAAGAAGATTTGAAGCCTTTTTTGCGCGCTGTAACAAAGCATTTTGAAAACACATGTAGTAGGGACGCATGCGGAATGTCTTGCTCCTGTAGATTCTCAAGAAGAGCGTATCTTTTATTACTTTTATTATTTTAACGTCTTGGTGACCAATTCGATAGCTTCAAGGAGTTCGTGTTTGCTTTTACGGTGGTGCCTTTGACGTGATTTTGTGCATTGTGCAATTCTTTCGTTTCTTCTTTTCCTCTCAGTTGTCGCACCCCTTTTATGCGAAGCATATTACGAGAGCTCAACCCAGCTCCTCAGGCGCGGCAGTGTCGCCTTCAATACCACGTGACACCGTGACGTCACGACAGAGGAGAAACGGGGCTCCAACTCGCGCCGTCGCTCGCGGCGTCGCGGCGGTATATAAGCAGCTGCGCTTTCCTCTGCTAGACACTCACGAGGTGAGATGCCTCCTGGAGACAGAGCTGCTCGTTGGAATGAGAAGCGAAGGTTGCGGCGTGCTACAGAGACTGATTTTCTAGGTGGATTTGGCTCAACTCTTGCAAGATGGGCTGGGTGGGAATCGAACCAGGGTCTCCGGAGTGTGAGACGGAGACGCTACCACTGAGCCACGAGTAAGATGCTTCAAAGCGGTACAAAAGCGCCTCTAGTGAATGCGGTGTTGCCTTAGAAACGAGCTGTTTCTAAGGCTCAGGCGTGCGTCGCTTGCTCAGGCGCACATTTCGTTGCCGCGCCGAACGCTGCGTTGCTCGACGCTCACCGCGTCCAATGCGGGGCGCGTAGTCGCTGCGCCGTAGCCCATTGTCTTACAACCCTTGGCGGGTCGACGGGAACGCTGTCGCGTTCCACTCTTGAAGGCGAAGCAGAGTAACGCATGAGTTGTTTCTTCGTCTAGCCGAACCAAATATAGCCAAGCAACAGCAGTTCACCAGGCTAAACAGTGGTTCAACAACTAAAATAAAGGTTAGTATGCTTCGCATCCTGGGCTTAACCTTAGCTAAGCCACAGCCATTTTTTTTCCCTTCCCCGGTACAGTGTATCCAACCGTACATATCCTCTGTTCAACCTCCATATCCTTTCCATGCGTTTCTCTCTTTCTCTCTTGTGCAAATCGAAGGCTTCAAAAGGCTTTGAGCGTTGCCATTGCGCATCCGCCTCAACGGGCACTTGTCCTGGGGCCGTATTCTGAAACGATCCACTTCGGCGAAACTCGATAAATAACGTACGTTATCATAGCGCGCGCAAACAGCGGAAACCGTTCCGAGCATGCACAGTGATGGCGACGCCATTTCTTTACGTACGTAATGCTTTTAGGTTAGATTGCAAACGCTAAACTAAAGCTGTCTAGTACTATCGCCGAGGCCACACCTTCGCCATCTTCGCGCATTGGTTGGCTGTTTTAGCGAGATCGGATGACCTGCATCGTTCGATTTTGCCCAACTAGTCAATCAGCGCGCTCCTGACGGCAAAACTATCGCCGAGGCGGTAGTATTGCCGAAGTGGTTCGTTTCAAATACGGCCCCTGAGCACACTTGTGCGCGATTGGGCTGCGCAGCAACGTTCGTTGGCGCCGTGTAGTGAAGTTCACTGGGTCGAGGCAATTTCCTTCTCAGTGAGCAGCGCCTTATTCGCAGGCCATCGCGAGTCGCGCTGCCCTCGGTGCAGCCGAACACAGCAACTACAAATCATACGAGGAGATAAGACCCGCGTCAAGTGAATGACAGCTTTCAAACACCGAATGTCGCTAGAAGCGAACGTTTCGACAAGGAGTCTTGTATTCGTCAGAGCAGCAACTGCTGTCCTTGTCAGCGTTCCTGTGCGCGTAGCTCAGCCTCTGTCACTGTCAGTGGGGGAGGGAAGGAGGACCGTTAGCTTGTAAGTAGGGTGGAGGGGAGTCCAAGTTCTCAAAATAAAAAGGAGGGGGAGAGAAACAAACGTGAATATGGGGTGGTGGCGTTTATATATAGTTGTTACAGAGATGGAACAAGTAGGAGTACTGCCGCTGGTTATTCCATGAACTAGGGGCGATAAAAAATTGCTAGTTTCACTCGAAGGCGAAGCACTTAAAGCCCTCTTGATCTACGCGCCTCCGGCAGCTTTATTCGGCGGAAAACAGCATGGATTGGCTTTGGAAGCACTGAAAGCGACATCAATGTTTAGCGTTGTGCTCTAGCTCCTCACGCAGTGTTCCGACGGGCACGGAGGCGACAATGGCGCGACGCAGCACGCGAGTCAACTACATCGACTGGCAGATGCCGGGCGCGTCAGAACGCTGGCGCGTCGAGGAACGCCCGTAGCAGTGGTTCGCATCTCGACGGCAGCGCGCGGTGAGAGGGACGGAAAGCCGCCGGCGCTTGTCAGCACCCAAGGGAAGTACTAGGTGTGCCATTTAGCGTGACATTTTCTACCCGGTGCGCTCGTACCAGTCTAGGCACCATGGTGTGGTTAGCACTCCAAACGCTAAGGTGTGGGCGCACTACACTTCCGCTGGCAGCGGAACGCTGCTTCGGCTCCGCCACAGCCGGTTGAGCAGAGCATGCTATAATGGTGCGTCCACCCGGCTTCTTCGTTTATGCAGCCAAACTCACTCCACGTTTCTGAAGACCTCACCCGCCCTTGCGTGGTCCACAAATGAAGACTAGTACCATGACTGCACGATAACGCCAGCGTATATTTGGCGTTTAAACGGAAAATGCCTTATTATGCGAAGCATACTAGCCGCACAACCACGCTCTTCCTTGCTGCGCCGCGCGCGGGCGCGTAGCTACCATATGACGTCATAACAGCTGCAAAAGCGGAGGCTCAACTGGTGCGCTCGCTTGCGGCCGCGTAGCTACATAGCCGGTTCTCAGCTCGTGCGCTCGCCTGCATGAGTTGTTTCTTCGTCTAGCCGAACCAAATATAGCCAAGCAACAGCAGTTCACCAGGCTAAACAGTGGTTCAACAACTAAAATAAAGGCTAGTATGCTTCGCATCCTAAGCTTAACCTTAGCTAAGCCACAGCCATTTTTTTTTCTAGGGTGAACCTATAGCAGTACCCCTACCTGTTCCATCTCTAATCGCCGAACACCATCACCCCCGCTTTTTTTTTCCTTCTTTCGTCTCCAACCCCCTCGCCCCCTTTTCGTTTTTTGAGCACTCCGAATTCTCTCAGCCCACACTACGCACCTGTTTGTTCTCCTCCTGCTCCCCCACTGAGGATTGGGGAGAGCGAACCACGCGTACATAAACGGTGCCAAGCAAAGCAGTTGCATGAATTGACTAAAACAACTTGCCTTGTCAAAATGCTGGCTACAGCCGACGTTCCGTGTTCGACAACTGTTATTGACTTCAAGTCTCCATCTTCCTGTGAACTTTTGTCTTGTTTTGACATCGTCGCTTCCCATCCTGGCGGCTGCCGACTCTCATAAATGTTTGTGTGTCTACATTTATCAAACTGGTTGTGCCTTCGGCGTAAGAGCACGCGAACACGAACTGAAAGTAAAGAACGAGTCATAGCGACAGCTGTTAAACCATAGCAATAATGTGGCTGCTTCCAGAAGAGGGTTATAGCGCCGAAAAAACACAACACACAGCAAGCGAGACGGGACAGGCGCGTCTCGCTGTCCCGTCTGTCCCGTCTGTTCCATCTGTCCCTGTCCCGTCTCGCTTGCTGTGTGTTGTCTTTTTTCGGCGCTATAACCCTCTTCTGGAAACATGCACCAACTAGCCACCCAACAAGTATTACTCAATGTGGCTGCTCACCACACTTTGAGGAACGGATATTCCTTAGGAGCTCAATAACGACGAAAACAGCACAAGAGATAGTCGAGGCTATTCTTAATAGGCAAGCAGGTGACGTCTGTGTGTGTTCTCTGTTTCGAAATATCAGTGAGAAATGCATTTTCACGATGGTTATGTGCAGGTGAATTATCAGGCCTTTGTGATTGCATTTGAGCAGTTAACAATTCCATAATAAAATTGTGAAAGTCAGTGCTTCTAATTTATTCTCTAAGTCAGTTTCTCGTGCTGGTACGTCTGTCAACGCTTGCCCAGAGAAATTGGTCTCGAACCATCTACCAGAGGTGCACAAGTCGGGGCGTGCCCTGTGTCTTTGTCTATCTACGTCGTAGCCATGCTGTTTTAACCAAGCACTGAGCTCACCGTTCCCAACCCACCGCGGTAGCCCCGCGGCTACGTGGCATCCTGCTGGTGAACTCGAGGTCGCGGTTTCTCCCCCGGCGGCCGCATGCCGATGGGGACAAAATGCCAGAATGCTCGGATACTCAAATTTAGGTGTACGTTAAAGAACCACAGTTATTCAAAATTAATCGCGAGTAGCCCGCTACGACGTGCCTCACAATCATATCCTGGTTTTGGCACGTAATACCTCAGTTTTTCTTAGTCATTCCCACGTTTTGTGTAGACGAACTACAGAAATTCGAGTCCTTACAGTGAGCCATCGCTGGTGCATGCAGAATTTTCGTGCTTTTATGGCCTAGTGTACTGTACGTACGCCCCACTGTTAAATGGAACGCCTGATCAATATTCAACACCATATTCAACAACTACCACTATGTTAAGGCTAGTTGGCGCGTAGCTTAAGAAGGATGTGTGACACAAGGTGAAAATCAACGGAGCAGGTAAGAGGAGGAAGAGACAAAAAGAGCGCTCTCTCTGTCTCTTTCTCCTCTTATTCCTTCCTTTGATTTTGACCTTGCGCCACTCATCCCACGTAATCCAAAACAGCATAACTTGAACGTATCGTCAGAAAAGAGCTTTATGTGACGCGCTAGGTAAACCTACATTGTTATAGGATTATTTCCGAGGCTCTCGTGTCAGAATATAACTGCAATAAAACCCGAAATATTAATTTGGGGTCCCTTTTAGAAGTTGCGAGACCATGCTGTAAGTTATAATTGTTCCGACATGTCTTGGAAGTTTTGACGCGTAGTATTTACGAGTTAAGAATTATGTAACTTTTCTTGATAATATAATTAAGTAAGCTTGTTGATGGGCTCCTTGGTTGACATGTAGCGAAGACAGGGCAAAATGAAACATTCACATCAAAATGAAACACAAAGAGCAGCTTTACACAATGGCGACATCTACCCCTTGTGGTAGCTATATTACCGAAAAGGTAGGTGCTCTGCCCATTGTGGTAGTAAGATAGGCACCCCGTGTGGTAGTAGGTTAGCTGCCACGAGGGGTAGAGCTCATCCTTGTGCTTCTCCTCCATGACTGAGCTTGCGAAATCACGTTTTATTGCGATAGCAGTACTATGGACTATAGACAGGTGCATTTCTGCCATCGGCGTCTCCGTGGGGTTCCGTATAAATTCCAATGGCAATAAAATCGTCGCCCTACGCTGTACGTGCGAGTGAAAACGTGCGAGGGCGATCGCAACGAACGAAAGCGGGGAGGAAGCGCGCAGGCTTCCGTCGCTTCGGGGGGGAGATTAGCGATGGAGGGCGCATTCTACTCCGGACGGATACAGTGACCCGGCCGGGCCATTGTATCTTGAAAGCCATCTGCGACGAGTACAGAGACCCCGCTGCGCTGTGTTTTCGTGACTTAGTTTGCGTTAGTGCGAACGACTGCACGGACGTCGATTCTCTCGCTGCTGCTGCCGCGTTTCCTCACCGCATCGTTTTGACAGCGAATTTCCGCAGTCATCGAGTGAGATGTTTTCATATTTGCTTGGGCGCACGTGACACCATGTTTGCTAATTTAATTAGTATGCCTATGTTTGCGACTTTAAACGACCAATAAAACTTACTTCGTATAGCTGTTTGTCCACTAATTTGCTGTCGCAGTCGATGCTTCACCTTTCTGGCAAAACTGATACTTTTCCTTTTAGGCCGACATTCGACACCAATGGTATTCGTAAGGTAATGAGATGGAAACTTCGGAAGAGCAGAACGTAGTAGAGAATAGGCAAACTCCTTGTGCCTTAACATACGTCAAATACGCCTACGTGATAGCAAGCAGAAAGCCAACCCGCCCTATCACTTTACAACACCTCGAAGTTGATGTAACGTTCCTCCAGCGCACGCCTTGCGTCAGTCATATAGAGAGCGTGTGTGTGGTGACGGAGAGACAAGTGAGGGAAGGGAAGCAAGAGCAGGGTGGTCAACCAGACGCATATAACATTTGCTACCCTACGCGGTAGAGATAAGGTTAAAGATTAACAAGAAATAGAACTCTGAAACCAACATGTGCATTACTGCCGGTCTGAAGTCTGCATACCTCAGTGATTAGCTGTAGTCTAAACGGGCACCTTCGAATGAACTCAGCTAGTATAGTGCCAGTGTCAGAGATGTAGAGTATGGTGTCAGTCAAAGACATGTTTGGATGCGGAGAACATTAGAATTTGTCTGTTTGAGAAGCGGCGCAAAATGAGTTACGTGGTGAAACTTCACAGCCACCTCGCAGCAGGCTAGGGAAGCTTCACATTTTACTGCCGTTTCGTATACTTCTTCATAAACACAAAAACTAGTTTGAGGCATGTTTGCTTACTCAGGCGAAAAAAACACACACACACACAAAACACGCTAGCTTTGGCTGAATGGGCTTCTTTTTCTACGCGCTTTGCTCCGGACACGCCAACAGAAGGTCACGCAGTGCTGTCAACTGATCGGGAACACAATTTTGCTGTGTGCACAAATAGCTGAGTTTCCATCCAAAAGCCACGCTACCTTGTTTATTTCTGGGTATCGCCTACAGGTTCTTGTGACATCACCGTGTTGTTTTTCTTCCGTGAAAGCAATCATCCGGGCAAATAGGTTCTTTGTGAGGTTACGAAAGCGCTGACGAAACTGATGACACGTACGTAGGTGTATCATCCATCGTGTTGCCATTATCACTAGGCAACAACGCATCGGTGCGTGTTAACGTAACTGAAACACGAAGCCTTGACCGCCTTACTTATGAGAGAGATTTTCTCTTCTTTGTTTGTGAGCCTCTCGGCTTTCACAACTGCCAATGAAGAAAGATAGAGCAAATGATAAATGAAAGGTATGGAGGTTAACCAGGACTAAGCCCGGTTGGCTACCCTACACTGGGGAAAGGGAAAAGGGGATTAAAAGATTAAAAGAAGAAAAAGAAGAAGAGAAAGTCCACTGGGGATATCATTCGGTCACTCAGCCCGGATCACAGACGCTGACTCAATCCGGTAGCTTTTAAATATCGCAGCAGCGCTTTTGTGGCCTTTTGCAGCTGCGATATTCGAGGCCATGGTCCCAAGATCTTGTTCAAGGTGAACCGTTTTCTGCCAATTAAGTTTTTCTTCTTCTCTATGGGGCTTACACACATGTCCGAGAAACCGTTTATTGCGACGATATATATATATATATATATATATATATATATATATATATATATATATATATATATATATATATATATATATATATATATATATATATATATATATATATATATATATATATATATATATATATATACATACATATATATATATATATATACATATATATATATATATATATATATATATATATATATATATATATATATATATATATATATATATATATATATATATATATATATATATATCGTCGCAATAAACGGTTTCTCGGACATGTGTTTCCCCGAAGTGCGTACCGTGTGAAATGGGCAGCACGCTCTTGGAGGCACAATTGAGAGACTTAACATCAGCTACGCTGTTCAAACAATTCAAAGACTTCGATTCGCGCATTGCATAATAAATTATTCATGTATAAGATAGCTAAAACTGACAGCGCGGGGCATGTTCCAATGATAATGTTAAGATGACAAATAACATCTTCTTTACACTGTAAAAAAAAAAGCCGTACTCACCGTAGGAGGCTTTCGGAAAAAGTACGTGGACTTGAATGAGCGAGCATTATCATTTGGAAATACCTTGAATGAATAGGCATCAGATAATTTAGATACAGTGCTGCAAGCAATATAGTACAATTTTTTGAGGAATCAGGGGCGCCATCGCAGATCGTTATGCGGCGCGTTCGTTCGGCTACCGGTGAGCGCGATTCGCCGAGGCCGCGCCGACTTGGCCGATTTTGGAGACGTCAAAGTGACGTCACGCTCTTTTCAATCATCTTGCGACCAAGCACGTCTTCTGCTAGGAACCGAACTCGACGGGAGTTGTGAAGTTGGAGCGATCACACCCTCTTTACGAGACTGGCTTCGCATGGCGCGTCCGGTGGATTGGATTAGATCTAAATGGCGGCTGTGGCTGCGGAAGGACACGTTCGGATTCAATCCATAGTCTAATCCGGGAACATGGCGCTTGCGATGGGAACTTCGGTTGTTGCGTTGGCGTTGCTCGAAGAGGAAGGAGAGCTGTTGCTTATGTTGGTTGTGCGGCGAACTAGCGCCCATCATCGGGTGCCGGCGAGCCAGTGGAATGTTGTTTTGGCCTCTTGAAATGTGCGCCACTGTTCCCGTCGCTCTTTCTTTTTTCTCGCTGTGCGTGCCACCACCTAGGGACCACGCAGAGAAACTAATAGTTATAAATTGTAATAGTCATACAAATCACTATTTGAGAACGTGTTTAAGCTTGAGAAGAAAAAAAATACATTTTTATACAAAGATGTCATTCATTGGCAGACGAGAAATATTTCATTTTGTAGAATATTGTCTGCAAACAGACGACAAACTACGGAAGTAAACTTCCGGGGAGTACACCGCTCACCGATTGGCTGCTCTCTCCCTCCCGCTCTCACAAATGTTGCATACTCCCCGTTTTGTGACGTTGCAGCCAACGAACAGAACGCGTATCGAACAAATATCTGCGATCGCTTCCACAGGTGTATCGAAATGTCCCTAAATTAAATTATGGTGCCTTTCATCTCGTTCTCCTTGCTCCCGTGCAGGTGCACATGTGCTTGCTCGCGTGTTTATTTGTCTCTTCGTGCTTCCGTGGAATTTAGTTCCGTGGTGGCGAGTGCCGTGCTTAGCATCGTTGCACTCAAAAGGGACCCCACTTGCCACTGGCCAAGAACATTTGCTATTCATGATCGTATTACCCTTAGTGTTACACTGGCGGGGCTAATGTACGAACATAAGGAACAAAACGCGGACGTAAGTGGCGCAAGCTACCAACTTGTTTATTACTGTTAAAGGACACGCTTATATACAAGGTAATGTGGAGAGGAGGGGCGGAAGGGGGGCACTGCCCCATCTCGTATCTTTACCTTGTCATATATGACACTCAGCGCAATACAATCATGAATGTCCACCAACTAGCCCCGTTCATTGGGTTACTAAATATTTGTAATGTGCAAACTCCGAGGGACGTTTGCCTTGTACGTGAACTTTAGAAATACCACATTTCTTAATATTTTTTTTTTCTAGTGTGATCGCCGCTTTTAGCACAGTTATGTCAGAGGAGTAGCCAGCGTCACAATTAAGTTATCTGCACTGTACGTAGGTTCGCTCGGAAACTGATACCTCTGCGCAATAACCGCTAATAATAGTATTTTTCCAGCGAAGCTGTATATCGCTCGGTTCTCGAAAAAATTACGTGTGTATGTCGAGCTGTGTAGATCGAGAATTTCCACCCATACGTGGGCCGATCCCGAAGACAGTGTAATACCGGGCCGACCGCAACGGAGGTGAAGCAAGCTTTAAGCACTCCACCAACTTGCAAAAATAAGTTTAATATCTTAGGTGCAAATACCACCCGTATCAGATATTAAGCTGATGAGAACAGATACTACAATTTGACCTGCGTCGGCTATGTCTACGTTCGCACTTTTCTAATAGATGCCTTTGGTTGGATCTCATCCATCGATGACAAGTCGATCGTCATAGTGGGAGACTTATACGGCGACCTAGCGCGCCTCGACTGCATGTGGATTGTGTCCTTCATGTTGGAACGGTTTGGAATCGAGTGCTGCACGGATGTCAGTGTGCCGAACACGCGTCACCGCTCTTGAATAGATTTATTTATTTATTTATTTATTTATACAATACTGCAGGCCCAAATGAGGGCCCAAGCAGGAGGGGCAGAATACATAAATATTTGCATATGCACGTGCTTATATATACATACAGACATGAAAAGAAAATACAAAAGCAATGCAACATATGTAAATATTATAAGAAAACAAAAAATGAAAGCGACGACTAATAAGATTAAGAGAAGGTACACTGAAGGAAGGCAACTTGACAAACATTAGAACTGTATCACACGCATATGTGAGCACTGGCAACCACTATCGAGACAGGGGAAAAAAAAAGTACCAGAAGTTGAACGAGCGCTCATTGCAAAATACTGTATAGAATAAGGATGATGTGGAAAGTATTATACAATATTCACGTTTAAAAAAAAAAAGAAGAAAACAGTAACAAGGTTTGCCCATATGGCAATACCCCCAGTATCAAAGACACAAGCGGTCAATAGAATCTGTGTTTATCAATTGTGATAATGGCAGGCTGTTCCAATCTGTTACAGTGCGAGGGAAGAATGAAAACTTGAAAAGGTTAGTTCGGGTGTTATAAGGCGTCAAAGAATCAGCGTGACGATGCCTTGTTCGGCGCGCTGTAAGTGGTTGAACATAAGCCTGCGGCTGGAGGGACAAACAGTTGTTTTTAAGCAAGAAAAGAAATTTCAGTCGTTGTATTTTCCTGCGTAGTTGTAGCGTTTGGATATTATGTTGAATCATTAGGCTAGTAGGAGAGTCACTCAGTCTATATTTAGAAAAAATAAACCTGACAGCTTTACGTTGGACCATCTCTAAAGTGTTAATGTTAATTTTCTTATAGGGATCCCACACAATGCATGCATATTCCAGTTTCGGTCGGATGAGTGAAGTGTAAGCCAGTAATCTAGTACTAGAGGGAGCGTGCTTTAGTTTGTGCCTGAGAAGACAAAGTTTCCTGAAAGACGAGCTACATACGTTAGAAATGTGCCTATTCCAGCTGAGGTCACTCGTTATTGTGATTCCAAGATAGTTATATTCGCTGACCTTGGTTAGTGGTTCCGTGCCGAGGTTATAGACAAACGACATTTTATTAATTTTTTTTGTTATGGACATATAAACAGTTTTTTCTCTGTTCAATTCCATACCCCACCGACTGCACCAGGAAAGAATGTTTTGAAGGTCAGAGTTAAGCATTAATTGATCATCGTGGCAAGTAACCTCGTTAAACAACACACAATCGTCAGCAAACAGTCTAACTTGAACGGGATGAGAAATTTCGTTAGTGATGTCGTTTATGTAAATTAGAAATAGTAAAGGTCCTAGCACGCTACCTTGAGGTACTCCAGAGGTTACTGAAAGTTCGTTAGAAGAGTAATTATCAATTGAAACGAACTGCTTGCGATTAGATAGATAAGCCGCCACCCAGTTAATAATATAGGCTGGAAGATCTATTGACTGTAATTTTTCTATAAGTTTATTGTGAGGTACAAGGTCAAACGCTTTCTTAAAGTCTAAAAATATTACGTCAATTTGGCTTGACTTGTCAAGAGCACTTGCGAAGTTGTGAATAATTGTGGTTAATTGTGTCACAGTAGAAAAACCCTTCCGGAAACCATGCTGATGAGGAGACAGTACGTTGTTGTCATTTAGGAATTTGGTTATTTCATTAGCTATAATATGCTCGATTAACTTGCAACATGATGAAGTTAATGAGATAGGACGATAACTAGTTACTAGGGTTCTGTCACCTTTTTTCGGTATGGGAACGACACGTGCAGTAAGCCAGTCTGTAGGAAGATTAGCCGTAGATAACGAGGAACGGAAGATAACAACAAGAAAAGGGGCTAGCGCTTCAGCATATCTGCGCAGAAAAGCGTTCGGTATGTTGTCTGGTCCTGGAGATGATTTAGCTTTGAGGTTCAGCAGCATCGACACTACACCCGGTTGCGATACAATATCAGAGGTCGAGTTGCATGACATGCGGTTAACGTTTATACCACCATCAAAATTGGAAAAAACACTCTGAAAATAATTATTGAAGTGCTCCGCGATGCGTTGTTTTTCGACAACCACATGGCCCTCGTGAACAATTTGATTAATTGGCTTGGTTTTTGAGCTTAGAAAAGCCCAAAATTTTTGGGGTGCCGTTTGAATGAAATTTGGCAATGTATGGTGAAAATACCAGCGCTTAGCTAGCCGCACTTCTTGGTTTAGCTTATTTTGGATTTCATGAATTGAAGCACGTGAGGCACATCGTCGTCTTAAGCGCTTAACTTTTCTTTTAAGGTGCAAGATCTTTCTCGTTATCCAGGGAGTAGTCTTGGAAGTTTTTTTAGTTCTATTAGGAATAAAGTTGCTAAGGCAGTGGGCGATAATTTCTTTAAATTTATCCCAAAGCACAGTAGTATTGTTACTGTGAAAGTTATCAAAGCATTGCTCAAGATAATCCAAGACACTTTCGTCTCTGGCACGAGAAAAATCTTTAACAGTGGTTGTTTTACATTTTTTAGTGTTAAGCACTCCCAAAGAACAAGAAAAATATACCAGATTATGGTCAGAAATTCCAGGCTCCACCGAAACAAAAAAGTTTTCTAATGAACGACTTACAAAAACGAGGTCAAGTATGGTTCCTGACGTACCATAGGTGCGCGTTGGCTGTCTCACAACCTGGTGAAGATTGTGAGACAGAATGATGTCATGTAAGTAATCTAAGTGTGAATTAATCCCGGTGCAGAGAAACCCATTCTCCCAATCAATATCTGGTAGGTTAAAGTCGCCTATAAGTAGCACTTTATCGCTTGTGAATGAAACCATGTGTTCAAAAAGATTACGAAAAAATTCTGGGCGCGAGTCAGGTGCTCGATAAACTGCAAATAGCAAAAATGATTTATCCCAGCAAGTAAGCTTCATTAACCTTCATTAACCTTTGGCAGGAAAGTGTCTAGTATAGCAGCACCACAGATCGCGGTCTACTACAGTGACCACAAAGCTGCGGTCACTCTGGTAACGAATGAGACACATTAAAGACGATAACACACACGAAGTTACTTGTAAGTGTCTTTATTCAATCAATATAACAATAGTCATATAAATCAATATAGTTGTCAATATTGTTGCGCGAACAAAGGAATAAGAACTGTGGACTATTTACAAGATTTATTTAAAAAGGATAACTGCAGAGCTGGCCGGTTCAGCCGACAGCTCGAGAGCCAGAGAGCGTTCGTCGTCTTCGTCGGGGCGCCCGCGTGTACCGTCCAACTTACACACGCAATATGCATGTATCATTATCCGTGGCGGTAGAAGCACCGTCCTGGGGTGTCTAAATATCGGGGATAACAGGAGAGTAATACGGTTTGAGATGTGCAACACGCAAAACGTCAGTGGAATCCGGGGCAAATGAGGCACTGGTACTGACTGGGGCGATTTCGTACGTAACTAGAGTCACGGCACGCAGCACTCGACATGGGCCTGTGTACCAAGACAGGAGTTTTTCTGAGAGGCCAATGGGACGAGTCGGGGACCACAGGAGTCCAGAGATCCAGGCGAAAAGTGGACGTCTGTGTGTTGGCGATCGTACAAACGCCGTTGCTTTTCTCGGGAGGTCAGGAGGCGAGCGCGGGCAGTTTCGCTTGCTTGGGCTGCTCTGGTGATGGCGTCAAGTGCACACTCGCTGTTCTCTGCTGCGGCGGATGGAAGGGATGCGTCCAGTGGCAATGTGGGTTCTTGGCCGAACAGCAGAAAGACCGGGGAATAACCGGCATTGTCGTGACGCGAAAAATTGTGTGCAAAAGTGACATAGGGTAGGGCAAGGTCCCAATCACTATGGTCTACGAGACGTACTTTGCAAGCATATCTGTTAGGGTGTGATTCAGACGCTCCGTGAGACCATTAGTCTGTGGATGGTAAGACGTAGTCAGCTTGTGCTTGGTTGAGCAGGACTGCATGCAGGATGTCGGCGATGACTTTAGAAAGAAGTGTCCGACCACGGTCAGTGAGCAGTTGGTGTGGAGCGTCATGCTGCAGAATCAAGTCGCATAGAAGAAAATCGGTGACATCTGTGGCGCAGCTCGTTGGAAGAGCTCTGGTGATGGCGCAGCGTGTGGCGTAATCTGTCACCACATCGATCCAGGTGTTGCCAGACGTGGATAGAGGGAAAGGGCCAAGTAAGTCCAAGCCAGTGCGAAAGGACTGCTCCGAAGGAATGTCGAGCGGTTGAAGACACCCGGCAGGGTGCGTCGATGGTGTTTTTCGGCGCTGGCACTTCTCGCACGCCGCAACGTATTTCCGGACGGAGCGGGTGAGGCCTGGCCAAAAGAAACGTCGGCGAATCCGGTCGTAGGTGCGGATGCAGCAATATAGTCACCCCAATACAGCTTCGCTGGTTATCCTTCTTCAGAGAGTGGAAGGTTATTAATTTTTTTCACCTCTATCGACTTGTGGTGAGCGCACTCCACAAGTGCTTCTCCGATGAATAGAAGCCCAACAGCATAGCCACTAAGCAGCCGCGGTTGGTGTTCAAAATTCTATGTCACCTCTTTGTCGTGCGCTAAAGAGCTTAGCTTGTTATCCACGTTCCCAGAGTGGAATGGCTCATGAATTTCTTTTTTGCTACTATGTTATGGACCGTCACTACCACCTGACATATGGTGGAGGTGCTGGGTAGTGCGTTCATGTACCGAACGCCCTCTCAAAGCCGCAATCCAAGCCCGACACCCGAGGACAACGCCAGCGTCGCCAAGGACCAGCAAGCTAGCCGTAGGCAGCAAGGACCGCTACCGGAATACGGGCTTCTACCTGTGAAGACCAAGAAGTCACGGCCACGACAGTAGCTGCAGTGGCAGCGCCAGTGTCGCCAACACCTATCGTGCTGCAGCCGCCCAGGGAGCCACCGACATTCCGCAGATCAACATTTGAGGACCCGGTAAGCTGGCTGGAGTCTTGTGAGAGGGTCCCTACATTGAACAGCTGGAACAGCGACGACCAGCTGCGCCATGTCTTTTTCGAAATTGGAAGACGCCACCAGGTCATGGTCCGAGAATCGAGGAACCACATCGAAAAACTTAACAGAACTTTCAAAACATATTCGAACGCTTGCCACGCGGAAGCGGTGGAGAAGACGCGACATTATGCCCGTCGCGCCCTGTAAACAGAAAAAAACTGCAAGTCTGTTATGGCCGAAGCACGGCAAATAACAACGTTGATAACTGAGCGAGTTTATATTGTAGTGCCGAATGTAATGTCTCTTGTTTCCCGTTCGACGCAGAGGTAAACAATGCTTCTATGGAATTAAGCAATGTACCAGCATAACAACACGTACACACCTACCATCTACGTAGTGAATGCGGCCGGTAGCCTTCGGGAACCGGTACCTAAGTACAGATGTTGTCACAGCGCTGTGTCGCTGCTTGCCGCTTATTCTGTACGCGCCATGTGAAGAGTATATCAAATCGCTACAGGGCCACAACTGAACTATAGAGCGGTTTCCTTTGTCCTAACTGTTTATTTTTTAAGTTCAAGTCCATCGGTAGCGGGTGCACGAATTCGACGGGGCCAGACCTAACCCAACCTTCGCTAAACGTGATCAACATTGGCTCGAACTTTATGGACAAGGCTTGAAAGGACAAAAGCGTGTGCATTTCATCTTCGAAGGTACGTCGGTGCATTTTGAGGCCTGATAATTACATATACAAGCAAATGCACTGTGGCTACCACGTTGTTGGTTCGACGGCCGTTCGCCTGGGGTTCGTTCGAGCGATCATGGTAGGCACGCTGATTTTGTCGGTGTCGTCGGCAAGAGAGCCCGTCGCACTACGACAACTCGCACCCGTCTGTTGCGTCATTGTCGGCCTATTATGATCAAATGATCTCAGACTCTGTGCAGAATAATCGGCCAATCGTTGGCGTCAGCGTCTTGTCGGTCTCGTATCGACCCAGTGTTACCGCGCCTAAAACGGGCACGGGAAATCAGGAACGCGCTGCCGCCACCAGTAAGAGACGACCGACGTTGCAAGAGAACTGCGTCAGGAACGTGATGTTTTTCAGCGAAGCTGCATATGGCTAGCCGGTTCATCCGTCCGTCGCCTGTACGCCCAAAACCCCTCCGGCGCAACCCCATGCGCATGCACAAAAAAGAAAGGAAAGAGAGGCGCGCGATTGGCTGGGGCCAGTAGTGACGTCGTTGCTCTCCAACGCAGCCGAGCGCGTGCGCAGCAGTTTCTCTCCAGCTCCGAAATGGGTAGGCCACACGTCTTACGTAATCCTGAGGAGAAGGCAGCTTTAGATCAGCAACGGCGCGAGCAGAACCGGGAACGGTCTCGTCAACGCCGTGCCGATGCTGCTGCCCGGGCACAAGAACAGGCTCGTGCTACCAAGGATCCGCCAGCCTACCAAGCCGTCAACCGTTTTAGAACCGTTGGGACTAACTCAGTAATAAACACCGCGGCCGCACGTTTCAGCTTCGCTGGTTAACCATCTGCACGGAGTGCTTGGGCGGTGATTTTTTTATATTTTTTTGAAGCGATACTCGAGTGTAACGCAAGGATTTATCGATGAATTTCATAGCCGTCAATGCAAAGTGGTAACTACGTGGTTCACGGTGCAGTCCGGCCGAAGCCCTGGCCGCTTTACGTTTTTAAAGTGAAGTGGCAGTATTACGCTACGCAAATTTTTCGGCTTAGCACCGACGTTGTGCTGTAGTCCAGTGAAGTTCGAACATGGTACATGGCACAATTAAGTGTTAGCTGCAGTGGGCGTCCGTGCGGCTCTTGTTTTTTGGGGGGTACTTTCCATCGATACCTGACCACGCGCCCGCCGTCCCTTCCAAAACATTTCGCGACTAATCCGCTAGGATAGGGCGCATGTTCCATGGCGTCGTGAAAAAGGTGGGTTCAAATAGTATGACAAGAGTGTATTACGAATATAAATGATAGGCCATGACATGTGTGTCATGTACTTCATGAAACAGCCGCCTACGTGTTGGTGCTTTCATGGTCGTTTCGTTAACTTTGTACAGGCGCCCCTAAAACTGCTTCTTATATCATAGATTCCCACAGGGCGTGGGATCTGCCGGTATTTTTTAAGGTTGACTCGTTTTTTTTTTTCTACAGCAAGGTTACCTGTTTTTCCGTGATTTTCGGCACATTTCAAGATTTCAGTTTCTTTTGGCGCAGCCATTTTAACAACGAGGAGTAGGTCACCATTAAAATCATGTGGCTAAAAAATCGCAACCACTTCGATAAAAAAAGGAGTCGTAGCATGACACAGTAGCCAGAGAACACTTTCTTGCATTTCTTTATTTTCTTCACAACACTTCATCCGGACAACGTTCCAGAAATGCGGGAGAACACACACACAGGATGGACAAAGTGCAATTTTTTTCGCTCACTTTCTAGCACACATCAGCGACAAGAAGTGCATCGCACGAACAATAAACTCCGCAAAAGGTCTTACGGAATGTAATTTTCTTTACTTCGGCTCGTTTCATATATTTTCTATTCAGTGCTGGCACACATTGACCAGAAATGAACACAGGAACGACTGCGCAAAGCGAGCGGGTGCATCACGGGAGATCTCGAGCACAGCCGAGTCAGAAGGAACAAGTGCACGAGCTTGAAGGGAGCACTGCTTCATATTTTCGAAATTGTAGAAACTCGACGCTACGATTTTCTCACGTAAAAGGATAACACTTAGCAAGTGTGAAGGCTGGGAAGCACTTGCGAGCTATTTTAATTTGACTCGAAATTCGTTCTCTGAATTCAGACCCGATGCTATCGACGTTATTGTGATGTCATGACAAATCACATTTTCTGCTGGCCTGTAGGAATAAGGTTAAGTGCGATGGCAATTGCCATAGAAAATAAATAAGAGCACTGTGTGTACTTCTTCTGGATGCACGCGGCTGTGGCAGCTGCGACGATCGCCCGAACGGAGCTAGTCAATGTACCGGGACGTCATAAACGATTGAAGGGCTTAGACCCTTATCTCACAAAAATATGGTAAAATCAAGGTCATGTCGAAAAACTCCATAAACCATTCAATTTTCACCGCCCTCCTAAGCCGGATATGCATGCTGCCAAGTCGGGCGTTCTGTTCGCTGAATCCTGGAATGGAACCTTGATTTTATTAGCACAAATATGGAACATTTGGATGTAATCGATCAGAAATGCGTGGTGTTTCTTTCACAGTATCCGAGCCTCAACTTTCAAGAGAACCTGCCCGACTGTGCGCAGAAGGTCATAGGTACAGTCGAATGACAAAGATGAAGTAGAACTAACCGGTGCATTCCCATACTTTGGAAGCGCACTTGTCACATATGCCTCTTGCAATCCCGTCTTTCCGTTGCTTTCAAGTACGGCCGCACACCACACCACGAAGTCACGCGTTTATCAGGCTGTCCTTGGGTGAAACCTTCAGCTTGCGAAAAAACCTTAAGACCACGGAAAAAGCACTTTGTATTGCCTTTGTCCTGAAGGTATTGCAACGTCAGGACCATGTACGTCCCCACGAAATAATGAGCCGATCACGTCAGGCCAGTTTTGCCTGCAAGTGTACCTGTTTTTGCTAATTCTAGGCAGGGACATTCCGCGAGTCCTTTAGCAACTACATACTTAATGTAGTTGCTCTGAATTATTCAAATTGGTGTGGAATTGTTAACGGCGAACGCAAGCAGCCTAGTGTATTAATAAAAGCAGGGTTAGGTTTTTTGCAAGCAAGGATGAAAGTGTCTGCGAACTTGAAATACGTGATTTATAAAGCTTACCGCTCGATTCGCATCATGCCCTAATCAATAATGTTCGAAAGAAAATTATTGAATTATGTCACCGCAAGCGGAAACCTTTCCGTGAAGAATATGAAGGTACAGGCACATTTAGAGACGTAGCGGGAACTCGTTTCATGAGCAACAAACAAGCAAAACCAAGAACCGAATGCGCAGTGTTGCTCTCTACGGGCAGGAGAAAACAATACGCAAAACAGCCATCTCTCATCATCGCCCTGTACCTCGAGCATCAAGGTTCACTCGAGTCCGCGACTGGGGTTCTCCAGCAAAATACTCTTGGATGTGAGGGCTCGGTAAACACATCGGGAGCTCTCTCTCTCTCTCTCTCTCTCTCTCTCTCTCTCTCTCTCTCTCTCTCTCTCTCTCCCTATTTTTGTAGCTGTGAAGCAGGCTGACTTTGATATTTTTAAATGCTTTTTCTTGCCATCATTCGGAAGTGCACACTGATTTTCATTTTCCATCTCTAATGTATTTGAAGTACCACTTCGGAATCTTCAACTACGTGGCCCGTTTTGTCGCGGCTGCAATACTTATTTGGGCCCCGCACGTACCGAAATTGAAGTAATGAACTTGGTTCATTCACGAACGTACAAAACTCGGAAACAGCTCTCGTTCTCTCCAAACTAATGCCAGTAACATTTTTTTTTCCGGCCTCCGCCTTCAACGAACTTGTACTTGGTGCTCCGACTGAATCGCCGGCAATAGCTCGCAGGATATAAAGAAAAATAAAAAACGAAAAAAGTCTGCATAGGAAATACAAATATGTCGTAATATATAAAAATTTAGATCAAACGAGGTATGACTAGAACATCAGGGGCCGCATCGACTTGTTGCTGTTGTAAGGGTAACGCTTTCTCCTAGAGGGGCAGGTTACTTCTCTGCTGCGACGTATAATAACCCGAAGAGAAACAATTCAACACTACAGTAAGTAGTCAAGAAACAGACAAATGCCAGTAGTTCACAAACGCTCACTTTCATGCCAACATTTATTACTAGTCAGTCACCTGCAGTAACCATAGGTTTAGTATTAGCATTGACTGCTGCCTGTTATTGTGATCCACTTTAGCGTATGAAATGTTTAATGAATACCGACCTAGAACTAGCAGAGCTGTTAAAATTACTCTCACCTTTTGAGTTAGGCTGTACTTCTAAATGAGGGCTTCTCTAACGCGAACACAGCCTGCTGGCCTGTCTTATCGTGAGAGTAGGCTCCCAAGGCTTCAAAAATGCAAAATTAAAAGACGGCTGGCAGAGTCGTCCTAAATTTTCCTCACCATTTCACCATAGCGACACCAACTTCTAAAGCGTCTACTCCCGCCTAGGTAATTGGCTTTTGTTAGCATGTTTACGAATAATATTCCAATAATGCCAAAACCGTTTTCCCAATACCAGTCAGCATATTCAGCCAAATGAGTGAGAGTAGAGTTGCGGGACAAAGACTTCGCTTGTTTAACTGAATTACCATTGCTTGTCAATTACACTTTACGCGCGAAAGTGCGTACGTACGTAAATATTACGCTTATAGAAGTTACCTTCGCCGCTTTCATTGTAAGACGTAATAGCAGATAGCCCGCTGGTCTGAATATATTAACTTCGTTTTGGGTACTAAAATTCAAGCTCGTTGTTCTTACTTGCATCTTCACTTAACGAGACAATGTATGTTGAGTGTTTCCGATGGTGTCTACCAGTGTAGCACGAAGAAATGCGTGCGGAGTACCCTTTATATTTGTGCTTGCGTGTATTGCCGTATTCCACGAAAATAGTACGCACGACTGGCAGTCGGAAATTATAGATTTGTCGCTTTACGTGAAAACGTTATATATGTGCATGTCAACAGCAGCTTATTCACCAGTCTCAGACCTGCTTTTTTTCTTTTTCTTTAAACAGGGTACGTTACTCAAAGTTTGCCAGCACTGGCATGATGTCGTTTAGCCATGCCACAGACTCAGGCCTCGAATACCACGTTTTGTTCTCCGGCAGCATTGTGCCCGACTTGATCATTGACGCCCGGATATAATGTAAGCATATAGTGAAAACTAAACTTCTGTGCAAAATCGTTCTTTGACATAATATGGCTGGTTGGAACCTTCAGCCATTCTAATGGTTACAGTGTAGTCAAACGAATCTGTAAGCAAGGAGTTCGGAGCTAAACATGTAGGGGGTGTTGGACGTATACGGGTGCGGGGGGGGGGGGGGGGGGGGGGGGCTCCTTGCAGCTCTAGATGGTGACGATTTTCGTAATTTAGAATATGTAAGATTGAAGAGATTTTTGTAGTTCAGAACAATTACCTCATTTTCTATCCTTGTTCCTTCATGGTCTCGGACAGAACCACTTTGGCATCTATGTAGAACAAGGGGACAGACTAGCTTGATACGTCTGTCTAGCGTGAAGTTCCTTTCACTGGTTTTCATTTTGTCTTTCCTAACGTCATCGCAAGTCAGCGCATGCACTGCGAAAAGATTATGGTGCTCGGTTTCGTTGGTTTCGATGGTTTCCTGCACATATGGGACAAGTGGACGAGACTCGGCCCAACCTCAACGAGGTGACAAACGACCTGGCACGAGGACTTGCTTGCCGTGCCGGTCAGAACCGAACCGACGCCCACTACCATTCCGGGGAACATAAAGATCACTTACTAACTTACAACGACATAACTAAATATTACTGCTTGGGGCGTAGGCAATTCCCTCTGCCACACGTAAAATTGAACAGGGCTCAGGCAGTGACGCTACGTTTACTGCAAACCGGGACGTACCCCACTCCGTATTTCATAAATAAAATTCACCCAGAAAGAGAAATTAGGACAGAATGTAACGTGTGCGATGGCATCATTGACATCAGACACATGCTGGCGGGCTGTCCCGCGACTCTCACCGACCCCGAAGAAAAATGGCTTTACTGGCACAAGTTCATAACAAGCTCTTCATATCAAGATCAGCTACGGGCTGTCCAGAGGGTCCACGATGACGCCATAAGGCTCGGCCTGGCGGTGCCGACGTGGACGCGGCCCGCCTCGGTCTGAAAAGACCGGGCTTCAGGACGCTAATAAAGTTTTGTGAATGAATCGGTTTCGTTCTGTTGCATCAAGTTATTATTCCCAACGCCAAAGACTGGGCAACGATTAACATTTACTCATATTTATTCTTTTTGGAATTAGATTCACATAAGTGCGGATCACTTGACAGTAGTGTCATTAGAGACAAGTACTGGACAGCTTCGATTGAAATTAGCAAAGCTATCTTAGTCTAACTAGAGTGCTCAGTGGAGACAAAGAACGACATTGAGGTGTTTACAAATGTTAAGCGTTGTAGTAAGTAAGTTGGTGCGTAGATGCCGTAAATGTGTGTGCACTGCGTGCTTTCACACAAGACTGCAGGCTGGACTGTTTGAACAAAATAGAGACGCTTCAAGAGACTTTATGCACGCGTCAGCAGCTTTTGATCGATGAAGCGTGGACACAAATCTCAATCGTAAAAGACGACGAAAATTTATTGTCTTAGACGCTGAATTCAAATTTGCTCTTTCTTTCTTTCTACTTATTCTCTCTGATTCCTGAGGAAGATCAGGTATAGGTGATTTGTGCCTTCCTATGGCAATTGCCAGCTCGCTTCCTTTTCCATTTTGTTGTTACGGAAATAATTGTTAAAGCAACAGAAATTGTTTGTGCGACTGCACTTCTCATTAAATAGAGCGATCAAAAATTTTATTTTTAGAACAATGACACAGTGTTTAAGTGGTTGTTTAGTCGATTTATCTTAACTTCCCGGAGGTATGACTACGGCTCCTGTGGGCCATGAATTTGGCTATGAGAGACGCCGTAGCGTAGTGCTGCCACTTAATTTGAACAACCTGGGTTTCTTGAAAGCGCAGTCGAATGTTGGTACACGAGGCCTTTTTATGTCCCTGTCGAACTACTACAGAACACCTTAAACTGTGCACAGCAGATGAGCATCATAAACACTGAGCACAATTGCAGCGAGTAAGATGAGTTTTCTGCCATCTTAGAAAAGATTTAAGCCTGCGAAATACGTTTGCATTGCATGAAATTGTATGTCGATGTCTTCGGCTGCGATGGCACAGAACTAAGTTTTGAGGAATGGGCACAGATGTGCCATTTCTTGTTGCAAGTTAATCCTTGTCTCAAGCTACTGATTTGGGCTAGTTAGCAGTGTGAATTCATGGCAGGCTTTCGGTGCAGAAATACACAGAAAACATTCGTTTCCCAGTTGACTGTGCAATGCTGCACTGGTGGACTCATGCATTCCATAAGTCCACTGTCATGGATTCATCCCTGAAAAACTTGCAAAACTACGGATTTCCGTTTCTGGAGAGTATGCGCCTTCGTGTGCTTGCTCACCCAATCCTGTCAACAGTCTTGTGTTGCTGCCCAGTGTACGCATACATCATGATGAACACAGGGGCTTTTGTGCGACACATCGAAGAAAAAGTCATGGCGAACGAGCACAAGTGCTTGTGTACAGGAAGATAAGCTCTATGGCGAACGAGAGTAGCAGGCAAACCTGAGCTCAACGCACAACAACGACGCCCTTGAAGAGGCGAGGAGAGACTAGTGTTATGAACCGTTCTTGCGAGTTAAAAGTAGTCGCGCTACCCTCTGCCAATCCCGTCAAGGAAACCTGAGCCGCACTCTTGTTCGATCACTTTCTGCGATAACCTCGCTTTAGCGTGACGTAATGTCCAGAACGCCCACAGGTTATCACAACAACCAACCGTTGACGTCACGACGTGTGTGTTGCTAGCCCTGTCATTGCGTTCGACAATCGGACGGCGAGACATAATTAAGCATATTATAATGCGGACCACGTTATCCATCTTAAAGCTACGTTATATCTTGCAATCATTGCACATTTGTGCATATCCATGCTGGCTTGTATGCGCGACTTGTGAAGTCACGGGAGAGTGGAAAGCAACTGCGATGCTGCGGTGTCTCATTCGTTTCTAATGAAGTGAATTAATGGATGAAAAGTGGTTTAGGGTAGCGTAGGCAAAATATTGTGCACAGTTGGGAAGTGGTTTATGCATTGTCGGCGTGCGCTCAACGTTCTGCTAATGCCCATTGCAAGCACAGGTCGCATACCGATGCACACGCATGCGGCTTGCTATGCTGAACCTAGACAGCTTTAACGCGAACGTGTGCGTGCTGGCGTCGCTGTCTTACTGCACTACTAGGATGGAGCCGCGAGGCAGCAAGCCTTGTGGCACCATTTTGCGATGCTGCATTCCAAAACCGCTGCGGACCTTTTTTACCTCATCCACCTATTCTCATATGCTGTAGCAAATGCTTCCGCAGGGGCAAAAACTTCCAAACACAGCATGTTTTCCAGCTAGTGTGCCGTAACAAAGTAGAAATTACCTGCAAAGCTTCGTTTGAATACTGGATCAAGTGTTACTGGATCAACTGTTCGGAGCAGTACACATTCTGGTATTTAAAATATGGTAACTATATGTCTATTTTAAGGCTAAATGAAGCTTTGAGCCATCTAATCTAGCTAACAGGAAATGTGCCATCGTACAAACTTCTCATATGTTGACGTATTTTGTAAAAAGCAACTAAACGATTCGTGATAAAATATAAAGCCTGATGCGAAAGGTGCTGCTGTTACCGTGGTGTGAAGAGCAGAGTCAAAATATTTACAACTGCTAAACATCATGCTCTTTTTTAGAAATGGACGAAGCTACATGCGACTGCTCTCGTTGGCCGATCTTTGAAATTCGGGTTACTTGGAGATTCGGGAGCACTGGCGAAATGCAAAATTGGCTTTACAGTCCGAGGGGTTAGGCACAACAGACTGGCGTCCTTTGCAAAATAGAGTGCCCTGAATACTGTCGTATGAAATGGATTTCTACATAACACCATTGTGGTGTACCGAGGTTACGAGAGCTTTTAAAATTAAACTGCAGTAGAAAAATATTAGTTATCAGTGCAGTGCAGTGCTCTTGCTACGATTTCTTTGTACAAACGGTCTACGCGGTACTGAAATGAGAACTTACCGAGGCATTCCAGAACTTTATATTCAACTATATTCAAACAGCTGAAAAATTGCGAACAAGGTTGTATTTTTAAAAACGTAATTCGAGTTCGAATTTGATGTCAGCTGTCAAACAAGTTGGAATAATCGGTAAAGTATATGTGTATAAACAAAACGTTGCCGATTCCTGTCGTTGCTCCTGCCTTGCAATATTTCTTCCCTCCATTTACGCGCGCATTTAATCTATAAAGCAATAAAATCTACACATTTGCAACGTGTGATTTGACATGGTCTACGCCCCACAATTTAATAACGAATGCTTCATTAAATGTGCATTGAAAAATGTGAATCAACAGAGTGCTCGATAGTTTTGTGATCTAGGTAACCCGCAATGTCCACAACGCATGAACTGCACAAATTTATATATTTTTCCTTTTTCGTTAGCTGGTTAGCTGAATAATGTCGTCGACACTTTTTTCAGTTTAATATGCAAGCGCGTTTGTTTATTCGTCTATTGATTATGATTTCGTGAAATATACGCACATTCTTTTTTTCACGAACAATAACTGCTGTCCACCTCTCTACCCGCAAAAGATGAATTTCGCCGTTTTAACACTTCTCCTCCCAATGGCCAAGAGAAAATCAAGTTGCCTTTAAACAAAGCCAAGTAGGCGAAGTTTAAGCAGAGTCGAAATTTCTATGAATCTGTTTAAGGATGTACTACAAGAAGTCAGGACAAATAATTCCACTGGTTTTCTCGTGGAGCAGAAGCGGGAAAGTTATAAGGACTGTAAATTTTCATGTTTTTTTAACCATCATTTTTAATGCTACGTCATCCTTGCCTTAATCTCATCCCATCCATCACTCATCCCAACACACAACCCATCACTTTTCGCTCAGTAACATTATAAGGTTAAAGGTTATAGTTAAAGTTAGTTATAGTTAAAGGTTAAAGGTTATAAGGTTAACCATTATGATGGTTAAAAAACATGAAAATTTACAGTCCTTATAACTTTTCCCGCTTCTACTCCACGAGAAAACCAGTGAAATTATTTGTCCTGACTTATTGTAGTACATCCTTAAACAGATTCATAGAAATTTCGACTCTGCTTAAACTTCGCCTACTTGGCTTTGTTTTTCGCAGAGAAGTTCAGCATCCCGAACATCCAAAAATCGCACGCACGAAGGGTCCGACGGCCCATTTGCCACATCTGCGAATTCGCAAGTGCGAAAACGCAGTCAAATTCGCACCATGTGAAACGGGCTTTACTTGGCGCAATGGGGTTCATTACTAGTGAGGAGAACAGACGGTCGGAGTTTACTGTTATGAACTTGGCACCCAAACTGCAGTGCCGGTAGATGAATGTGAAGTCATTGTTTTCAAAGCACATTTCTTTATTGGTCGTCTCTGCGAAGAACTGTTTTCAAAACATGACAATTTGAGTTCCATCCGAATGAAATTGCGCCTCGTCTGGCCACAACTATTCTAAGCAGACGCTGCCTAAATTCGTGACGTTCTGGTGAGCTAATACAGAAACTTCCGAGTGCCGACGACATCCTTCTTTGGTTTTTGTGCATTCTCTTACGTACTAAGCCTCCGCTTCCAAGCTACACTGGCCTTCTTGGTATTCCGGAACTGCAGTTTTCCAGCACAGCTTATCTTAATATCCCTTTGTCACTCTACTTTTCTCCTGTTCGAAATCAAAGCTGCGAGTTTCAGTCTGTGTCCTGCCTGTCCGTTTCTTGTCATTGTATTAATTTGCGTTTCTTGCCAAAATTAATTCGCGTTGAGTGTGCAACACTTGTCATTAGTACTATGCTGAAAAGGCGCCTTGCGTCCAATCTTTAACACCTGCAGGTGAGGTCGTTAGCATCGATTCAGTGACTAGGTATAGTTCTTCAATATCCTCTCGTTGCCTTTTACATAATCCCAAGCCCGAAAGTCATTATAGGGGTTGAGAAATAGACTGACAGAGCGAGCAATATGAGACATGCAGAGTCTTCTACATGGAGTTTCTTGCAGTTCTCATAACAAGACTCCGACAGGGACGGTCCAGTCGCACATTTTTTTTTCGCGCTTGCTTTCAGCTGGGGTTGTACACAGGTACTACCTTTTTGCTTAACCCTTTACTGCACAATTTTTTGTTTCCTCAAAATATTATTCATGGCGTTCTAGGGAAGCATAATAGCACCTGTACTCCCATGGAATGTTATACTTTAGCGAATGTCTGTGGTTTCAATTTGCAGAAAAAGGGTATGTTGCATATTTGCAACAATGTGCAAATAAAGAAGAAGTTGAAAGTAAAAGATAAATTTAGTGTGATTCATACTCAGATGCTTATTTGCACAAGACAATCATTGGTGCACCTATGATTTAGTGTGGAACAAAAAGAAGCACTTGCACATGTTTGTGCAGCACAGGTGGTTCCCACACTTCGTGCAGTACGTCATGCAGATTCCCGTCCAGCCAGGAAACAATGCAGTGTTTTCGGGTTATTGACAAAATGTAGAACATTGAAGCACAGACGTAAAGCTGTGCCCGTGACGACGTGACACGGCAACGTGCGGAGGCACAGCGTACTTTTGAAAAGAAAAAAGGAAATTTGACCAGAGAACATCTTGTCCACATATTGAATCAAAACGGACTTACACTCGTGGCTGTCGTGACTAATTGAATAGTCACTGCCTTCACTATCAGGAACAGTTTCTAGGCCATACCAGCATTTCGAAGCCATTTCATTATTCCGAAGAAAATAAACCATGCACACGTTGTTGCATTTGTGCAACATAGCAACGTTCTGTCGCCAGGAACAAACTATTCCGAAATTACAATATTTTTTGAACCTACAGAGTCAGAAGGATGTGGAGCATAGCGTAACAATTTTTTTTGTGCTTTGTCGTATGGAGAAATACATCTACAATTTGTAAAACTTACCTATATCACTGCTCCTGGGCGCGCGCAGCCTCCGCCACGTTTGTTTTGGTAGAAGATGCAAAGAATTAGCACAGATAGCAGCACAAGGTGCCGCGTTTTACAGACCAATGTTGCGAATATGCAACAACATGTACAGGAAGCTCGAAACTGACTTTGTTTCGGTTTTTAACGCCGTTCATCAGAATGTTGCGTAAATGCAACAAGGTGCAGTAAAGGGTTAATGTTAAAAATGATGGTAATTACTAACGTAATAATCGTCAACACTTGATTTTCATCATGTCCTTCGATAACACAAGCAAAATATAGTTTAAGGTTTCCTTTAGAATACGATCACCAAATGGCTAGAAACCCTCAATATAAAGATTAACCATCATTTACAAGTTCAGTGCATTTCCTTCTGCAGAAAATTGATGAAACGCGAATAAGCGCTGATGGTGAAGGACTTTGCAAATGCCCTGGCCTATTTAAGGATTTCACAAGCGTTAAGATTTTGCGTTGCGTGCCCTTAAACCTTATTCTAAAGCAGAAAGTGGAAGGGGCATTTCAGAAAATAGGGGCAGATTATCTAATAGTTATTCTTATATGTCAAAATTTATTTTAGCTTGCCAGTTTGTCTGGCTAATAACACATCTTGGTTGTTGGATTGTTAAAATCATATTGGCTCCGGCACAAAAAAAAAGAAATAACGAGGAAATTTTTTTGGTCAGTAGCACTTCTCCTTGATGACGTTCAGCTTTCATTAACTGCCGAGAAATCCATCCATGCTCGTAGTCACCATACCGAAGCTGGTGCAGTTCTTTGTCTTAATGCTGACTGCATTCATGTTCATTGACAACACAAGTGCACTATGATGTCAACATTCGAGAATTCGGTGGCAGAGAAACTAACACTCATTCAAAATGAATTAACAACAGGCTGGTCGAAGTGCTTCAGTTGAGGGCGAGTGCTAATCTTCATTCATTACTGTGTGGAGCCTAATAAGTGACTGAAGAGAAGTAAAGACTGCAATGCCAAACGACACCCAAAAGACAACCTCTCTTTGCCACATGCAACACTAGTTGCTTACTAGCAAGGCTGACAATATTTAATAGATGGAAGCGTAACGTCATTGTCCCGCTGCAAAAGAACAATTCAATTACCACGTGATTTCTTTGACTTCAGGTAACTTGATTCTCATATCAAGCACATACTGATAACATAGCCGATTTTCACGTAGAATGCACTGTGCACTCGTTACAAGAAAACCATGACTCAGAAAAGGGCAGCACGAAATTGGCGCTGATTTCATCGCCAGAACACGCCCCTTCATCGCCCCTTCATAATAAACTTAGACATTCTTCGCATGGGACAAAGGCTGTTTACCAGAGTAACCACTGGCTCTCCTGTGCCAGACATCTGTACGGTAACCGACATATTTCAATGACGGAGAACCTTGGTTCATTAGGTGTGGCGTAGTTCAAAAATTTGTGGGACCTGCGCTTAGACGTAGCAGCGCAATGTGTGCATCTTATTCCTTGCGCTTAACCGAAGTGCTGGTCCTACAAATTTCTGAACCATATTTCTCTAGAGCCTCCAGAGTCTTGCATACTTGAGCCTCACCCGATGTTCGGTGTCAGCCATGATCATACGAGCACAGGGGGTACCAGGAGAGTTTTGACAAAGATTCTGCATTATACGGCCCAGGAGAAGTAATAGACGATATGCAACATTCCGCAAGTGTTCTTCTCCACACATCTCGCCTGATATATACAATATGGCACACCTCGTACTATATCACGGTGATAAGGGCATCAACGCGCGGACTTTTGCCACTACCTCTGTCGCCTTCCGCATCTAGCACCACCCAACTTCGATATGTACCTCTCAGTTTCACAGGCTATACAAGCGGGAGGTCGGCAAGTTAGGTGCGTAGGAATGACTGCTTACGTTATATCGCATGGCGTCGAAGAAACGCCAGCACTCTCATTGTTGTTGAAGTGTACCGTGTCATTAGAACCAGCAAAAACACACTATAGCGGCATCCTCTCCTCAATAGTCACCGACAGTAACATCCCGTCCCTCTTTGCGCGTGTTCCAAGTCACCGTGTAGACTTTGCTGTTGATGCACTTTTAAGCTCTGTGCTACTCCCATGTAGACAGCATCATCAGCTTAGAGGTGACATAGAAGGCTTTAGTAATGTAGACTCTGAAATACTGGAACTTCGGGGTGAAGGCTACGAGTGCCAATAAAACAGACTTACAATCGTGTTCATGTCTCCTTGACGCGACCGAGGCCTCATACCTTAAGCGACAGTGCTGTTTAAATGTGGCTCCCTAGATTTGATATGTGCGTGAATTGTCGAACTGCAGAAGCTTGTAACCACTCATCTGTAGTGAACCAGATTATGTAGAACCGTACTCTCAAATAATTAGTGGATGATTAAGTCACTTTATATTTCTACTGGTTTTGTAAGAAAGTGACAGTAGTATTCCTCTTTACATAGCTTCAAGAATGGACGCCATTGTCAAGACGTTTTTCTGTTTCAATACTTGGGACAGAACCTCTTTTCTTAGACAAGTTAGACAAATACGCTCGCTGGAACTGATAAGAATATTCCCTTTGTTTCACGCTGTTTTCGCGCCGTGTGCACGATGCATTGTATGTCACTCAAAAAGAGCTCCAGGGGTAGAACTTTCGGGGACACGACCACTAGCTCTCGCAAGATTTGCAGTGCTTCAACGCCTGATGCGCGAGTGTCTATGGGCTACAGCGTGCTTGTAACTGTGCTAAGACATACACAGTGTTCGCACAGTGTTTGGTACTGTGCGAAGAACACTTTCGGCCATAGACGCCGACGCATGCGATGCCGAGTCACGCGAAATCTTGCTGTGTGCTCGTATCCCTGAAAATGATCGCTTCGAGAATGCAGCCTCGGATTCCTCGCCACTCAAAGCGTTTTTCACCGCAGAAAGTGAGCTAGATCAGTCCGTCTTTCTCTGTCCGGGCGTGGTGAGGGTGACGACCTCCTCTCTCAGAAGGATAGCAGCGTCTTGCCGAGCGTCCGGTGCAGTCCCAGGCCCCAGCGCGCCTCTTCTTTAGGGCCCGTGGGAGGAGGCTGCTGTCGGTTGTCCACCGCCGGCAGAGTCTAGGGATGCCTGAAGCCCTCGCAGCTGGTCCAGGTGGAGTCGCAAACCTGGCACGAGCAGCTGAGCGCCTCGTAGTACTCGTACGAGCGCAGCTCGTCCCTTTCGTCGAGGTCCTCGGGGTCGCAGAAGCGCAGCTGCGCGCGCACCAGCTTCCGCGAGCCGTACGTGCAGACCGGGTGGAAGGACTTCTTGTACGGGAACCGCCAGTCGGCAATCTGCGAGTGTAACTGCATTAGTCAGTGGACGAGCCTCGGCACGATGTACTTGAAAACGCGTCGTCGGTTAGCGCGTTGTTAATTGGTTCGTTGTTTTTCAAGGTATTTATTTAAGGGCGCAATTCAATTACACTTACTAGAACATAAACGAGTTAATTACAGCCTCTTCTATTTGTTCAGAAACAAGGGCGCGTAGTACGAGGAGTGCCACAAAGACAAAGAGAGAGAGACACACAGAAATGAACGAAAGGATATGCAGGGAGGTCGATCGGACATGCATCCTTAAAGGGAAAATAAAGAGGTAGGTTAGGGAAAGGAGGAATAGAAAGAGGGAAGGAGAGAGCGTGAGCACTGCGCGGCGGACACAAACGCGCACGCACGCGCACGCAGGAGGACTATAAAAGATCACACTAGCCGGTACACTTCAAAAACTACACTAGTGCATGAATAGCTTTTTGTGCCAGTGAAGAATGTGGCCACGGTCCCAGACTAAAAAAAAATAGTCTGGAGAAGAGCCAACTTAAAATTGTCTGGAGAGACAGGCATTGGGCGTCGTACTAAGGACAAGTACAAGTGCTCGATAGTTTCCTTGCAAATAAAAACAGAAGTTGCACTCTGGTTTATAGGCCATACCAATACTATAATAAGCGCTTGTAATCACTACTACCAACCATAGGAGGGGCAGCAGTGCTTCCCGATGAAAGATTCCATTCATCCTTGGAACATTCTGCTCAGCCAACGGCCCTGCTTTACAGAAAACAATAACTGGGTTGAAAGAATAAACGCCTTGCCATACAGAATGCCACTATAGACTAATTTCAGTTAGATCATGCGCACCCCTCAGTTGGAGAACAATTTGACTGAATTTGCGTTGCTGAGGAAGTTAGATTCGTCGTTTTGGTCCAACATGTGGGTTTTCCATAGGCTATGCATTTCTGTAAGTGAGGACATATAAAACAGTACATTGTCACACCTATAGTTGGCCCCCCAATGAGGGTTTAAATCAGTCTTTTTGAATAATTCGTAGAAGCACATTTCAAAATAAACGGGAAGTCCTTCAACTTATACAGCAATGGTAATGGTTTCATTCACATCGCACAGTAGAAAATTACTGAATCTCAAGCGGCGATGCAATATGTTAACAATGCAAATATCAATTCAATGCAGAACATTCAATAATGCAATATTTCAGTGAACGACTGAGTGATTAAACACATTTTCTTTATAACAGCTATAAAATAGGTTATTAGGGGGGAGGGGGGATGCTCAGAGATTCAGGGTTGCACTTACTTCCTTCTACCACAATCAGGAGGCTCGAATAAAATCTTTCTGTTCAATTTCAACTAGACCATAAAGCGTCTTAACCGGAAACAAGATACGAGCCCTTGAGCAGTCTAACAATGAACCGTATTAAATATATTGTTTGCGGCCCAACCTGTCAGAAGTTGGTTAGGTGAAGGGGGAAACTTCCACGCCCGTCTTACAGAACTAAGACACTGAGGAATACACCCTTAAGGACAGCTAAGTAGTTGTGCCGCAATTTCTTTAAAAGGGGCGCAGCGTGGAACTTAGGAAATCTGGCGGGTGGTACGTTTCATTATCTGCAGATAACGATAACTATAGCAATGATTTCATCGTTTCACAAGTGAAATACCATTTCCTTCTGCCAAAGTAACACAAGGACTTCAAGTACAATGCTCAGCACACATTTTTCATCATGGAATATAAATGCAAAACAATGTTATAGACATTCACAAACATCAAACGCGCAATTTGAAAAGTGCAATTTTATTGCGGCTATTCGGGGTAAATAGTGTATCATTAGGCATCTTGTTTCGGCCTCAGAAAACAGCTTATTTCTCGATACTCTTTGACTGTTCGAGTTGTGGAAAAGAAAGGACGTCGAATATTGCCACCGCATGCACGTGATTCGCAGCAGAGTCACTGTTTTCATGCGATATAGTCTGATTGAGAGCAGAGTATCTCAAAACTGGAGGTAGATAGGAGAGTGGGGCGCTGAGGCGGCCTCTCTAGTCTCGTCTGATCCTCTGCCGTCCTAAACTTAATCCTTTTCGTTGGCATCCGTTTCAACAAAGAGTCCCGTTAACTGTCGCACGCGTTCCATCTCTTCTCCAAGCTTATTTCTTTCTGTTAATCTCAGCTGAACAAACATGCTCAGATTTGTTCTATAATCCTTGCCTCTCAGATTTCCGGAATGCACACTGATAGAGATAGTGGACGCGACTCTCAGCGTAGACGTTTCTTAAGCTATACCATGGTTACAATTTAGTTAACGCGCAACGGCCACGTGTGAGTGTCTGAAAAATGTCCACGGTAGTAAAAAACTCGCCGACGATTACGATGCACCCTAATGCGACATTCGAGCGCAGCTGTATACGTGCTTTCATTTCGCGAGACATTCGCTGGCGCGGACAGTCTGTCTCGTTCGGCAAGTTGCAAACTGAGCGAAGCGTGGCGCGAGCTCTTCGCTAATCTGGAGATCGCGAGAGGCAGCGCGTGAGTGACGCGATTCACAGTCACCGACGCAGAAAGAACAGACGACACGCGCTACTCTGGCGCCATCGCGTAGCCATTGTCGCCACTCAGCGCTTTTCTCCTCAAACTTTCGCCATATCATCCTCCTCCGCTTTTTTCCTCGCGTTTTTCATCTCCTGCTACTCTCGGTGTTCGCTCCTTCATCTTTCGCTATGTTCAATCCCTTGGTTACGTTGACGCTCGCCGCAGGAACGATCGCCTGCGCTCTAAAAATATAGAGTGCACATCGTGTGCGCGTGTGTACACAAGGAGGAGGACTCTACCTTTTCTCCATTATCATATCGGGCACCTCCTTATGGCATGTTTACCTTAACCTTCACCCTATATCACAAAATAGATATGCAGATGCCACACACGGTGAGGATCACGTTAACCTCCTTGTCATTCCCATATATCCCTTCTCTACATGTTACGTGAAGCATTTTTCAGGTAGCTGGCTCATCGTTCGCATCATCGTTCGGAGTCGAAGATGGCGTTTAGTGCACCACAAACTAGACGTAGTTCTTGAGAGTATGACAGTGTCAACAGTGAGAACCTGCTGCTGCCGCAGTAAATGAGTTCAGAGCTGTGCAGGAATGCCTGAATTCTGTTAATTCTTTTTGACGACTGCTTTAGAAGGTGTTCAATGAACGCATGGATCAATAAGTTACAAGAGGAATTTGAATTCTTCTAAAAGCCGTCACGTAGTCCATGAAGAGAGGATCCAGTGATGTGCTCTCGAACCGAATGTGACAAATGTTTGTTAAACTTCGTGGAAATTCTCGAATGAGAGAATACGTTTCAACAGCAGGAAACTTTTTAATGCCGGTTTAAATTTATCATGGCTGAAATATGCGGTTTCATGGCAAGACCATTTCCGCGGTGGTATTCGTTGTTTGGAACACTTCTGTGAAGGAAGAAAAATGGGAAGTACAAAATGTGCACGGCCACAAGAATGGCCAGCATCTGCGTTTTCTTTTTTTCTTCCCGCGCGATGAGTAACCACAAGGTCGACTTCATTGCTGAGGACCACGCAACTATTTTCAAGAGCACCTGAGCTCCATTAGTGCAGCTCCTCTGGTGGAGGGGCGAAATCACTTCACCAGTACTCAACCAGCCGCTCACAAAGAGAACATGGAAGAAGGTGAGTAGAGCCCGCAAGGCGCCTGAGGACAGTGACAGGCGTTTTCATTCTTTCATTGGCGTTTTCTTGAAGCCGCTTTGCGAAATTACAGTCCTCGCCGAAGAAAACTTGAGCCTATTACCTTTTCTTCATTTTTCTTTCTTTTTTCCCTGATTTGAACCTCCGCCTAGGATTCAGTCCTTGTTTGAACACTGGCAAAGCTTTCGTATGTTTTTAGTTTTCCAGAAGCCATGCTCTTTCAACGCAAAGCAATTCAGCGCCGCAATAATACGTGAAGCCATCGACGTGTGTAGAACATGTTTTGCAGTTGATTTTCTTTCGTATATCCTGCCCTTCTATCCTCACACAGGAAACTCATAAACTTGTCTGCGTCACTGAAATAGGCAACCTCAAATAATCGTCCGCTTCACTTAATCCTTCGGCTTCCACATCTATGGAGTTTCCCTACAAAAATTACCAGAGAGAACTGTGGCGCTGCGATCGCTCAGCTATCATGGGAATGATGGGTTTGTCTACACTCTAAAAAAAGTTTACGTCATTTGGGGTGCATATTTGCCACACAACAATAATCTGTCTCGGCCGCATTTTCTTTCTTGAAAACGCGGCGCTCGTTACTTTCCTGTCGAGAATGCTCTGTCATGCTTATAAGGCGCATGCCGTTCGTGACTTGGAAGTACCGGGTTCGCAGCGTTAAAGAAAAGAAATGCGGGCAAGACAGATGAAGATTATTGTTGTGTGGCACATATGCACCCCAAAGGACGTAAACTTTTTTTAGAGTGTAGTCTTCGTGTTTGAGGCTTGACGCGTTCTTGTGGCTTTACACTTTATCATCGCACTTATTTGTCATTACTCTTTATCTGTCCTTATTATCCAAAATGTCCATGCACTCATCTTTTTCTAAATGCACGAAGGCAATTAACGCTACGCACGTGCGTATTCACTGCGAATGGGTCCTTTTAAAAATCCCATAACGTCATATATTGCTAAATACGATTACGTGCTTATAGTCACAAAGTCCTTTGAAGCCAGAAGGACAAAATTTAGACAAATCCATGCATCCTACACCCATAACTCGCACCCTGCCCTGCATGGCCGACTCGCCGTGTTTCCAGCTCAGCTCCTCTGAACAATAGCGCCAGGCTTGCTCTAGTCTGATCGCTGTATGAAGCTGGATGCCCACGTTCGTCTGCGTCGTCTGAGCCTCGTTCTGCTTCCGCTGCGCAGTACTGCGGGCCCGACGCCGTTTCCAAGCTGCTGCAGCGTTCTCAGTCCCCTGGTACCGAGCGCTAACGCCACGGCGTATATAGCGTACCCAACCAAAAACCGTGCAACGTCGCTGGGAAGCAGTGGCTCAGGGGATAGGGCGTTCTTCTTCTGCGCACGAGGTCGCAGGCTTCAGTTCCGGCTGAGGCAGCCACATTTTGATATAACGGAATGCCAAGACGAAAGCGTAATTACGTTTAGGTCCGCGATGAGGAGTTCCAGGTGGTCGAAATTAATCCGGAGCACACTCCTCCCCCACTCCTCTACGTGTCCCTCATTAATCAATAAATGTAGATTTGGGATGTTAAAGCCCCATAGTGTGGCTTTTAATTTGGCAAACATCCGTCTGGTGATAGCGGCGCCTTTGGGAGGCATTCGTGTACGTTAGCATTGCTGATCGAAGCGTTCAGTGATAAATAGACTCATCAATTCGCTCATAAATGTACTGTCTCAGAAGTTCTCAATTTTGGTCGAGTAGCTGAAGTATTTCCCTAAGAATTGATCAATTTTAGAATCTGTGACTGGCGATCATGTGATGTCTTCGACTTGTTGCACGAAAATACCGAGGAGTGGAACCTTTCAGATTGAGGGAACTGTAGAATAAAAAATTTATCGATAACATTTTATGCCTACTTTCTGATAGTGCATGGGGAGAGGGAGTAAATCAGTCACGTCCCCCCGTTATTATTATCGGCCTATCAAACGTAAACTGCAGGACGAAGGCCTCTCTCAGCGATCTCCTATTAGCCCTGTCTTGCACTAGCTGGCCCCATGTTATGCCTGCAAATTTCCTAATTTGACACACCACCTAACTCCCTGCCTTTTTCAACTGCGCTTCCCTTGTCTAGAATAGACCACCATTTATCTATAGCACGCTGCCTTGTTCAACTCCATCTCTTCCTCTAAATCTCAAATAAATAATTGTCTTCTGCAGGTTGACCTGCAATCCATACTATATTCCTGTCTCTTAGCGCTACGCCAGTGATTTCTCATTCCACTGCTCGTCGCCTGATCCTTAACTTCACCTCAAGCTTTTGTTAACCTCCAAGCTTCTGCTTCAAATGTTAGTACCGTTTGAATGCAATGACTACACTTTTCCACCGTAACGTCCCACTTTCTGCGGTATTGTCTGCTAACTATTTCAGGAACAAACATGCCAGCGGATTCATCTTGAGAACAACGCACCAACAAACAGGAGACAGCGAAGCGAACATCGGCGTCTCTTGTCTGTTGGCGTGTTACTCCCAAGATGAATGTTTGCGAAATTGTCCAGGTTTTGGTCGATCTACACGGTAGCGCATGTGTGCACTGTGGGAGTGCATAAATCGCCCGCTTTGCTTCTGAACAAGGATGACGTCATCGCGTTATAATTGTACATCACAGCCCGTGACGCCACTGCTCAAGGCAATCCAAAGGTTTTCGATCGATGTGCAGGGATTGCTGAATGCTTTGGGCAGCGATGTTTTACTTTTCGCTGACCGTAGCTGTAATAGCAAATGCATTATTTGCTATTTTCTTGTTCTTTTTTGCTGCTGTGTTCTTCGTTCTTTGGCTTCGGGTCAGTTTATGCGCGCTTACGTTATCGCTGCGCAAGTCACGTTTCATCACCCAATAATCGGCGGCCTCGTTTACGTGAAGGGGAGCTATACGACATCGTGAAGTGCCCGTGACCTGTCCAGTGCAGTATCTATCTCTCTTGTATATCCCAGCTAACGTTCGCCAAGCCGTTAAACAAAAAAGAACATGGTCAAGACACGATCTCAAGACACACGGCGTTCAGTCGCCGTAATTCTGACAAACTAACGCCATAGATTTTATAGTTGTATGTTACGCTGTTCTTTTTTTAACATTTTGTTTCGTTGAGCAGCTTGGCTGACGTTAGCTGGGACACACGGCATATCTGACGAACGTTTTCGCTTCTTAACTTCTGTTTCGTAGTAGTGTGCTGAATACTTAGACTTGACTTATAGACATAAGAATGGTGAGAACTCCGCATGCATGGTGGCTTTGGAGCTCGGAATGGTGCGGGATGCAATTTGCCTGCGGATTTTGTCTTTGTTTATTACAGTGTGTCAACAGGACTAGATGGAATGTGGACCTCATTTAGTCTGTTTAGTTAACTCCACTCCAGATTTTCTAAATTTGTGAAGCCTCTTCTTATCTAACAAAAATATTTTAATTATTATTACTATTATAAGAAATGGAGTTGCCGTCGCCATTATAGGGTGACTAAAACTGTATAGTTTCGTTTAATGACCGAGAATGAAAGACACTGAAATGTGAACAAAGCTATCTCAGTCATCAACTAAGCATTGTCACTCTATCAATCAATACGTCGACTTACATATTTATTTCAACAAGTGGGTTGAAGAAAATCTCTTATATATGTAGCTTCACTAGGCCCTGCCCCTTTATAAGGCTGCTGTGCAGTGTGCAATACTGTCACATTTCACAGCTGCCAGTGCAAAGTGCTATACTAAATAAGCAAAGCATAGCTTCAAGACAATTCTTACGTTGGAGGGGCTACGGCATCCCGCTTATGAGCATAACGTCGCGGGTACAATTCGCGGCGGCAGCGTACGTGCTCCAATCGGGGCGAAATGTGTCACCTGCAACGAGCATTAGGTGCCCGTTAAGAAACATTTCGTCTAGCCAAAATCAACCCTAAGTCCCCTACTAAGGCGCCTCTGTGTTGCTTTATAACGGTAACTAATATTACTCGGTCAATTGTAATGTGGGCATTTCATAAGCAATTCTTCATCGCCTGCACAGGATCATCATAACATCGGGTTCTTCGTCTTCATCGCTTGTGGGTACTCATCTTGAGATTGATCTGTACCTTGAGTGTGATCGATCCGTCACGTCTTTGGGGCATATTAAAAGTCGTGCTAACTGCTACGCCACACGTGGTGGAGGTTGCTCCTCGGTCCCCCGACCTCCACTCGCCCGCTCTACCTCGTGGAGCTTCGCTCAGGTCTCCGTTTGGGCCAGCTGTCCGCTAGCGTGCCGCAGGACGAGCCAAGGAGCACTTCTGCAACCTCGGCTCCGCCTGGCACAGCCTATCCATCTTGGATCATCAGTGGGCCCCAGCGAGATACCCATCCGTTCGCTCGTCTTCGCGGTGAAGATGTGGAGGATTGGCTTGACAACTACGACCGGGTGAGGGCTGCTAACCGTTGGGACGTGGCTCTGAAGCTGCGCCACGTCTCCTTCTATCTCACGAACGTAGCCAAGACTTGATTTTTACCACGAGATCAACTTCACTGACTGGAGTACGTTCAAACAGTAGCTCCGACAAGTTTTTGGCACTCCGGCGGTTCGTTCCGTCCTCGCGAAGAAGACACTCGACAGTCGCAAGGAAAAACTTGGCTTGTCCTATACCTCGTATATAGGGGGATGTCCTCACTCTTTGTCGCCACGTCAACGCTTCCATGACAGAATCAGAGTATACGCCACGTACTCAAAAGCGTCGGGACTATCGCTTTCAATGCGTTGGTTATCAAGGACCCGGCTTCCGTCGCTGATATTGTAGCTACGTGCCAGCGCCTTGACGAACACGAACCCGTACGACCTCTGCCGGACAACCCTGAAAGCAACCCCGCCACCGATCCCTCGTTGCGCGCAGTGGTCTGTGCAAGCATACGGGAAGAGCCGCAACCTGTTGGCTTCTCGGCAGGTCCCATTCCTTTCCACGCCTTCAGTGCCATTTTACGTGACGTCAAGGAGGAGTTGGTGTCCATGGCCGGTACTGCGTATAGGGAGCCTCTAGCTCGTAGGCCCCCACTAACAAACGGGCACGTAGCCGTGGTTATCCCAGCCATCATTCCATCGATGCCTCCAAAACCGACAGTCATACGTCAACGTCATCAGTCAATGTCATACCAGAATGTTAAGGTAAAAAAAAGGTTAGAATACTTTGCTGAAAGTATGCATACTGAGAGATCAGTCATAAATTACTCACTGCTTTGGTGCGGTAGGAAACGAGTGATTAGATTGTGCATAACCGAACACATGTTATGCGCCTTTTATTCTTCGCTTTCACTTTTACCAAATTAGATATGAGCACGCTCCTAACTCTGTATGATGCATTAACATTGGAATGGATTGTTACAGTCGCGACCCACGTCCCCATAGTTGTCGCCTCTAAGCAGAGAGAGGCTTGGATAGGCGTCGATACGCCGAGCTAACGCTAATGGCGTGAGTTCAGGGTGGCGCGGTTGATAGGCCCGATCTGTTTTGCATAATGCATTCGCGGAGCATATTTTCTCGTCATCGCGGTCAAATCCTTGTCCGACAAAAGGACGAGCAAAGCACGCTTCTGCTTCCTTTGCATCAGAAACTGCGGCCGCTACTCTACATGTTCGGTGTGTAGTATCTGCCCAAATGTCGGGCACGCCAGGAAACTTGTTTGCTTGAAATGTTTGCGTACCAAGCGATTGCAGGTGACGAGCTGACTGTGGCTTTCCGGCAGCCTAACGTTTCGAATGTCAAGTGAGGGTCGCTCAGCTTTGTCCATGGTTTTCTCGAACGCTAATGCAGGCACGAAACACCAAAGAATAAAAGCTGCGGATCAGGATCCGCGTGTATGCTTTTGGTGCTTTACTTTGTCGCAGAAACAAGAGCTACGAGGGGAAAAAGAAGCTATATATTCGAGGTAATGAGATTAGCGAGCGTCGTCTTCTCCCTAATATTCGTCAAACAGATGCGCAGCGTTCTCTAACGAGTTTAGCGGCGACGTGGCCTGAATGACAAGGTATTCCCAATAGGCCTAGCCTGCGCCGTCGAGCCGAAAGGTCACGTGTTGCTCCGCTCTCGAAGGCTTGACTAGGCTTGGTCTGGTCTGGCTCGTTCACGATCGAGTGGGCGACCCTGACGGCTTCAGCGAACGAACTTGCTTTCTACTCAACAGTGCATATGCGCAGTGCGCTAAAGTCGCCAGGCTTACGCAGCACGTTCTGCCTCGTGTGTGCGCGCCAGGTACAAGGCCGCCGACTCAGTCGTGTTGTGCACGTTACGACCAAGTGCTGCTGCTGCTGAGCGCGAGGTCGTGAGTTAGCTTTCCCGCCACGGCAGCCGCGTTGCGATAGGGGCTGGAAAATGGTGACAAAGATAAATTACGTAGAACAACGTAACATTTTATGCCCTGCATGTTGCACCTGATGGTATATTCGGGCGGTCGTTTAAAGGTGATCTGCCAGCGCGGCAAAGTTCACGTAAAGGATCGATTGTTTGAGCCCTTACTGCGTTACTGCTATCATAAGCAGACTCTAATGACGAGAATTAAAGTGGGTTATCACTCCTATGCCCGGTTATCTCGTAATAAAGCTTGAAAAGTGTTTGTTACGACCTTCGTAGCGCTGTCAGACTACTCTGAAATGACCGCCGAAATTTACCATCATTATCAAGTATCGCAGGCTTCCGAAATAAAATAAAATTACTGGGTCATATGTCACATAGAAATTATATATATAATCATGAAATGTAAGAGTGTAAGCGAGCTCTCGTGAATTTAACGGGGCCATCCTGTACTGTCCTGTACTACACCGTACAAGCACACTCAACGATATGAAACATGTGTTCTCCAACATCAAAAACAAAGAACGCATTATTTTTAGGCATCAACGAAGCGCATATTTATTTAGCTTTTCTTTTTTTCGTTGGGGACCCGAAACGTGACACCACGCGGATCGTCTCAGCAGTACGCCGCCGTGGGTGCCTCGGTGCTCCGCGAGTTCTTGTGTACAGACGACTTCCGAAAAATGCAAATGCTGCGTATGGAGGGCCTCAAGAAGCCCAAATGTGCTAGATGGATGCTGGAGTAGGAAAAGAAAAAAAACTATACGCAAACTGTACTCAGCTTCATGAATACGTTGCAACGCTGTGCAGACGAGAGGAAGGAGGAAAAAAGAACTTTATTTAAGGCCAGCACTAAGGAGCAGTAAGAAAGAGCGCTTGCTACGCCAAGGCCCGTTGTTTTGTGCCCGGCCCACGTCCGTGAACAGAAAGTGGCATGTCATATACGAGGCGGCAAAAAAGCTAGAGCATTAGGTTCCCCGAGTTTTTAGTGTCATATGTTAGCACAGCGACACACTGACGTGTTACGGGGCATACTTATGCCTCAGAATGTTTTTTTTCTTTTTTCTGTTACCACTGTTCTTTTAACCAGCATTTCTATACAGATGCCATCCACATCGGGGCTGTCTAGACAGACGTTGCTGTTGCCGTGGCAGAGGTTGGTGCCTACAGCAAAGCGTCCTGGGGAAAATAGTTTAAAAATTATATTATGGTGTTTTACGTGCCAAAACCACTTTGTGATTATGAGGCACGCCGTAGTAGAGGACTCCAGAAATTTCGACCGCCTGGGGTTCTTTAACGTGCACCTAAATCTAAGTACACGGGTGTTTTCGCATTTCGCCCCCATCGAAATGTGGCCGCCGTGGCCGGGATTCGATCCCGCGATCTTGTGCTCAGCAGCCCAACACTATAGCCACTGAGCAGCCACGGTGGGTAGGAAAATAGTTCGCTAACGGTCTTTCAGAGAGGATTAACCTGTAAACGTATTTAAACGAAAAGATTAGTGGCTAGAACTACGCGTACCCTGCCTGCTCTGGAATTTCGAATACGTGTAATAGCGTTTTATTATCTAAACATTAAACGAAGCTTTCGTTCCCTGCTGGTTTTGTCAGCCCTGCTCTTTAGACACCCACCCTTTATATAATGCAACTTCTTTCGTGGTTCAAAAACGATACCTTCAAATTTAGGTGGACGGCAAATTAATCCGATGTCCTACATGTGCTGCGACACCACTCGTGACTCTGCGAGTAGCTTTGATACAACAGCCCTTGCCAATAAATCAAACACAGTGCATGGTGTTTAACAATCTGCCATGGCTCTTAAGCAAGCACGGGAAGGGACCACTGTATTCTAAGATGTGGACTTACTGTACTATACAGGATACTATATTATCGGACGATTGACGAGAAAGGAAGGTAATCAGTGGCAGGACCAATTATTTGGCCAGGCCTGCAAGTTGTAGTTATATTAGTAAATAACATATTCCGCTTGCTCATAAAACAAATTTCTGCAAAAATCCTGAGAGGCTTTCTAGAGGATTTATCATATATTAACTGTTGCAGGATCTGAAGTTTGCCTGCTGAAGTTCCCGCTATCATAAAGCCGTAGCTAAAAACAGAACCCAATACACTAAGAAAATAGACATAAATAAACAACTACTCTAAACACTTTACAAATACTTAGAAGAAAACCTGATTTTATGCTAAACCCGTTATGCAATGTTGCAGATATATACGCGCATAAAATTCCCGCATAATAGAGCCAGGGCCTTACTTGTTACGTCATACTGAATTGTTTATTTCACAGCTAAGTGTTTGAAAATCCATTGACGAGAAAGAATAATTGCGGCGGTAAATTTAGATATACAAAAAGAATGTCTCACCAAAGCAAACAAAATGGCACTGACAAAATAAAATCATCACGGTGTGACAATGCGATTAAAATTAAGTCGCAATTGGAAACCACTATCAAAATGTTACTATCCACAATAACATTCTGCAGAACTTTCACAGCTTCTGCTGGTTGATAAGTGTTCGCTGCGCTACTACACTCTCAAGCTCCTTCCACATAAGTTCCCCTAAGTGAAACACTTTTGCTAGTATCCTATACTTACTTAGTGGAACCCAGGTGAAATGACATTAACAAGTTCCATTGACCAAACTTATGTAGAACTTATGTGCAACGAGGTTAACAGAGAAAAAAAGAGAGGAAAGGCAGGGAGGTTAATTAGATTCAGATCTGCGGTTTGCTACTTTGCATGTGGGTTGGGGAAAATGGCCTTAGGAAGAAGGGAGAAGGATAGAAAGAAAAAAAGGAGGACGCTTAAGCTTCGCCTTTAGGTGTGAAACACGATGGCATTCAAAGATTTCCGACTGCTTTTCGCGCTTATACTGCAGCTTATACAACCATAATGTTTACCGGGCAACGCTGGCGGCGGACGCTATGCACGAAGGCGAGTTTTCTGGTAGAAGCGCGGCCTCTGGCGTGGACCGATCTTCCGTTATTGTTTCGCATTTTTAATATTTCAGCCTGAATAGATTAGACATAAAATGCAGGCGCTGTATGTGTTTTGTTTCATGACATTTGTTTGTGGGCGCTCAGTCTCAAAATTCCTACGAATAACTTTGTTAAGAATGTAAGACAAGGTGTAAGCAACTTTAGTGATAGAAGAAGAGCTTTAGTGCCGTGTAGAATATACATGGCAATTTTCGCTCACAGGACGCCCAACGCCTGGCGCCTGTGAGCGATGTAGTTAGGATGTAGCGAAGGCGTTCAGAGAGACCCGCAGATCGCAAAAAGCACATCAATGATTTAACAGCCTTCTTATTAGACATGGAGTGATTGTCGTGCACCGTTGGCAAAAAAGTCAACGCTCAGCCATCGTCGCGCCACGCCTCCCTCTGTCATGCTTAAGGCACGAAGCCCTGGGTTCTTCCGTTCACTGGACGTTCTTCCGTGACAATGTAGAGTGTGCGTCCATTCAAATTGTTATTAATTCCATCGACACCACCCACATGCGACGTCGAATGTGCGCACACTTGGGCAAGAGCTTCGAAGAGCGGTATCTCGACTTGTTGAAAGCATCATGTTACGCATAATAACTGCTGGCTTACGGATCATACTGTTTGACTGAAGCGGCACTAGTGGCAAAGGGCGCGCAGAAAATCGCGGGAGCAGGGGGGGGGGGGGAGGTGGAGGAGGAGTCGTGTTCTGCTGTTCGTGCGCAAAATAATTGTGGGCTGGATGCCGTAATTGGAGAGACAACGCGGTTGGCGTCGTGCTTTTGTTTTTCTTCTCCATCTTGATTTTCTCGTTTCTTAGTTTTTGACAAGTCGTGTCTTGACGCCAATAATATCCGTGCTTGCTAAATGACATATTGAACTGAGTATAAAAATTATTGCTAGTCACGTTTTCTTTTCCTGTTGTTTGTTTTTGTTTCTTTATCCGCGTGTCATCAACCTCCGTAATGCGTCCTAGTCACGTTTGACACTTTAGCATTGCAACAGCTCCGCGAGGTAACCATTTGCGTCATAATTTTTTTAGCGAAGCTTTCCTTGCCTTTTTCCCTATGGGGTTTAGCGTTTGTCGTCGTTTCCTCACCGGATATATTTATGAATGTACCTACAAATACCATGAAAAGGGGTTACATATAAGCCCTGTACTCTGACCGCGGAAATAGTTCGAGTTAGCGCACCACTGTTCATGAAACACGAACACGTAATGTCAACTTAGAGGCATCTTTAAAGCACACCCACCCCTTAATGGAATGGTGCATTTCATTCAGCGGCTTTTTTGGTGCACTTGATTTTCCATGATTTCTCAACTCGATGTGTGCCACTGGGTGCGTACCCATTCTTGGCTAATCCTCCAGAATGAGTTTTATATATGCCACTGTGACACACAGGGGGTGCTTATGCATACGTGCCAATGTGACGCAACGGATATACTAGAAGTTCTGAGCTTTACAATGCATAAACACAACCATTGCATAAGATTACACGTTCTATATGATGAAAGTAAACGCAGTTGTGTGCGCATAGTCGTTATTTGTACACAATTTATTTAACCGAATCACTAAAGCTTTGCTTCAATGGCTCCAACATGTGTCTTTGAATCTGAATAATGCTTTCTTTCATTTCTTACTTATCTTTATTTTATCTGCTCGCTTTGCTCAGACTTTGCCAACTTAGATCACATGCTCTGGTGGCGCCCCGCATTACGAGGCGACGAAGACGTTACGTCGTTTAAGTGCGAGGCTGCCCTACTCAGTCCCGATTTTGAAGCCCAACCAGCAGCAGTCCAGCGGGCCCGCACCGTGGCGGCGAGGCTAGGTCTTCCTGTCCCCACGTGGGAGCGGCCCGCTACGTGCTAGTGCTCGTTGCGATGGACCGCAATAAAGTTTTTCCATCCGCCCATTTCATCCTAATCATTTGGAATTACCCTAAACTTCCAGCTCTCATAAAAGCATTTCTCTTTCTCCTTTACACCTTGGGCAACTTCAGTCTAGCGCAGCCCTAACATAAAGCGCAAGTAATTTTCTTCGCATCACGCTTGTTGACACCTTTCAATTCGAATCTCTCTCGAATGAAGAACTCAAAGCGAAGAGCAATATCCCACTTGCCGTCACCGTTTAGAGGCTATGCCCATCAAGTGACAGTGGACGATGTTGTTATCGGTAAGCAAGCGATCAGTCACGCTTACATAACGGTACTCAAGCCACGTTGCACTTTTCGGCCGTTTACGTAACGTACGCTGCCTCGCGGCGTGTCCCCGCTGTTTTCCCGTGGTAACGTCCATCTCGGACGCTATTTGATCGTTCGCGCCTGCAACTGGAAACGCCAGCCACGAATCGTCATCCCTCGAGCTTGCTTTCAACGGGCTCTAAAGGGAAACGCAACCAGGTCAGATTGACAAATTCTTTCAAAACTATTTTCTTGAATTTTAGTGGCAAGAGGTTGATAACTACAAGAGAAATTTAGGTTCAGTCTTCTTTTTTTTTTCATTCGTGCCCCTACTCGGCGCCGGTGCATCGGCGCCATGTCAGAAATTTCAAAGTACTTTTTTTTCTTATTTGAGCCGCGTGGCATCATAAGGTCCTCAAAACTTGCTACCTTTGGTCCTTGTAACCGTTAGAATACAATGTCGTCCATCTTTTTTGATAAAAAAGATAACTATATGCCCAAGTAAACATCATAAAAAATCCATCTCGTCGCAGCGAGCATGATGCGACAACCTCAAGGTGGCGTCACCCCCGGCTTTCGGCCTTGCGTCTTTTCTCTTATCCGGTCTACTCACGGTAATTTTTTAAATTGCGTTAGCATTCTTATTGTACTTCATGCACAGGTGATCTATCTGTGTTTGTGTCTAACCATTTTTCCGCCTCACTAGCCAGGCCGTGGTCGAATGGGTAGCGCATCGGACTGCTGTGCTGGGGGAACAGCACCGCAGACACGCTTGGTGCTCCGTCCGCCTCATCGCTAGCAGAAACTCTGGCCACGCTGATTTAAATCTCTTCAGTAAGTCTCACAGAACCGGTTCCTCGTTTGGAAACGACACGGCATACTGAATAGACGGAGCGAGCCTGAGAACAACCACCAGAAACTACCACCCGACGACGAGGGTATATCATACCTTGCACACAACACGCGGTGCTCGCCCAAAGCCAGGTGCACGCCGACTGCCCGTGTAGATGGCGCCATTGCGTACGCAAATACTTAGGCAGTTTGATTTTAAAAATTTTGTTTTGTGCAGAAAGATGATGTCAAATTAGGTTGCCTAATACGCGCTTTGCGAGCGATAATCAAGACGAAGACCTGTCTTATCAATAATTCAGTGTGATCGCAAAGCACAACGCAAGAGCTAGCCCTAAAAGGACATCTCTCGTGCTTTCAAGGGCGCCGCCATATTTGCTATCCGGAACTACGGGACGCGCTGGTACACCCACACGTTTTCTTACAAAAATCATCCAGATCCAGCACGCGTGTTAGTCTACGTGAAGCAAAGTTTTAATATATAACGCAACGGTTATGTTAGTGCATCGCAAAGGTCCCAACTTCTATATCCGTGTGTCACATTGGCAGATAACGTGTAAATACGCATTGGCGCTTCCGTAATACCTTGTATAATAAGTAACGCATTCTAGAGCCAAGAATGGCACACTCCCAGTGGCACGTATTGTATCACGAGAGCATAGAAAATTAAGTCAGTGAAGCCGCTGAATATAATGCGTTATTCCATTAAATTGTCGGTGTGCTTTAAATATACCTCGAAGGTGACATTGAAAAAGAAAGAAAATGCGAAAAGAGAGAGTTTAGGATACATCGCAAGAGAGATTGGGATTTTCTGTGAATGCGAAGCGGAAAGATAATTCTCGATAGTGCAGCCTGTGGTCAAGTATGTACTTCTAAACGTGTCAGTATATAGCTACATCAGTCGATATTGGGTACTCTCTGGCGATAGTAATCTTTGCAGCGGTTCAAGTACAACGTGGCTGACTTAAACATTTGCGAGGTGTTGCTCTGGTTGACAGTCTTATAGACAAGTCGGGCAATCTGCATCGAACGATAAGTCCCGAAAATACGGCTCTGTGTAGTTCTAGTGTGGGTCTCACTGATGTTGGCCCACGTCTACCTACCAAGAAATTTGAGCATTTGCGGAATGGAGTTTAAGTTCTTCCCTAAAGAGCGAGAGATGCAAATGAGAGACAGGCAGGGAGGTTAACTAGAGTTAAAGCCTCCGGTTTGCTACCCTGCCCTAGGGCAAGGGAAATCCTTCTCTAAAAGTGAACAATGGGCATCCCACGAAGGATTTCTTTCGATGCGGACTCCTAAAAGCCGTGAGATTTTGTATTTGAGTCAACTTATCGAAACTGGGTACCTGGCCATTGGCATGCGGTTATATGCTACTAACGCGCGAAATACTGTCGTAAGCGATTATAAATTCGTTAGAGTAAAAGGCAAACCACCAGAAAGAAACATGCCAGACCGGTGAGTTGAGTGTGTCAAGAGACGACACTGACACATGACGTAGCCAAAGACAAAACCTCGCGATCAACGGGCCGTACATAATTTGATAAACGATTCTGAAATTCTTCGACGTCATACTAATGACGCGAGTAAAAAGAAAGACTACTGTCAGGCAGGCTCTTGCTCGAAGACATCTTTTAAGGGAAACTGATTTGTACGTGAACGCTCGGCGCAGTCAAAGAAAAGGAATTGCTGAATTCGCACGAACAATCCGTGCGAGAAGGCGTGCATAAATAGGCGGCATGATCAAAGCTCCTTTTTCGAACGAATACCCGTGATTTAAAAGCCGGTACAGAGGCGTGACTTCTTTGTGTGGCGCTTACTAAAAGGAGACATATTCACATAAGCATTGCGCTGGCTCGACGAAGATTTTCAATGAACGAGGAGCGCTGCGGCTCCTCTGAGCAGCTCCACAAACTTTCTTTTTTTGTGTGTGTTCAGGTGAAGTACTTGTTTGCTTAAATACGGTTGAAAGGACACGGTTGTGATGGACAATTCTTCGTCTAAACCACCTCGTTCCTGTACAGCAGAAATCCCTGTTGACTAGTAGCTAAAATGTTTATAACTTGTCTTAGAGGTAAGTATGATGTGGGGAACAACGCCTACTATAGCGGATGTCAAGTTCTTGATTGGTTACGGTTGGAGTGGCATAGAGGCAAAGAATAAGCACCTCGCGACGACGAAGCACTGGCTTCCAATTTTCGGCAGAGGAGTCGAAAGTCGGCACTTTTTGCCGTGTTTTTGTTGTCCTTTGCCGTAATCTTAATGCGCTGTTTTATTAATATAGGAAGAATACTCGGAAAGACGAAACGGGTTTCACGAACACGTTCACCACGATTTGATGACATAAAAGGAAAGCTCCAGGAAAAAATGCACGCTACCATCAGAACGCGCTTGCAGAATATGTTGAATTCATATGACCTTTGAGTTCCTTTTTTAGGGTGTCACGCCGGGCTCTACGGTGAACTTTGGCAGCAAATTCTGGTGCCAGAGTTCTTGCTAGTGTTTTTGTAGCAAGTTCGATAGGTCCACTGGCTTCACTGAGCATTTATAGCGCGACGATTTCACTCCTGGTGTGCCTTTTCATCCTGTCATTCCTCTTCCGGGCTGCTGGGGCTGAAAACTGGGTAATTATCTTAATTGGTTTTCCTGCGTACTTCTTCATTTCTCTCTGTTTCTCACTGAAAAAGTTAAGAAGTTGCAGATGTACTGAAGTCTCCTGACGTGTAATTAATGCAAAAGCATTGAACATCGGTCAACTCAATTTTCGAATTGGGCAGAGTCAGTATTGAAGGTCGGCCACCCAAATTTTTGGGCTGGGCTAAGTCAATTTTGGGAGCGCGCCAGGTCAGTATGAGCGTTGGTCAACTCAACTTTCGAGTTGGGCGAAGTCAATGTTTTGGGTGTAGGCCACGGCGTCTGTCTGACGCCGTGACTGTTCACCGTAGGGTTTCGCAGTGCGAGCCGCAGCCGGCCCAGTGCCGGGAAAGTGACGTCATCACTTGGTCACGTGGGCTTTGATACCATCGAATGTTAACGCCGGACGCTCGCCGGATTCTCCGTTTCATGGGGCAAATAATACCGGGTTATAACTGAGCGGGTTTACGGGCCAGCGGTACGAGCGGGCGAGCGGAGGCGGTAGCGGAGTGCCGCATGAAAGTCAGTTTCATGGCTCAGCGATCCCTCGTTCGGTCGAGTGGATGCGCTTTGCTGCACCACCTGTCGAACAAGGTTGGAAGTTGATTGGAGTTGGAGTATATCCAAATAACTGAGCATGCTGATGAGGCCCTCTTCTCAAAAGTACCGTTGTCGATAGCCGACGGCATTTATGCTGCGTAAAGATGCGGTAGCGGTCGCGATATGCGTCCTGTTCTCTTAGCGCGGTTATAGCGGTTCGTGCTTCTGTAATCACCAGTGTACGTGACGTCACCTTCGGCAACCCAAGACACCTACGAAGGCTTATTGTCGTGTATCAAGTGCAACTTCTTCCCTACCAAATGTGATATTCCTTGTACTACTGACGAAATAATCAAGCGAGTGTTGCAGTACCAAAGTCACATGAAGCGTGAGCAAGTTGTTTGTATACAGAACTCCCCCAGTGGGTAACCACCAAGTAGGGCAAAACACGTACCACAGTGTTTATTTCCATCTCCATCAGTTCCAGATGTTTTTTACACGACATACGTTTATGGAGCACTATATACTCCAGGAATTAAAGCGATGGGTTTTGACAATTTCCAAGGTATGGTTATCAATGGATATGCTGAAATATTTTAAGGGCTTCATAAGGCAGCATCGCTGACTTCTCAGCGGAGAAGCGTGCTATGCTCAAGAAGAAAATTGTTGACTTTTGTTACTCCGGCGTGTAATGACTGTTCAATACCTTCGATCAAAGATCCCGAAGTCTAAATGCAGCTATTCTCTGTGCATAAAGAGACCTGCATATCTGGAAGAAGTCATTACGGTAGCAATATCATTAAATGCATTAAACAATATAGGGCGCTTCCTTGCGGTAGTCCCTGTAGTTATGACCTATGTTCATGTGTTCTCCCCTCTCATTCTTTTCCAGAACTTCATTTCTTTCTTTGAGAAAATTGGATGTGGAGCGTAGAGTTCTTCTAAGAACACGGAGTCATAAGTCCTGCGAGAACTAGATATTGCCGATAAAAAAAAGTCGCCGTTTCGCCCGAAAGGCGCAGCATCGATTGCGATAGCAAATTAGGGGGCAGGTATAAGAAGTAGGGATAGTAGTTTTATTGGCCGTATAAACTTGTAACCATAGACATACTAACTGAAATAACGAGCATGGTGTCACGCACGCACAATCAGACATGAACACACACTTCTCACTCAATGATAGCGGAAACTCGCTGTCAAAACGCTGGAGTGAGGAAGTGCGGCAGCAGCAGCGAGCGGATTGCCCTTCGTGCTGCGTCTTGCTTCAACGCGAACTAAACCACGAAACCACACCGCACAAGCGGACTCTGTCCCCGTCGCAGATAGCTTCGAAGATACAGCGGCCCGGCCGGGCGCGCGTGGGCACCCGGGCCTTTACCCGCGCCGCCCGGAGCAGAACGCGCCCTCCCCCTCCATACCCTCCCTCCGGAATCATGCGCACTACGGAAGACGGTGCGCTTCCTCACCGCCTTCCTCGCTTGCGTGCGCAAGATTGAGCCGGGATCGCGGGCTCACCGTCGCACGTTTTCACTCGCACATACAGCATACGGCGCGTAATGACGATTTTATCGCCTTTGGATTTTATACGGAACCTCACGGCGACGGCGACAGCTGAAATGCGCCTGGAGGGACCATATAATTGCTATCGCTATAAAAGAATTACGCAGGTCTTCGCACTGTTCGCATGGTTCAAGACTAGAGATAGCGAAGATGTGACGATCGACAAAGTGACAACATTATTGGCGTGCATTTACAGAGTATTTTGCAAGAATTTCATGGCATGGCAATAAATAACCTTTCCTGCAGCAGTTTACGTAACCAATGCTGTTAGCGAAGTCACTCAGAAAAGTACGTGCATTTCAAGTTTCTGCAACAGCCGCCACGTTGACTCACGGCGTTCTGCTGCTGAGCCCGAGACCACTGCCTTGATTCCTGTGGCCTTGTGCTCACTACGCCCTTGTGCTCACTACGCAGTGCAAAAATACTAACAGTACAGGGCTCAGGGTAGACCTACAAGAAACCCATGTTATCCGAATTAATTCGCGAGCCCCCACCAATAGCGCTCCTCAAAGCCGCTTGTCCTCGTCGCATATCATTACCTCTTTTCTCGGATACACATCGCACTAGTTCATTTTTTTCTTCATTAATGCGCAAAGGCTTCCAATGGCGCCGACAACGCTGGAATGTTGATTTACTGAACATAAGAAGAAAAGTTGATACGTATATGCAGCCGCGAACGGTAACACCTATCTTTAAGTCAACGCAGAACCGATTGAGCGTCCATGGCGTGGGCAGCTGCATGCGATAGTAAGAGTTGCGGGTCACTGCGGACCCCATTGCAGGTCAATTACAAGATACAGCACCCGCGTCTCGCTTCAGCGCACTCTAAACGGCGAAGACACACTGCACACAAAGCTATCAGCCCTCGGCGCACTGTGTCCTCATCGCAGATCGCTTCCAAGATAGGGCCCGCGTGGTCGCGCCATGTGCAGCCGTCGCTGGAGTACGGTTGACCATGATTGATAATGGTTCAACGCGGATAGACAAGGCGCTACAGAGCGATAACGGCATACAATGATCGGAACGTCATCAGCGCTGCTGGCGCCCCTACCAGCAGTAGTTTGTTTGCGTCATCAATTCACCTTGCGCAGCGGTTCTCAGCCGTTCGCGTCGCCGCAGCCCTGTCGTTGACACTGGACGAATCAGTTTCATAACATTGATAATGACAGCGGGCTGCGTGGAGATGAGCAAGTGGCACAATGCTTACGCATAGACAACTGCCAAAGGATTTTCTGCTAGAATTTCTTTTACTCCGGCGGCGACTACGAACAGCGTGGGCAAGCACGGCCGCGGGGCCCTATGAAAGCGATCTGCGATGGCTACAGAGTGTAGGTGTGCCGACGCCTTATAACTTCGTGTCCGCTGTGTTCTCACCGCTCCATTCGCGCTGAAGGTAGAGACAGCACGAAGGTCGATTCGCTCGACGCTGCAGCCGCGCTTCCTCACGCCAGTGTTTTCCCAGCGAGTGTCCGCGGTCATCGAGTGAGATGTGTCCATGTTGGCTTGTGCGCGTCTAACACTATGCTTGTTAATTTAGTTAGTAAGCGAATATCTACAAGTTTATACAGCCGCTAAACCTATTTTTCTTACTTCGCATAAATGTCTAATAATCTGCTATCTGAATCGATGCTTGTCCTTTCGGGCGAAATTGCTACTTTTTTTTTTCTTTGCATGCTACACTCTGTACATGCAAAGTCAGTCCGTATGTGGCGCGTGAGCTCATGGCGGCGTAGCGGTGCACGGAAGGCAAGGCAGGTAGAGGGAGAAGGAGCAATGCAGGGATGAATAAGGGCTGTAAGTATCGCAATCGCTGTATTTTCGGTTCATGTTGCTAGTGGTGGGGACACAAACGCTCCATCCACCACGCGCGCGTAGTGTTTGCAGTGGCAGGAATGTTTGTGTCCCCGGCGCCTGTAACATGAATCGAGAAGAAAGCAGAGTAGGGTGTGCAGATCAACGAACTGACAAACGGAAGGTCGTATGGACAGATGCTCGGACGCCAGTCGCATCTCCACGTCTTTTGCTTTTTAACCACTGGCACTATGAGACACCAAGAGGACTATCGCAATCATGTAGATGCAACAGCACACACAAAAAATGCGCATATTGACGTTTCGGGGCAGCTGCAGCACTGACCTCTCCGGAGTCGCATCGTCCCCAGCAGGACATGGCGGTGACGTCGTCCCAACAGCGGTTCCCGTTGGCGTCGGTACGTACTGCCCGGAACGAGTACTCGCGCCGGTGGCAATCGAGCGTGGTCAGCGTGTCCACAGCGTCTCCGCCAGCAGCGCGGACCGCCGAGGACAACAGCTCGTCTGCGTCGTCACGGCGCTTCGTTGAGGACGCCGAGGCAGCGCCCGCCACGAGCAGCCAGCACACGAGCAAGACCACGGCTGGCACCGGAAGCGACCCGTGGACGTTTCGCATAGTGGCCCGTGTCACGTCCGTTCCGCGATTGACGGAACTGCTGCGGTGACGAAGGATTGGGGACAAGGAGGAGTAAAACAATTTTAGAACTACAGAAAGCTAAGCAAGCTGCTAGGGATATCATCATTATCATCATAATTTATTATCCATGAAAAGGTCCCCTGCAGCGTTTTACGTAAGGGCTGAACAGGTACATAAGTGATCACAGTAGTGATGAAAACAGCAACAAGAGAAAAGGATGTAACAAATAAACAAGTCAGGAGCGAAAATGATAAAGGAGTTAAAGGCGTAGTGAATGTATACGTAAGGCATGGCAGAGGTGTCAGTAAAGTAACATTAGTTCTGAAAAGGGGCTGTCAGTAACTGCTTAAATTTTTTGTGCATCCCACTCATTAACTACTGATTCTTTGCTCGGTATCCCTAAATGAACGAGCGGCATTCTCTCTTCGCGAATACTTGCGCAAGCTTTCACGTGCTGCGCGATGCCTGCAGTTGGAAGGGTGTTCTACTTGTGCCGCCTTCTCCGAGAGAGGCGCTGTCTTTTAGACAGAGCCTCTCTCGGGGCTAATCTTGTACACGCACACCCCTAACGAAGTACACGCGAGGATAGCGACGTCGCACCCGTAATACGAAAGATATGAGTTATGCCCCCACCAAGTTGTATTTTCGTCCATTTTCATTGACCTTATTGATGCGAAAGCGTCAAATTGCCCCTTGAGCGAAAAAGCTTGCACCTGTAATCTGTAGCAGCGAAATAACACCTAAAGTCCCATTGGCTGCGACCCCACGTCCCAGACGCGCCTCGACGGAGCAGAACGGGAACACCTGCCGCAACATTAGCGCGCCAGGTGTCGCGTGAGAGGTGAGGGCAGCACCGCAGGCGGCTGCTGCTGCTTGCGGGCTCTAGTGTTCCTGTATATCAGCGGGATGGGGCAGCGCGTGCCGCCTGCCGGCCTTGGTGATCGCTGCTACTTCCTTGGCCTCCCGTCGCGCAGGGTAACGGTGGCATACGGCTCGTGCAGCACGTACCGCTATATGGTGCATTACTTGCAGCGCAGAACTCAAAGGAATGCGTGGGTGTCCTCGGATTTTTCATTTCAACATTTCCATTAAACGCAACAATTAATCCCCCCTACACTTTCTCTGACTTTACTGTCATTTATCTGTTATTGCCTATCTCCTTTTCTCAATGATATGAGTAAGCTGCCGTTCATGTCTTGAGAGCGCCTGCCATATCAGCTCCAAATCGTTTTTATCCAGAAAAGTTTTTTGAGCAGTACTACAGACCTAAAGAAGTGGCAATTTCGCCCAAGAGGCGAATCGTTGATTGCGACAGCAAATTATTAGCACCTGTGCGAAGTAATTAAGGATAGCAGTTTTATTGGCCGTATAAACTTGTCAACATTCGCTTACTAAATAAACTTTATAACAAGCATAGTGTTACGCGTGCACAAGCAAACGTGAAAACTTCTCACTCGATAACCGTAGGCATTCGCTGGCTAAACGCTGACGTGAGGAAGCTCGGCAGCAGCAGCGAGCGAATCGGCCTTCGTGCTGCCTCTCGCTTCAACACGAACTAAGCGGGGAAAACACAGCGCATATACAGCTATCAGCATTCGAGGCACTTTGTCCCCATCGCAGATCGCTTTCAAATTAGGGCCCACTCGGTCGCGCTCGGCCACCCCATACACAGCCGCCGCCGACGCAGAATGCTCCCCCCCCCCCCGGCGCCTTACATGCGATGGAAGACGCCGCGCTTCCTCCCCGCCTTCCTCCCTTGCGCGCGCAAGATCGAGCCGTCATCGACGACGCCTCACCCTCGCACGCTTTCACTGGCTCATAGCACATGCGACGCATGACTGTCGTAGATGGATTTTATACGGATCATCACGGCGACACAGACAACGACGACGGAAATGCGCCTGGAGTGTCCATGTCATTGCTATCTCAATAAAAAACGTGTGAGCTAAGCAGTTCTTCCCGCAACAAGAATCGCTACTAACTCCTTTTGCTTCTCCGGTGCATAAATATGCTTCAGAGTTTGGAAAATGAACATATCCCACCCTGAAAACATAACCTGCATTCTTTGAAAAACGCGTTTTGTGGGACTGTCTTCGATGCAGTGTTCAGGGGCGATTGCTTGGGACTACGCTACCTCGCAATGATAACAGACGATCGAACGAACAAATTATTTGGAATATGAACCTCGCAAGCCGTTGCAGGAGAGCGCTACGAATGGATTGCAGTAATTCTTACTGGCGGCAAACCTGCACAATTGACGTTAGCACTGACAACTGGCAAGTGTTATCTTGTGATGCGAATGGCGCTGACCGTGTGCCAGTATTGCCATTCTTTTCCACATTTCACAAAACTGCGACATAAGAATACCCTAAATTTCAACAAATATTGCCTCAAAGTCACTAAATTTGTTGTTAAAGCTGCCGGCCGAGTAAATTTTGAAATAACGTAGGCCCTCTAGCCTATAACACTATAACATAAATAATATGGCGTAAATCTGCTACAGAAGCATCTTATCTTTGTTTAGTGTCTGTGCAGGTGAAAAATAAAATTTACCGCCAGGATGTGTAGGGCTTTTAAATTACTATAGTATCTACGCAACAACAGATGAAGCAGTTATGTCTGCTTCATCTTCATCTTCATCTTATCTTCATCTTCATCTTCATCCTCTACCATCTTATCAAATTCAGTCCAGTGATTCGGACTTCCCGGAATTCATCGCATGTAAAGTATCCTTTGGCAAGCTCTGTATAACAGTGATTAATCTATATCTACAACCTTCAAACCGCATTTCAGTAGAAGCGCTAGTGGATATCTTCAAGATAGCTCATTCTAATGTATTTATATGTGGCGACTTCAATGCACACAACATCATCTGGGGCAGTGATCATTGTGATGCACGGGGTAACGTTATAGAGTGCGCCATAGATAAATGCAACTTGACTGTTTTAAACGATGGGTCGCCAACATTCCTTCGTGGATATAATTACTCAAGCTGCATAGATGTTACCCTGTGTTCACATGATCTAGTGAATGGTGTGGGATGGACAACAGATATGGAAACGCGCGGAAGTGATCATTTTCCCATCCTTGTTAACCACCCTAGCATGTACTGTGATATCAGGCGTTACAGCAGACTAACCAACTGGCAAGCTTTTCGGTACCGCCTAACGGATCAAATTAATCAACATGCAACAGTGGAAAAATTTACAGAATTTTTGCAGGACAATATGAACATATGCACAAGGAAGGTCCCAATTCCAAAAGATTATGCTACAGTTGATGGAGAATATGAACACCTAAGAGCCATCCGACGCCGATCCGAAAGAGCTTACCGACGGAGCGGAAGTTTAGAAGCATACAGAAATGCTCAGAAAATACACAATGTAATGCGCAGACGAATGGAAAATCTAGGCAAACGGCGCTGGCGCGACTTCTGTGGCACGCTGTCTCCTCACACGGCTGTCCCACGAATTTTTCTAGTAATTCGTTCTTTAAGCGGACCTGTAACACAGAGCTTCCCATTTCGTGCTCTCGCTGTAGCACGGGACACGTGTGAAATAATAGTTGCAGATGAATTTTGTGAGCTTATTTCCAGACCTGCTTTGTCATCGCAATGTGCAGAGTTTGATATTTCAGTAGTGTTGGCTAAGCGCAAAATTACTGCTTGCTACTGGGCCCAACATCCTCAATTAGATCATACTTTCACATTAAGCGAGCTTCAATGTGCAATTGCATCATGTCGCCAAAAGTCCGCTGCTGGGCCGGACGGCATTACGTACAATATGCTAAGAAACCTCGGACCGACAGGTACAAATGCTCTCTTAGACATCTATAATAACTTATGGATAGAGGAAACTGTACCTGACTCTTGGAAAGTCGCTCGAATCATACCAATTTTAAAACCTGGTAAGACGCCCTTGTGCCTTGAATCCTTCCGCCCTGTTAGTTTGACAAGTTGTTTATGCAAAGTAATGGAGAAAATGATTGACGCGCGACTTCAATGGTGGTGTAATGAAACGAATGTGCTGTCCAACTACTTAGTAGGTTTTAAAAAACATAGATGCACAATGGATGCAATATTAGATATAGTAACCTGTGTGGAGCACGAGCGTGCACGTGGGAACATGACTGTAGCAGTATTCCTAGACATCAAGAGGGCATTTGACACTGTTAGTCACGTTCATGTTCTGCTAAGCATGTTAGAACTTGGACTGTCTGGCAGGTCCTTGCGATGGATTTCTGAATTTCTATCAGGTCGCAAAATCTTTGTTCAGACGGGTGAAGGAAAGAGTGCTGAACATGTTGTCAAACAGGGAGTACCACAGGGAAGCGTACTCAGCCCCTTCCTTTTTAACTGCGTCATGGCTGATTTACCAAGAAGGCTGCCATCACAATTAAAATTTTCACTGTATGCAGATGATGTGTGTATTTGGACATCTGGGTCTAATGCTCAACTACTTCAAATGGCATTGCAAGACGGCATAAATATAATCAACAAATTTTTGAGAGAGAGAGGAATGGTACTATCACACGCAAAGACAGCTGTATTGCCCTTCACTCGAAGGCAGTTAAAAAATTTCACTCTTAATCTGGAAGGACACCCTCTAATGATTGTCAAACAGCATCGATTTCTAGGCATAATACTTGATAGGCAGCTATCCTGGGCACCCCATATAAAGAAACTCGAAAACGAGGTCAATGCCGTAGTGGCTGTACTTCGCAGACTTGCAGGCACATCATGGGGCGGATCAGTATCGTCCATGCTGACTGTTTACAATGCATTAATACGACAAAAAGTTGCGTATTCCGCGCCCATCTTACACGGACTTTCCCACACTTCAGAAGAGCGACTTCAAAGACTTTTAGCTAGAGGACTACGCCTATGTCTAGGAGTTCCACGAGCGACTTCTAGTTCTCTTGTAATAGCTGAGGCTCGCCAATCACCATTTCCAGTTATGCGAACTACAGAAACATGCCGGCATTATTTCCGTCTTCAAACCCAGCATAAAAACCACCCATTGGCTCTAGACATAATGAAACGAGATAGAAGTTATGTTCATATAGAAATTCAAGAAAATCTTCACATATTGCCAAGAAATGAATTTTGGAACTCAGACATCGAATATCCTCCATGGCTGCTTACAGTTCCAAAAATCGAATTGTCAGTAGATGGGATATTCAGCAAAAGAGACATGTTCATTCGAGCTGATCAACAACTAGCGCTGTACCAGATATATATGCGGTATTCAGGATACACGCACGTCTATACAGATGGCTCTAGTACAGCAACCTCTTCAACTTCATCATTCATTATACCACACCTCAACAAACAAGAATCATTTAAGTTAACTCGTGCGACTTCGTCTACAACGGCTGAACTGTTCGCAATCCTAGGTGCGATAAAATTTATATTGTCAGTAAGAGATGCGCAAAAATGGGTAATTTTCAGTGATTCACAGGCGGCTCTAACATCACTCTGCAACACAAAGGGGAAAACATTCAGTGACAGTTTAATATATGAAACACTTAAAAACCTCACAAAGGCAAGCGAAGCGAAACATGCAATAACATTCCAGTGGATACCAGGGCATTGCGACATTCCTGGCAACACAGCAGCCGATGAAGCAGCACGACAAGCACACCTCATAGATGATACATCTCCGCTCCCAATATCAAAGGATGAATTTCGCTGCATTATAAGGACAACGTCTCTCAAAATGTCTAGAAACACTTGGTTTGACCAGAATTCTAAGAGCTCGGACTTATACCATATTGATCCATTTATTGAATTCAAATTTTCATTGTCATTAGATAGAACTATGGAAACCCTTATTCATCGGTTAAGGCTAGGCACTGCCTACACAAAGCATTTCTTACACAGAATTGGCCGTGCGGAAACCCCCGAATGTGATTGTGGATTTATAGACGAAGATATATATCACCTCCTTCTAGATTGCCCACATCACGACACACCAAGAAGCAGACTTAAATCAGCGCTAATTAAATTAGACCGCAGACCTTTCAGTTTAAGGAAAATTTTGGGCCCTTGGCCAACAACGGCCTTGCAGAAGAGTGCTTTAAAAGCACTAAAGAGTTTTCTTGAAGACAGCGGCATTGCTGGAAGTTATTAGCGCTTTCCTTGTTCTCTTCATTTCATTGTCACTGTGTATATCCATCTGTTTGTGAATTATGTTATGTTGACTGTTCTGTTGTGACTGTATGTGATAATGCATTTACATAATGTATGTACCACCCGCTGACTAGACAATGTGTTGTTAGACGGAAATATCTTTTGTACTTTTGAGACTTTCATCTACATAAGTGTGGAGACATATACATTGTATTTTGTATGTTCCTTACGTCATAGTGTTCCTGTGGAAACGCTGCGTGATAAGTCATGGTGCTTGTGTGAAAAGACTATTTGATATGTAACCTTGAACCTTGTACGATATGTGAAGGAACCACTCAAGAGATGAGGAGTAGCCGGCGCCTTAAATTGTGCGCCAACATCTCCTTATATCATATCAATAAAAAAAAAACAGATGAAGCAAGGTGAGATATTACGTTTACTTTCAGATTATAAGGTTAGAAAGCTAAGTAGATTAAAAAAGCACAGGTAACGTGATTTTCTTAGCACGAATGAACTTGCATGGACCTCATTCTTGTGAATACCAGACACCAGACGCGTGCTCATTTGAATTTGAATTTGAACACCCCTAAGAGGTCAGTGAATACACGGGACACCAGGTGGCCTTTCCTGATGTCAAATTTCGTGAACACTAACGAGAGGGCTATGTGGTAATGCAGATACACCTGCTTAATTAGGATTTCATTTCATTTCATTTTATTACTTTAAAGAATTCAAAAGAATCTGTAGTCTGTAGTCTTAAAAAATTCAAAAGAGTCTGTAGTAATTCTGAGATCCTCACTACGGTGTTAAATATTAAACTCATATCAATGATTGAGTGACTCACTCAATTAACCAACCGCGAATAATTTAATGTATGTGTTCGTCAATCAAATAATCAATGTGTTTGTCTGACAACTTCTCAAACATTTATTCAGCAAGATGCCTCGTGGAACAAGTGGCTGGAAAATTCATATTCTACAACTTACTTTTCGCGAACCGCGTGAACATATCTTCAAGTCCTCCCCCACGTGGTGACATGTGTTAAAAACACTATGGAAACAAAGACGCCGCACTGTTTCGAAACGAAGTGCCATCCAATACCGAACGAGAGCGAAAGAAGTAATAAAAATGGCCGACTAATTGTCCCCGTGCGTTATTTCTTTTGCGCGCACGCAAGGGCAACTCACGGGAAAAGGATACAAACGCGTGGACAGCCACACGCGTATTCCATTTTGTGCGTATGATGACCCCATGGAATCGAAATGACGAGCATGTGGCATCCCTGGCGGCTTTTCTCGTACAGCGAAGCCCAGGCATAGCACGACGCAGCGGAGGCACAGCAGAGGGTCAACAACAGATTGCGTTACGGCGCAAGACACTCGCCTCCCGTATATGTAAGCGTGCGCTCGTAAACATTGCGCTTTGCTCTGCCAATTCGGAAGAGAAGGTAACAAAAAAGCGCAGGCCTTTGTCATTGCAGACGACGTCTTGTTTTCGACGGGCCGTCCTAATTGAACACAACGCGATCGTCTACGACGCAATGAAACTCTCCTACACAATATAAATGGTGCTATATGACACGCGTGCGCGTGGTTTACTCGAGCAAATCGCAATTCCAATTTTAATCACTGCGTAGCCTGATATTTCAAGGTCTGCCTCGCATAAATTATAAGGAGGCCAATCAGGTCAAGAGGTAAGGGACGCGCATTCAGGTAATTGCATTACCTTTTCTTTAATAGCTAGGAAGGAGAGCGATTCCACGTCGCGCAACAGCCCACGCGCATCCTCTGCACGTGGGCGGTTTTTCATTAAAGTTCCGCGCGAAAGAAACGTTTGTAGGAAATTTCGCGAAGGGGCGTACTTAAATATTAGGGCTCGCGGTACAGTAGCACAGCACGGCAAATGGTTGGGTATTTTATTCTCCTTACACTGATTACGCTTGACCTCTATCTGAATGACATCTATGAACATTAGAAGCATCGCTCTTACACACGCTGTCGGATTAAATTTGCGCAGATACGTCGCAATCCGCCATGTGATACGTTGCGCTTCGTGCAATTGTCTCGTCTGCACAATCTTAAAACGAACATTTCAATAACAGGCATATTGGTTGTTTCGCATGCGTTGCTTGTATACAGTTCCATATGCTTTCATTCATGTTACAGAAAGAGAAGCTATGTTTTATTTTCTTTTTTTTACTTTATGAGGCCGCGGGTTTAATTGTTTGTTATAAAACGGCTCTCACCAGCAAACTGCGGAGTTTGCTGCAAGGCATGGGCGAACGCCGGAGCGCGTTCTAATGTATTAACGCACTCCTTTTATATTGAATCGAGCGCTGACTGGACGAAGCCTGTGCCTTTATCGTTTCAGCAGAACATGTTCCGTGGCCTGCAGTATGGATCAAATTACAGTCGTTCGGCAATGCGTTCCCAATGTCATTACCAAGGTTTCCGCGAAATCAAGAATTGCCTGACCACCTGCTATTGCGAGACAAATAGCTCGAACACACAAGCGCACGAAGCCAATAGATAATGAGTTAGAAAAAGCGTAGGGAAAACTGATTTTCTTTTTTTATATGAAATGAGAGAATAGTAAGGGAAATTAAAATGTACAAAGACACAAATTGCCGCCGATGCGAGCCCAACCCACGTCTTGCGCATTAGCCGTGAGACGTTCTGTTGTGGAGTTATCACGGCTGCCGTCCTTCCATCTATTTTCTTGTGTATTTGTGTACAAGTATACCACGTCTATAGTGCTTGGAGTGATGGCCAGTGCCACTCACTACAGTCTTTAGTCTCTCTTGTAGAGTAGACAGGCACGTGAAAGTCTTGGATGCATGTAGAGCATGTTTGGAAGGAATCGAGTGGTATGAAACGTTATTGTACGATGTGGGTGGAAAACACGCGTCCCTGTCGAGGCCATTGCGGCGGACGTGGAACGGATCATTTTAACCGCAGGCCTCTCGTACTACTGCGACTGATCACGAGCTCTTATACAGTGTCTCGGGGAGTTAAAGTTGTCCAAGTTGAGACCAGTATAGATATACACATATGTACGTATGCAATGAGCGAGGAGGATAAGAGAAATCCAGGGGTTCGGATTTCGTGTTCATCAATACGGAATATGTCGGCTCGGCTCCCACATACGGCGCGTTGTCTTGTCGTACACTTTACTTTTCTTTTTTATAGCGAAGCTGCTTACCTCTTGCCCCCCGCATGCGTTCCCAGAGGAACGCGTGCGGCTGTTCCCTGGCCGGCTTACGTGCGTGTCGCGGCACGTGGAGGCCGATCTCGGAGACAGTGCAATACCGGGCCGTTCCCAGGGGCTTACACTGGCCAGTTTGTATATATTTATGTAAAGTGCACTTAGTTTAGCAAGTTGGCCTTCATGTATACGCTTTATTCGTTTAAATCCTGTTGACGAATGATGAAAGGGGAAAAAAGTGGCGACGGCGCCTATGCACGTGGTCTGCGCTTCGGTGGTTATAACGTCACGCGCGTCCGAGGTATATATATATATATATATATATATATATATATATATATATATATGATTTCATACTTTATGCAGTTCATGTGCAGCTCATGTATGCAGCCTAAGTATATAGCTGCGCTGGTAATCCCTCCCCATATGAATGTTGCGTCCCCACGACTTCTTTTTTCTTTTTATGCGAGAACGTCAAATAGCTCATTGAGCGAAAAAGCCGCGGCGCCCGGCGTCTGTAGCAGAGAAACCGTACCTAAATTCCCATTGGCTGCGACGCCACGTCACAGGCGCGCCTCGACGGTGCAGAGCGGACTAAAAGGGAACGCCTACTGCTGCTGCAGTAGCGCGCCAAGATGTTCCGTGAGGGGAGAGGGCATCGCTGCGACGCCAAATCACCCTCGCTCTCGGAAGCCTGTTTTTGTTCCTTGTACCCGCAAGCTCTCGCCTGCACCTACACCTGCACCTGCAACGCACCTCGGGTTAAAACCAGATCAAAATACGCCAAGTCATCCACGCTCTCGGAAGCCTGTTTTTGTTCCTTGTACCCGCAAGCTCTCGCCTGCACCTACACCTGCACCTGCAACGCACCTCGGGTTAAAACCAGATCAAAATACGCCAAGTCATCCACGCTCTGGCTTAATTGCCAGCGAGGAACTTATAACTCGAAGGACCGCTCAGCGGCATTAAATTAGACATTGTTACTTTCGCATTGACAACTCATATGAAGTGCTTAGGTGTCCTCGGATTTTCTTTTTCTTTTGTTATTCCGATATTTCATTTTTGTATTTAAATAAGAGCTAAGTTCCCATGTGTTGTCCGTGGTTTCGTCGTCTATTCGCTTCTTGTGGTTGTATGACTGTAACCAAAACTCGAGCCCTGCTGTTCTCCTTATTCTCCTCGCCCACAGAATACGAACGGTACAGCAGTGAATCGAGTTGGCAGCAGCCGGCACTTCATGCCCGCCGCAGCGACTTCGGCTGCGGTGCCGAACACGATGACGCGCGATTGAATAGCGAGCTACGACTGCCATAGTTCGTTAAGGATAACAAACTGAGGAAGTGAGCCCTGGTTGAGACTGAGCACTGAATACTAAGGAAAGAAAGTCATGCACGAAAATACATGCGCTATGGACAAAACGCAAACTATGTCTCGTTGCGATGGAAGTACGATGGTGTGGCAAGTTTAGCGACTGTTCTGCACTTGCTATTCCAGAATCACAGCTAATAACAAAACGGATTAACAGTAAACGAGAGAATAATATGTAAAATAAATATATTCAAAACTTTTCATAAAGGATTAAAGTAAAGTAAACAGACTACATACTAAGAGCTTGATGTCAAGCTTTAACTTTTATACATATCATATATATACCAATGTGCAGATGTCACTGACGTATCAGTCTTTCTGCCTATAAATGCCCCTCTCTCTCTCTCTCTCTCTCTCTCTCTCTCTCTCTATCTATCTCTCTCTCTCTCTCTCTCTCTCTATCCCTCTATCTATCTATCTATCTATCTATCTATCTATCTATCTATCTATCTATCTATCTATCTATCTATCTATCTATCTATCTATATGCATATCGTACACTATTCAGGGCTACTACCGTTCTCCTCTCTTAGCCAGCCCGCAATGCCACGCCGCATGTCGATGGGGGTATAATCCAGGAACATTCGTTCGTCTGGCAAGGGCGGCGATCCGGCTCGTGTCAAACAAACGAGCGTCTAAAGCTGTTTGTTTGGATTCACATGCACGTTAAGAAAGCCAAGTTGTCGCCAATGGATCCATTTGTCCGCTCTATACAGTGTCCCTCGTAGTCAAATGTGAAGTTTTCAGCCATCGAGGTTGGTGCATAAACAGGTGCGTAAATAGGTATAGACGAACAAGAGCGCACAGCAGCCATCTCAAAACAGTTGCGAAGTTTAGTCAAAGAGAGCAAAACATTTTTCTTCCACTTCGTTGAAACAGCATGCTATCGCGAGAGTTGGTTTGCGCGCAAGATATCTGCCGGTGCAGATGTCTTACTCCAGGAAAGTATGCTTCATTAAATCTTGCGTCCCGTAAATCGCTTGTTTTGACGACTGCCCTACAGAAGTATCGATAGGTGCGCGCATTTCGTGCGTGCGTGCGTGTGCGCATATGTGTGTGTGTTGAAACGCTACGAGCAGGCGTGTACACTGCTCTCGGCATCACGTTTTAACCTACGAGTGCGACAACTCGAAAAAATAATTTAATAAAACGTGATGAAAATCGCCATTAGGAATTTTGGCTTGAAAAACTTCCACGCTAGTTCGATCTTGAAATTTCGCGGCTCAGGTCACTTTTGCCACGAGGCATCCATAATGGAAGGAATGGCGGTATAGTAGCGCGCATATGGAAATTTGCCCGATTACAGCGGCTAATCCTGCGACAACGTCATTACGATCCTTACAACGCAACGAACCCCGGGGATGGCGCTGCGTAACAATGGAAATCGATATGTAATCACCGCAGCAATGAACAAAAGAAATGCTTTTGAAAGGATAGGCCGATGACAGAAGGAATAGTCGAGAAATGAAAACGCCAGTTGTCGTAGAACGCCCGTATCTGTCCAGCGCTGATAAGCTGGCTCAGTTCTCACATCCAGCGCCGCCGTTCGCCGACGTTGAGCGGCGTTTGCATCGAGCGACTGCGAATCGATGCGCCTCCCTTGCGGTTCGCGCGTTTGTTCGTTTTACGTCACTCGTGGGGAGCCAGCCGGCGCGCATGTAGCGAGCGGCTTCCTTCGAAGTACGTTATGTGCGGAAGGCTGCAGATCTCAGCGTTCGCGCATTTTCGTCTCCTTTTCTGGTAATGTGCCTGTCCTACTTATAGCGCAGAACTGACCAACCCCATTTCGTAAAATCTATATTAAAACGAAGCTTCCTTTGGCACGATCTTCCCGCACTTTGCGTGTACGGCAGCCAGGTCGCGACATTGTAATCAAAGGAAGCGACTCGGTGGGCCGATCCTAATACCAGTGCACAATGGGCGGTGTGCAACCCCACGGCCCAGCGACGGTTTCCTCTGAGTAACAGAAACGGGTCTAGAAGGTGGTGCTTTTGCGGACTGCATGCGCCGGCAGTAATTTGGAAGCAGGAAGCGCGTCATATCCATGTTTTTGTTCTCGCATGAGTTTTAATACTTTCGGTGTTTAGCATCCTGAAATAGCACAGTGGGCTATGTGGGGCGCCATAGTAAATTTCTCCGGATCACTTTTGAACACCCGGAGTTTTTAAACGTGCACCTAAACATACGTGGGCACTATTTCATTGCGCCCCTGTTTCTAAACACGGCCGCCATGGCCGCAAATCAAACTCGAAGACTCGTGCCCAGCGGCAGAAGGTGATAACTATACTGACTCACCGGGGCTGGTCTTTCAAGCGTTTTAGTGTTGCTCAACGTCACAGTAGTATGGTGACGTCACGGCACGCACACGCTACATAGCATTAACCAATACAGCTAACCGACCAGTGTTCCGAGCAGCCTAGATGCATAACAGGCAAGAAGTGGTGAGGCAAGTCCGGATTTCTGACGAGACATGTTACGTTTGTTCGGCAAGCTATTGCCTACGCCTTGCCTCTCATGCATATAGCTTATGTTTGGGAAATTTTGGAAGTCTGAGAAACTGACAATCTTGTTTAGAAGACTAGATATTAGGAATTAAGTATGCTGCCTTCCACACGCACTTCTAATCTTTCAATTTTTATGCCCTGTGAGCGGAGCCACTATTGAACAACTTGGGAAGAATTGTGTCTAGACTACAATTTATTATTTTCAATGTACAGGAGCAGCTTGATATAGCAGCCTTGATTTGCTGTCAGTGCGGAAAGTTTTAATAATTAATTTCGGACGCGTCCTGAGGCTAGGAGCAGTAAACAGCGCTAAACAACAGGACAAAGAGAGGGACACAGGCAACAGCGCTGCTAACAACCAAGTGTCTTTATTCTTTCAGTCACCATATACATATACTCCACCGCTATCTCAAGGTGTTGTGTGTGACCGCGGTATCCGTCAAATATTCCCAGTGTACTTTCTTTTTTTGTAATCTGATAAATGCTGCGTTAATTTACGTTGTCGTTCTGCCCCGAATCAACACACAGTAACATATATTACTGGAACGAGGCAATATTGTTAGAATTTATTGATTACATCTGCTATCACGTAATGTTAGCTGCCTGTTTAATTCTACCTCAGCCGCTGACGCGGGGGACATGTGCGCTGAATTTGGCGTTTCCGCGTCTCTTTTCTGGACGTGAATTAACGTTCCTTTCTTTAACTTGACTTCCTGTTTTGTCTTTAGTGTATCTGCCTATGTGAGCTGATTGAATGATTGATTAATTAATTTATTTATTTATATATTATTGCGATAGCAATTATATGGACACTTCAGGCTCAATTTTGTCGTCGCCATCACCGTGATGTTCCGTACAAAGTCCAAGGGCGACAATCTGTCGCTGCATGCCGTATGCTGTATGTGCGAGTGAAAGCGCGCGAGGGGAGCCGACGATCGCAGCTCGACCTAGCCAGCGCAATCGAGGAAAGCTGAGAGGAAACGCGCCGTCTTCCGTCGCGCGAAAGGTCGTGGGGGAAAGGGAGAGAGGAATTTGGGCGGCATTGTTCTCCGGCAGCAACTGCGTAATTCGTGACCGGGCGCAAGGGAAACCGACGATTGCTGCTCAATCTCGCGCTCGCAAGGAAGGAAAGCGGGGAGGCAGCGCTGGACGGACGGGGGAGGGGGGGGGTGTTGTACTCCGGCAGCAACTGCGTACTTCGCGCAGCCGAGCGCGGTCGTGCACCCTGTATTGAAAGCGATCTGAAGATGCTTGTGCGTGCTGTACTCGCCGCTAAGTTTGCATTGAAGCGATAGACAGCACGGTCACTTCGCTTGCTACTGCTGCCACGCTTCCTCACGCCAGCGTTTTAACAGATAGTGTCCCCGGTCATCAGTGTGATGTGGCCATTTTAGTTAGTACGCGAATATTTCCAAGTTTATACGGCCGATAAAACTATTATCCTTACTTCCTATAGCTGCCTACTAATTTGCTATCGCAATCGATGCTTCGCCTTTCGGGCGAAACTGCGTCGTCTTTATTTATTTATTTATTTATTTATTTATTTATTTATTTATTTATTTATTTATTTATTTATTTATTTATTTATTGGCGTGATTCAGCGTCCCAAAGCAATACTGCAGGGACATGCGAGACGCCCTTGTATGCATTGGAGGGCTCCCGTTTGATTTCTACCACCTGGAGTTCCTTGGTGTGCACTTACATTGAGACACACAGGCGTTTTTGTATTTTGGTCCATCGAAACAAGGTCGCCGGAATCGAACGCGATACCTCCGGTGCTCAGCGGCAGAACGTTTCAGCCGCTGATGCGGAGGACACGTGCGCAGATTTTGGCGTTCCAGCGTGACTCCCGTGCCCTCGTGTTGTGAGCCGTTCCTTAATGCGACCATGTCGCCTGTCTTCATGTTTGACTTTTTCATTGTTTTGCCTTTCTACTGTCCAGTGCCCGCTTGTTATGTAATTTTTATATGTGTCCGTTTTTTACGTTTATACATTTATACACATTTGTGCACATTTTATGCACATTTGTACACGCATTTGTCTTCCCCACTTCTGTTCAATATACGGGGTGTGTTTTTTAAACATACAATTTTTTAATCGCCTTGGAAAGATAGCGTAATCCTTGAGCTGGATTACTCGAAGCGGCGGGCACAACTGCACGAGAAATCTAAATGCATAATCGAATAATTCACAAAAATGTACAAATAACTTTTTTCAATAATTACTTTACGGCGCATATTGATATATGCGAATGTTAGACGGTGAGTTTGTAAGACATATTCACTTGGAACGACTTCTAGAGACCGCACGGGTTTCGAGACATGCGCCGCGGAACGTAAGATCAGAATTGTACTATTGATCATCCACTTAATTTCTCAACAAACCGCCGTTTTTTACACTGAAGCGCGAAAGTAACTGGGACGCCCATGTAATTCGCCGCACACTTTGGTAGCGCATATCACGAAACTGGTGTCTTCCTGAAAATTTATTCCGAGTGAATAAGCCTTGTGAACTCACCGTCTACAATTCGTAAATTGCAACGTATGCAGTAATTAAATAAAAAAATCACCACCTATTCGCTCCTGCGAAGGTGGTCAGCGAAGCTGTAGAAATGTTGCGCAACTTGTCACACACCGATCCCATGATGTGACAATATAATCATAATAGGAAATAGTGTCGGCCAGCTCTTTCTGAACAATTAGTGACGCAACCGGTTGAAGTTCTTCGTCCACTGCAGCTGTTAAACGAGCTGCCCAAGCAGAGGCTCGGTGGCACCGAGGTCAGAATCCAAATGTGCGCGCCGCCGAAGCACAAGCTAGGTGCCGTCGCCGAAAATAAAGAGTTGTCTGTGTCTGTACGTATATACATTTTTTTCTCAAATTATTTGCCCCAATATATCGCGAAACGGAAACACGTGTAGAGCTGCGCTCAAATTTCGCATTAGGGAGTATCATAATCGTCGGCGATTTTTTTTATGTAAATGTCATAAATTCATTACTGTGAATGGTTGCTCGTCTTCATTTATTCAAGTTAAATCCGGGGTACCAGAAGGCTCAGTACTTGGACCGGTACTCTTCTTCATCTACATTAACGACATTATTAACAACCTGACATCTACTACACGCTTAATTAAAGACAACTGCGTGACTTATACACAAATTATTAACCGCGACAACAACGCTTTAGAATAAGACCTTAACAGCATTTGCACTTCGTGTGATCAATGGCAGATGAAGATAAACTCTTCTAAAACCAAAGTTATTTCAACTGCTACTAACGCTCCACGAAATCCCTACGTGAATAACGCAATGCCTATTGAACGTGTTTCTTCATTAAATAGTTAGACGTGCACCTGTCTGCCGACCTGCAAGGACTTCTGAAGAATCCAAAACATTCTGATTTATGAGACGTCGCTTACATCAAGCTCACCCGAAGACGAAACTTACGACATACACCTCTCTCGTTCTCTCTAAAATAGAATATGCGTCATTCAATAGGAACCCACATCAAATATACGTAATTAATAAACTAGAGTCTGCGCAGAATAAAGCTGCCTGATTTTATAACAAGAAATTACTTACGTCATTCCAGCATCACTAAAAAGTGGGCAAGGTTTAACTCTGGTAAACCTAGTCATCACGAGCGAAATGTCTGTTTGGCTTGGTTTTGCAAAGAATATGCGCACACTGTTTCATTAAAGTTAGGCTACGGTCTTTCACACGCGTTACAGACGCTGCCAAACTGGTTCTGCGTCAAGTAGCGGTGAAACCTGGCCGTTTTGATGGCGTCTGCTAGGGCTTAGTTAATTATGCATCGCTAAAAATGGACCTCATTGTGTTATACATCAGGCAAAGATTGAGCAGGGCAAGTTTCTGGAACGTTAACTGGGGGAACGCAGCCCAAATATACAGGTATACTTTGAAATATGTGACGTCACACTGACGTGAGGACGCTCCATGGTCTCGACGCAAAATCTGAAAAATGAAACTTTGACGTTCATTTATTCTTATAAAGTTTGTCTGAAGTTTATTTCACAAAACTAACCAAATGAATACAACTGTGCGCACACACAATGTGGGCTAATAGCCAAAGGCTAGTTGTGAGGCCATTTACACAAAAGTAATTTGCAGTAATCAGGGTTCTTAAAATCGAGTATACTGGAATGGCAACAGACGTGCACTCAAGGAAAGGGTACACGGAAAGTTAACATTAGTGACGTAAGCAGTTCATTAATAAACAAAAACTTTATATAAGAAAACAGCACACATTTATATCCACGTTTGCGTACTAATGATTATGGGCATGAAACATATACCTGTTTGGTGAACAGCTGCTGAACACGAATTGTTGAACATGAATTAAGATGATTGCACATATACCGAAATAGAGAGAGAAGTGCACTCAAGGAAAAAGTAGACGGAAACTTATATAGTAATAGTGAGCCAGAGGAGTTAATTAATAAACAAAGATTTGCTCTCAATTCTTATTCTATATGAAGGAAAAAGAGACATCGAACACTTGTCTATCCATCACACAACGAGCAAAAAAGAAAAGTGTACATGAAATGGGCAATTTCTCCTTATTTGGTGGATAATTCCTAAAGATAGTTTTCTTTTACCTTTTGCGATACGTTTTCTTTTCTATTTAAAAAATTTGCAGGACGCTTAAGCTTCGCCTTTAAGAATGGAACGCGACAGCATTCAAAGATCTCTGGGTGCTTCTTACGCTTCGCGGCAACTGCAGCGCATGTATCCGTAATGTTTACCGGGAAACGCTGGCGGCGAACGCTATGCACGAAGGCGAGCTTTCTGTTAGAAACGCGGCCTCTTGCGTGGGCCACGATGCGGCGGAGGCGAGCGCAATCTGGAGGTGTTGCAAGCAACCGGGTGCGCCGGTTTACGGTATTTGGAATTTGCGCGCGCCGGCGGGCGCAAATCTTGGAGGCCGTGGTCGCTCTATGAATGGTAGAAACGCTGGAAAAGGGGTTTGTGTTTTTCGAGTTTTATGTAACAGAATTGTGTTTCTCGTATATTCAATACAATCCGACGCTATGTATAGGTTGTGTGCAAGTCGTACTTAACGATTTTTCTGACGTATTTTACCTTGAGGAATTCAATTAGCTCAGTAACATCCTTGAATTACACGGAGGCCTTGCGTGATTGGGTATGCATGGTTGGAAATTATTTTTGCCGCAACGACGGTCGACGCTAGGTGCGGGACGCCTACATCGGATTTCTTGCAACACGGGGCCATTATCGCTATCGCGTTAAAATGCAATGTGCCACAGTTATGTACCGATAAATTCAACCAGCCTGCTGCCATATGCATTTCTCATGGGGGTTATATTAATGTAGCGAAAAGTTTTATTCCATGTTTGACGAGCTGGCGTGCGAAGTATAGAAACGTGAAATATGTGGCTGCTTATTGCAATGTTGTTAACGCACTCGATGCGTTATCGCGAAATCATTATTGCGAAATTGATATTTTTTAAGTACTTCTTCAGTCTAGAATGTTCTATTGTCTGCTATTAGTGTTCCTTTAAAGTGAAGCTTCCTGTGTGTTCCTTGCCTTTGCACGATGCGTATATGTCATGCCCGCAGCCACAATTCCGTAAACCAGTTAACAGTGCACAAGCATTCGCTGGAAAAGAATGCTTGTTTCGCGGAAGCGTTGCGGTTGGCAACACTCGAGCAAGCCGCTTCAAAACGTCCGTTGTTTCGCAATAACGAAAAAGACTCATCCGCACAAGTGCAGGCGTTACCTAGTCTACTGGAGAAATAAGAGCTGGCTTTGTTCCGTGCGCTGCGACAGTGTACTGTGTAAAGGCAACAGGCGACTCTCCGCGGTGCTTGACTTACGCAAGTGTCGAAAGAACGATCGTCCAAGTCCGGGGAATCGCAACACTATTGCACTTTCGCGGTTGCGCAACTGCGTCGCATGCGCCCACCCCTTAGGTTTAACAGAAGCTGTGCAATATCGAACCTAAGCAAGGATTGTGCGCCAGACTAACTCGGTGTGTGCAAAGGAAGAATTTCCCACCCCTCTCTCGGCTCAAGAAAAGAACGCGGAGCGCCCGCGTAGATCTGGGACTCTTCCCGACGTTACTAAAACGAAGACCAACACAAGCGGGCTGCTGCTTCATCGCTTGTTTAATGGATAATGAACTGAAACTGAAATTGAAACGTTCAAAGCGCCAGCGCCTTAAGGCCGACGCTTCTGCCGGTTTCACCTATTCTAAATCCACAGTATGTGCTTGTACACCATGCAGACCAATATATTCTGCTTAGACGCTAGAAGACCATTTCCAATGTGGCTCGAGCCTCGATGAAATCGTGTCAGTTAGTCGAGAGGCTTCAGTCCCGAAGAAAAATACAAAGCCGCAGGCATCGGAGTGGTTTTATGTGCACGCAAAGATATTCTCAAACAGAAAATCAGGAGAATGAATTTCTCATTTCGGGCACACTATGAATAAGATAATAAACGTATTCAATTAATTAATTAATTAATTACTAATCGGTCAGTCAAATATTTATTATAGTGCCAAGTTACACGGAGCCTGCATACTTAGTGCGTTTAAAAACTAATGGGAGAGAAGAATGCAGAGAAGACAGAGCAAAAATGTACAGAGAAGACAACTGCGGTAATATGCAAAACAAGGTGAGATAGAGAAACAAATAGGGAAACATAAAACGAGGAGGCAGGCGTAAAAGGGAGTTATTCATATAGCACGGCTATCTGGATATATACAAAGCACAGGAAATAAAGTCTGAAATAGTTTAACACAGGCTGAATACTTAATACATGCATGTCTTTGTGGAGTCGAGTCATAGGACAGTCGTCAATGTAATAACATGGCCGGGCAGAAAACGCAGAATGTTGCCTGATATACTTTTACGCCACAGAAAATTGCACATGATCAGGAAACTTTGGGCAATGTATAAAGTCATGAACCACCTCATAGAGGAATAGAAGGTGTGATTTAATACGTCCTCGTTGTTGAGGTATGAGTTGTGGCATACTTGAGAAGGTTCGCTATGGTCGCCAGAACGGCAAAAGCGGTGCTTGAAGATAGATAATTTATTTCGGACGCATTCAATCCGGTCAGAATAAGATTTTCAGGTTCCGCCCCAAACTACACAGGAATCCTCTAGTAGTGAAGGCACACAGCAGAATACAATTTCAAAAAGGCAAGAGCAGAGTCGAAGTCACGCGGTATACGGCAAATACCTAGAGAGCGAAGGGTGCGTTGTTTCGCATATTTAGCGCGTGAATAGAAGCTTAGCGTTTGGTCAAAGTACACACCAAGATCTTTCATTTCATAGAGCCTGGGTAGCGGAGCATCCCGAAGGGTTCTGGAAATTGCACATGGTGTGCTTAACAGGTATGTCTTAATACCGTGGTTTTTGAAGAATTTGAGAGTAGTTTGCTGTTTCTGCACCGGTTTGAGAGTGAAAAAAAGAATTTCTTTTGGAGGTCAACGCAGTCGGGAACACTGTTCGCGACATAATCGATGAGGTTACAGACAATGCACCTGGCTCATGCTCACACGCTTTCACCTCACACACAGTATACGGCGCGCCACCACGATTATAATTATAGCATTTAGCCTTTATACAGAATATCACGGCGGCGACGACGACGGAAATGCGCCTGGAGTGTTACTATTGTTGTCAGTGCTACGCCTTTCGGGCAAAACTGGTTTTTCCTTTTTTCTTTTCTTTCTTTTTTTTGCAGTGATGCTTTCTTTACTATAACTCTCCCGCGCTCGGCTAAAGCTGGCTGCTTCTGTTTTACCGAATCGCTCACACACACAGGACAGCGTTTAAATAACGAGTCGGCTTACGTGCAGCCTCTCGCAGTCCAACAAGACACGAATAAAAGTGATAACGTCTACAGATCACTTTCACCTAACGTTCAGATCTCCCTTTCCGGTGGTGCACGCAATGTGCACGAGTCTTGCATCGGATTGTCTGTGGGACAAACAGAGAATGTCCTCCGGAAGCAACGGACGTCCGAAAACTCCGCACAAATGGAGAACGACTATCTTAGGAGGAACGCGCAGCGGGTACCACCCGAAGGTGCCGTCTGTGTAACTGCGCAGCTGTGTAGATGCGGATGACAACAGTAGGCACATCTCAATGAAGCACCCCGCTTACGAAAAAAAAAACTATACATTTTCGAGACATGTAACCCCTTAAGCGATTATTATTACCTTGATAACCCCGTTGAGCAATTATTACTTTGATAACCTTTCACATGTAATCGCGGATTACATGAGGGCAGCATGTCGCTTCAGCTTTAGTAAAAAAGAACTAGAATGCAGCGAACGCTTTACACTCACCGCCACTCGTGCCATTCTTATGGGCTTGTTAAAATTTACAGCTGAATTGCGGCTTTAAACTAGGCGCATTTTATGGAACTTCTATTTCCTTCTCGGTCTATTTCCGCTTACAGTTCTGGTTCCCCTTGAAGCTCTGCCTGGGTGAGCGAACGCCGAGATTTATTCCAGCTGAAGCACGCGTTCGATACTTTCATGTCGACGCAAGATTACAACAGCGCTGGCTCTTCCCATATGTATTTATTTTGTTACTTACCTATTTGGTTGTTTTTTTTTGTTTGTTTGTGAACTCCGGAGTGAACTCATGCCCGCACGCATTATACTAGAAGCAATAAGCTTGCCGGCAGGAGGAAAAAGAAAACGTGGCGTCGCGTACGACTCCTCCTTTCTCACTATGAGCATTGCGTCTTATATGTCGCAAAGGTCAACTGTGATTTTTATACCTTGCGTTCAGCGATATAAAAACAAACATTGTTTCCTGAAAACGACGTGTTCAAATTTCGGAGGATGGGAAGCGCAGTTTGGCACGATAATAGAGCCCATTCATTCAAAGCTGCTGAATACGGAATCTAAAATAACATTACCTTCTCAACGACAGGCTCTTACGAGAAATGCAGTGATTTAAATTCCGTTCATCGACCCCAGCTTACGAATGAATATTATATCCTGTACATTTCGAGCGTTGATTTTGCGTGCCCCGGCATTCGGAATTCGATCGACGCCACATGTGCCTTATATTAAATAGTATAGCTTCACGAGTTAACAACGCCTGGCTCTACACATTTCCGTGACCTGCCGTGGTTGCTTAGTGACTATGGTGTTGGGCTGCTGAGCACGAGGTCGTGGGATCGAATCCCGGCCACGGCGGCCACATTTCAGTCGGGGCGAAATGCGAAAACACCCGTGCATTTAGATTTAGGCGTTCGTTAAGGAACCCCAGGTGGTACAAGTTTCCGGAGTCCCACACTACGGCGTGCCTCATAATCAGAAAGTGGTTTTGGCACGTGAAACTCCATAAAAAAATACACATTTCCGTGGATCCTGGATGCACAGAACGTGAATGTATATTGACATTATAGAAGCAAATTTTCAAATCACCGACCATGGGCTCAGAAAGACCGCTCAATAACTTCGCATTTGATCAATTTCCTGTAGCGTCGAATGGACTAATGCTTCAACTGGCACGTGGTCTGTCGCGTATGCGTGTGATAAAATTATTGCCGCCTTACAGACGCCTCCTCATAGTTCAACAAGCAGCCAACAGGTAATGAAGCCAGCGTAAGCATAAGGATAATTAACCCTTCTTTTATTAGAACCTACAATTATTAATTTTGCCATAAACTTCATATACTTAATAAAGGAAACGGTAAATGACACATGTCGCTGATGGGAGTCGAACCTACAAACTTAGCCTAGCACGTTGAGATGTACTAACTGAGCTATGGCAGCGGCTGACCCCTGACTAGGCTAGCACTTCTAACCGCCGTACCCTGGCTCTACTTTCTTGGGCTTCTGTACACGCAACATGAATTAAACCTAGACCTCGGGTGATAAGCAGGGCCATTCGCGAGCGTGGCAGCGAATTTTCGTAACCGCAGGCGTCAACGTGACCTCGAGAGCAGTACGCAATTGGCCCTCTCGAGTGGCGCCGGCCTGCCTGAAGATATGTGCTGACAAAGATGACACACGCGGTGCCGAAGTTTTGTTGTCTTCTTCCTCATTCACCACTGCGGCGTTCTTTCTTGTTGTTCAGAAATGAATTTTCCACGTGGACTGGTCAACATGTGGTCCGCTGCGTTCTTCGCAAACAGCTGCACAGGTGTATAACAGTCGGAGTCGACGAGTCGCTACAAAAGCAGCTTGTTGGAAGGGTCACCTTGGCGGGGTGCCCTCGCCAAGGCAGTGTTAGTCTGGCCCTCAGGCTCGGCTTCGAAATGTGTAGTCACCTGAAGAATTTCCTCATGTTTTGTATTCATTTTAACTATCCGCGTTAAGCAGGCGAACACATCCCAGTAAAAGCAGCAGAGTGGCCATCAGGCAGCTGTTGCGGCAAATAAAAACTAGACAAAAGACGTTCTGCTTGTCCTATACGGAGCCTTTCTTTTTCTTCTGCTTTCTTTTTGCTTGCAAGCTCGTTTCTTTGTTTTACCACTTTCCATGGCGTCCTGTTTTTTTTTTTTGTTTTTTTAACTTCTGCTATGTATGATCTCTTCCTTCCGCAACATTACTGGACTTCGAATTGTGTATCTGCGAAATTCCCGATATTATGAGGCGTCAGAGAAGACTATCGCAAAACCTCTCCTGCATCATTTCTTCGCAGACTAGCGTTCACATGCCGACCAGTCAGGATAGATATTGATGTAATAACTGGACGATCGCGTCCGTTATGACCAGTAACAGACGGCGCTGACCGTAAGAAAAGCTTCACAAATACGGGCCAAGATTCTCTAATGTAACTTCGTAGCGTGCAAACAAAGGACGAGACGGTAAGGAAATGACCTGCACAATTCGTCGTTTCTGCCTCGTCCTTTGATTACGCGCTACGAAGTTGCGTCATGGAGCTAGTCCGATGTCCCAAGGTTCCTTGCCGCCTTGTGTCTCGCTTCTCTCTGCTTCACTGAACCCGCACTACGCTTAAGACGACACAGAGTTCCTCGCACCTGTCCGGTGTCCTTCCTCGTCCTCATCGATTTCTGTGCTCGTTCCTACCCTCTATATATGTACCAACTAGCCCAAGAATAATGCACCTAAGATAGTTCAGTGTTTTCCGCTTGCCCTTCGCCGCAGTTTGGGGTAGCAGAGCAGCCGCAACATGGCCTGCCTGGCTTTTTCTCTCTCGCGTTCGGCAGGTTGGTATATTCACGTGACGGAAAGGAAGGCGTGCAAAACGCGGACACAAGCTGAACGACAGTGAAAACACAAATGCCGACTATCAGCTGAAGGATCGCACAATGGTGGAAAAGGAGAAAGACACATGGACATGCGCGTGCCCAAAGGAGTGCCCGGACGTGTTCGTGATTGGCAAGTTGGCACTGCCTTTCCTTGATCGCATACGTAGGTAGCATACAGGCGCGCGCCTTCCTGAACATTTAAAGCGAAGAATTCTTGGCGAACGTAGACCGGTATTTTTTTTCTGCCAGGTGTCTCGCCGTTTCCATAGGCAGCGCAGCGCATTCTAACAAAGTGTCCCAAACATTGACCTATGAACGCCCAACTAGCACTTAATGTCACCTTCGGACCTGATATGAAAGAATGTGCAATCATTTATCGCCGATACGATCACCTCAGCACCGATGAAGCAATGTGCAATCACTTTTCGCTGACACATCGCTCTCGGTAGGAACAGCGCATCTTGGTTCTGTACACAGCTGCCCATTGGCGTCAGCGATGAGGCACGTCGTGCTTAATCCATCCTAACCGGTGAATCCTACTAGCGAAAACCACCAACCACGAACCATCAGTAATTGTGTCAAGTGAGGGACATATGTATAAATATACATAGTCTAAGAATGTAATATTCTAAAATTGAACATAATCATAATCTCTAACAATGAAATGTCATATAGACGTTACAGCTTACCACAGTTCGTGACTGTTCTTTTATACCAACGTTGCTTCGCATTATGTAATGCTCAACTAGAGCTGTTTCTGCCAAATGTTTTCGCCGCTCAACAATTTTTCGGTTCATAGCCGGCATTTATGTTATTTCTGTTTTACTTGTGCCTGTACTTTACACAGCTCATGGTCTCCCCTTTAGCTCGCGTAGAACATCACTTCGTATTCGCTTCTTGCGTGACACTCACCTGTACCGTTACTATCACCTGGCGGCACTACGTCTATCGTAATATGTGTCGAGTCACCGATCTCTCTAGGGATGTCACTCGCTATCCTTTGACTGCAATATACATTCACTAATGACCCCGAGAAATCGTCCATCCGTGCAAAAATCTCGCAGGTGAATGTTAGGGTTCTTTCTAGCAAATATACATCGAATTTTTTTCCTGGTTTAGTAAGAGCAATTATTTGTGTAGAGTTTCTTGTACATCTGTTATTTAATCAACGCGGTTACCTGAGTCGTTGCTGACAAACGTTAATGAATAATCGCGCTGTATACAGCATTTTTGTTGGACTAGGGAAGTTGTACTTTTATTTTATTTATTTTCTGATGGGGGCGAATGTGGACGTTCTACAAATCGGCAGTAGCGCAGCAAACCACGCAGCTCTTTTTTTATTATTATTATCGCTGGTTAAGCCCGCAAGGATGGCTTGGAGGGCTAGTTGGTAAAGCATTTTAAAGAATTAACAGCGCACACAGGCGGGGACAGAGTGAGGAACAACAGGACACAGCGCTGATTGGCAGCGGTTAATCTGTCACTAGCGTCCTTCTGTGAATTTTTATCAGCCTTCAGTTTCTAAAATAGAAACAGTCGCTGGCCCATTCATGGTCAATAAGTTCGCTAAGCCACTGTTGAAATTTCTGCATGAGGATGACATGCACACCTTCATTTAAACCAACATCTATGCCATCTATGCTACAGGGCCAGCAGCTAAATAAAAAGACGCCAGAACGCATTCGTCATTTTCAGGGTCGGCTTTCATATTTAATTACTCGCGTCCCGCTCTAAAGTTTAACTATCCTTTTCAATGTTTCATCCTTGCCTTCTCCCTTTATTTCCTCCTCCTCCTCCTCATTTTTAATGTTTCCCTCAGCAGTGCGACAGGCGCGACTGAATGAATGAATGGTTTCATCTTCTGTATTTCGATGTTCACATTCTCACTAAAGAAGTTCCGCAGAAATTTGCCAGATGGAGGTGGATTCATGCGATGGATAAAGTCGCACAGGCAAAGTTACCATCCATCTGAATGCAGAATGAATAAAGCTACAAACGAAGTCTGTTTATACACTTCTTAAGAACACTTGCAGACTTCCCAAAAATCTGCGTAAGGTTAGACGAGGACCGAACGAGTAAAAAATGAGAGAGTGGTATAGGGAATTAAGCAGCACACGCTTTCATATGACCATAGTGTTTGTTACAACTTTTTTCGATTTTTTATTCCATGCAATTCGTTATAGCAAAACTTCGCGACTACTAGTACCCTGCCTACTCCAATTCATGGGGCACTCGATCACATGAACCGGTCATCATTTGACCTCGAAATTTGCATATTGAAAAGAAAGACGAAAACGCGGTATTTTGACAGCTCGTAGGCAGCCTCCAATTTCGTTCGTGCAGACCGCGGTACACTTCGACAGCTGAAAAATGGCGTGAAAAACGAAGAACAAATCGCAAGGCATACAAGCGCAACGCGAAACAACAGGTACAAATCAGTGAAGAAAAGAAGAAACACTGGGAACTGTACGAGCTTGTATGAGCTCATACAGAGCAATGCACAAAGACGCGAAGGCTCACTTCATAGAAAAAGCTTAGGATATCGTAAAATACTATTACTCTTTTCTAGGATGTGACCTTGCGATCTGAAACCATCCTTGCCCAACACCCTCCTTTTGGTTATTTTGACTTGACTTTATTACGTGTGCTGTACGCTCGAAAAAAAGAGAGAAGCCATCGTAGTATTTACAGAAAAAGTTGGTGAAGCTTGCCACATAAGTTGCCATATATGGGACTTCAGAAACGTCAATACTTAAAACTATCTAGTAGACCAGTTACACAGTAAGATTAGAAGAAAGAGAGCCAGTGAGAAGGAAGTTCTCTCTTCGGAACAAACTGTTTGCTATCGTAGAAACAAATGACAGAAAATAATGTAATTTACGGATAGTGTGCATTAGAAAATGTTGTGGTGCTATGATTTATAAAATTCAGTACGTGTGACAGTTCGTTGGGAGCATAGATTTCTTGAAGGTCGACAAATGCTCTTATTTTGTTTGTTACTAACAAAAATGCTACTATTCACTAAGTAACTCACGTTACAAGCGTATGTTATAATTTATCCCGAAGGGCATACTTGCGCGAATATTAAAAAAGGTAATAAAAGACAAGCTGGTATTACCTTTTATATTACTAAATGTCCAATTGATTTAAAACGGTAGTTGGTACACGAGCAGTGGCGAACATGGAAATGCGAAGACACGACGTCGTTTATTTCTATCAATTCTATTCACGTCGACTGCAGCACACCACTGTAAGTCAGTGCCTCTAAGTTGGCCACTTACGTTGAACGCTGGTGCCGGTGGCAAATGTCTTGTGTCGACGACGCTGGTCGAACAGGCAGACGTTCGCAGACAAGACTGTTCGATGACGGCAGCGATCACTGACTGACTGTTCGAAGCTCGCGGGCCGAAGCGGAGTGGTGCCGTTTCGGTTGGCACCGCAGCAGTTGGTGAGCAGCGCGCGACACCTTTTTCCCCCCTGTCCGGCTGTTCCCTAGGCGCGCACAGCGCCCACGCTTTCTGCCAACGGCATTAGGTGCTCCTTTCGAACGAGAATGGGAAATAAAAAAATAAAACAAAGCGAAAGTCCTTCTGCCTCTCCGCTCAACAGTACTTCTTTTATTATTGGCAGCCGCAACCACGCAAACCGAAACTGACAGAACAACGGCCCAGCGCCGACAAGCCCGAGCTTGAAGTGAAAGTCGCCTGTTGCTGAAAGTATTTCGCCGATCTAATGGGGAAGGGAGAGGTTGAAGGGGAGGGTTGCTTGTACGCGGGAGGGCATCGCTGCAGACTCACGCTGATTGGTTGAACGCTAGTGGCTCGTCATTCGTTGAGGGATGCGTCTTTCTTCTTTTCCCTCCGCGTCTTCCACGGTCCTGTGATCTCTCTCCTCCCGGCTTCCCTCTGCTTCGACTATACAGCATCCCTTGCTTTCCCTACTTTCCCGAAGCAATCCTAGCTCCGCACCAGTGCGCCTTTGTCTGACGTCGCCATCTGCCGTGAAGTCACCGAACTACCTGAAAACTGCCAAGACTGATAGACGTATGTGCTCTCTAAAGAGAGCGAGCAGACGACGCTTCTCCTTGTGCCCGGGAACTTTGAGCGATACGAGTGGCCATATTTCTGTGCCCGCGTAAAAACGATTTTGATCACAGTCCTCGGCTACTGGTGTTGTTCCTTAACTTTCCTAATTCACTGCTCGATGCGTCAACTGCTCTGTTCGTTGTCGCTAGCGAAATGGCAGAACAGACCTCCTAATTGACCCGTTCGTGAGTCACCTGTTCATGTCGATTTGCGGTCAGTGCACACTATTTAAACGTTGAATCAACGGCACGGTCTTTTCGAAATAGTCTTCGACACAGTAGTTACTATCGTCATCAGTAGCAGCCTGGCTACGCCCACTGCAGGGCAAAGGCCTCTCCCATACTTCTCCAACTACCCCGGTCATGTGCTAATAGTGGCCATGTTGTCCCTGCAAACTTCTTTATCTCATCCACCCACCTAACTTTCTGCCGTCCCCTGCTACGCTTCCCTTCCTTTGGAATCCAGTCCGTAACCCTTAATTACCATCGGTTATCTTCCCTCCTTATTACATGTCCTGCCCATGCTCATTTCTTTTTCTTGATTTCAACTAAGGTGTCATTAACTCGCGTTTGTTCCCTCACCCAATCTGCTCTTTTCTTATCCCTTAACGTTAAACCCATCATTCTTCTTTCCATAGCTCGTAGCGTCGTCCTCAATTTAAATAGAACCCTTTTCGTAAGTCTCCAGGTTTCTGCCCCGTACGTGATTACTGGTAAGACACAGCTGTTATACACTTTTATCTTGAGGGATAATGGCAACCTGCTGTTCATGATCTGAGAATGCCTACCAAACGCACCCCAGCCCATTTTTATTCTTCTGATTGTTTCAGTCTCATGATCCGGATCCGCGGTCGCTACCTGCCCTAAGTAGATGTATTCCCTTACCACTTCTAGTGCCTCGCTATCTATCGTAAACTGCTGTTCTATTCTGAGACTGTTAAACTTTACTTTAGTTTTCTGCAGATTAATTTTTAGACCCACCCTTCTGCTTTGGCTGTCCAGATCAGTGAGCATGCATTGCAATTGGTCCCCTGAGTTACTAAGCAAGGCAATATCATCAGCGAATAGCAAGTTACTAAGGTATTCTCCATTAACTATAGTAGTTACCATAGCTCACGGTTAAATATACGAAACATACGCAAGTCTTCATCGTATCACAAGCTTGTGGCCATTAAAGGATCAAATACTGGCATGTTAGTTCTGACTATTCATGTTTTGCGTTAAATGAAGGTTCCGGACTTCAAAATCCCAGAAAACATACTCGCAGGTCTTAGGGTGCCCTAAACAATTCAACGTAATATATTTTCTACAGCCAGCTTCGGTTCAGTCTATTCTGTGCCGTAAGGTCATGACGCAGAAAGCAGTCACGTAATGGCCGGGCATTGCGAGGTTTTGACACTCGCTCTGGCTCGCTCGCTCATCTCGTATGCTGCTACGTCATCCCTCACAACGAGTAGCAGCATACAAGCCGACCGAGCGAGCCGAGGCGAGTGTCAAAACGTCAAAGTGTCCTTCTCCCACATGACTACATTCTGCGTTATGGCATCACGAAACAAAAACCTCTCGGAAAACGAAACCAAAACTGGTTGTAGAAATTTCAAACAACGTTAAACTGTTTAGGCGCTCCGAGGCTTTCCACTATATCTTCTAGGGTATAGAAACTTGGAAATTTCACTTAACGCAAATATAAAAGTAAGCACTTCCTTAATTCGTAAGTGCATTTCCGCGTTGAATCGGAGCGGCTGCTGTAAAACCATTCAATTGCAAAAAAGAGGTATTGAGAGTGAGGGCAATATGAACCGCTAAGGTGATGGTGGACCAATCGGTGTCAGCGCTGCCAGCAGTGCCAGTTCGCGCATTGCGCGGATGCAGGCAAGAGAGCCAACATTCCTTTTAGGCGTCGCACAACGGAAAAGTGTTTGTTCTGTGTTAAGTGTACAAGACAACAACGCAGGTGGACAATTTGCCGACCCCATTTATTACCGCTGCGAGTCCAAGTAGAAGCAGGCATCGAACAGCGACTGTTTGATACGTTAATGCAACGATATATAAAACCTTTTTTTTTTTCACAAGAAGAACGAAAGCCTGTGCAGAGGCCCTATAACGTAAAACTATTCCAATATGTTTTTATTCCAATCTCCTGACGCAAATTTGCGCAACCGCCGATGCAAGCGTCGGGCGGTGACCCGCAGCGTTGCCTCAACAGCCCAATCGCACGCTCCTTTAGTTCATAGATCACTTTTTGCTTTCAAAACGAATAACATTGCCTACATTGAGGGATTTTCCTTTTGTAATTGGCTGCCAGGAGGCGAGGAGCACGCTCAAGTGGAGAAAGTTTCTATGGGGCTGAGATAGCGCATTGAACATAGATAACCGGATAAAGAGGGTGGTGCCGGCGCCTGCGATTGGTCCGCTTTCCTTGAGTTAGCTTGCGGTGGCTGGTCGAAATCGCGGCGGCGTCCAACGGAAGGTTAAGAATGCCGCTAAAACGGATCTTCAGCAACGAAAAGTTGGCAGAGCGAGGTCGCAAATGTGCTGAAAGTGCTGGAAAACGTTACATGCCACGCACATTTTTGTCAAGTGAATGCACATGATCACATAAAACTTGATTAGTCATGTCAACGATTACAAATCTTCACATCCAAATGTAGGCACTCACAGGTGGTTTCACCAGCCTGACTGGGGTGTTCCCGAATAAATTGCCGGTAGCAGAATTCACTGAAGTGTAATAAATCAATGTTTAATTCTGTACGCGCTCAATAACCATGAATATACCCGGATTGTTTTGAACGACCTCATATCTCTGTGAATAAATAGGCTTGTGTGTGTGTGTGGGGGGGGGGGGGGGGGGGGGGCTGGAGGGGCATACAGCGTCACGTATATTTGAAGCCACAGGCATTTTTCTTCATCGCATTACCCATACTTATGTTTCTGTGTAGTCGCTTGAGGGTTGTGTTCGGTAGCTTGCTCGAACAAAGTTGCCTCTACAGCAAGACATAACGTTCACAAGCTATTGCAAGTGCTGCACTACACTGTTTGTAGTGCACATATGATCTTGTATGTCACTGTTTTAGTTTGGCTTGATGTTATGCACACCGGGCTGTGCTTAATTGTCAAACCGTCTGCTTCTCTGAGGATGACTTCAATTATGATTTTGAAGGTAGTATAGCCGCTCGAAATAGCATTTTGTGGATTTTGTTGTAGCTTTTTATGCAGCAAATTAGGTGCGATACTCTTCACGGACAACACTCCATAACTCGAAAGATTCCACCTACGAGCTCGTTGCTAAATTCACGTAAAATTATTCACCTATCGCTGCTGCATGGCGTCATCTTCAATAAATTAAAGCTTTCAGAGTACAGAAGGCAAGATCACGGCCAAAGGCTTGTTGATCACAGCCAGTAGTACGTATTTCGAAGGCAAGCGCAACAACATTTCAAGTACAATTGGTTTGCCACCTGCATGCCTCCCTGCAAGCTTCCGCCGAAGTGGCTGCCGACATTCGAGCTGGTTCTGTTGGCTAACTTCGCTTTTGCATCACATTTATTGGCTTCGAGATGTGTTCGCGATGACCGGGAATAACTAAGTCGTGGAATAATGTGCCGTGAACAAGCGTCCATGTTTCCAGCGATGGAATCAATATATATTTGTTCTAAAAAACTAAAATATAGATCGCAGTTTTCAACATGACGTTCACACACGTCATACTTATCTGTGGGGCATTCTTTCTTTCGGTGCAGCATGTGTTTCCACATAAAAATCACTCTGCCTTCTTCGGGGTGCAAAAAAAAAATATAGTGACCACGAGCATCACGTTGACTCTGGCCGCTGGAGCAGCCGTGGGCAAAGCAGAACTGCATAGGGAACTTCTTCCTATTATGAGACGCCGAAACGCTTCAGCGCGAAACCTTTCAGCGAAAGAAACAGCCGCACATCACACGATGCCAACAACATGACCGCAGTAGCGACAGACGAAGCAGCACCACCGAAATGAAAGCAGAAATTAAAGCAGAAGCTAAACCAGAAGTGAAGTGACAAAAGATGCGATCGCAGCGCCACTAGTTCGCATGACCGCCACTTCGGCCACCTCCCGACTGGAGCTGTGAAACTGAAGTACGTCTAAGAACGTTACTAGGACTCTAGTAACTCTAAGAACGGGCGCTATTCTGGACATTCCGCCATTTTCTTCGGAGCGTGACGTAGGCGCGACGCAAACAAAATGGCGCTGGTGGCCCGGTTTTGCTTACGTAACGTGACGCCAACTTGACGTTTCGCCTAAGAAACTGAAATGAAGGCACTGAATGTAGCGTTATCGGTAAAGCAAAACAGTTTTCCTCCGCAGTAAAAATAAAGCAGCTATCTCAAAGCGTATGATTATTCTGTCGAAAACGCTTCTCGCTTCCGTCGTCTGCTGCGTACAAGCCGTCGTCTGCTTCAGTAGCTCGGATGCGTGTCCCTGGAAAATGGAATGAGTCATCGCATGTTCGTGCCAACGCGCTTGTTTTCTTTCTTGAGACAACATACGCGAACTACCAGTGGTGATGCGCGCACGTTCTAGGCCACGTTATCGCTATTTCGTGAAACGCAAGTGACTCAGCCCGACTCGGCTGGCTTAGAAACGGCCGAATATCACCGATAGCGTTGCGCGCGCCAGAGATATCCACTAGAGCGACGCAAGCGCCGGCGCTGCCATCTCTTGTTCATTTCGCTGGTTACTCGCACCGCGGGAGGAAACTTCAAGGCGCCGCCTTGCGTACATTTCTTTTTGTAAGTTAGAAAAAGGCCGTTGTCATAACTTTTGATTGTGCGAAAAGGCATTAATCTCGATTACAATACAAATGCAGCAGTGAAAAGTGGACAACATTGCTGAAAGTTTGCTATATTCAACCAATATTATTTCGTATTTACGCGTTCTTTTAAAAAACGATGGCCCAAAACACAAATGCCAACACCACCCGAGAGCGATGCAAATACTATGAGCACGCGTTATGAACAAAAGATTTTCGTGGCGCCAAACGACGGGGAAAACGTGGCGATACGCATTCCTCTCGGCTGCCATTGCATATGGCTGCCCATTAGCATAATTCGCGCGGCTCGTCGCAGCAAAAATTATGGCGGAAAATCTCAGCAATGGCGGCCCTGCGCAACGTCACGCATCGTCAAAATGACGTTTACGAAACAGCCCTTCCTGTGACGCTCCTCATGAGATATTCCTTCAGCCAATCAGCAAGCTGGCATGGCGCATATCTTGAATCGCCACCACATATTCGCGCAATTGCAGATGCATTGCACTGGCTTCTGCACGCTACCGCTCACATTCTTTTTGAAGCGCTAACATCACAATATATCTGCCAAGGACCAAAAAAATGTATTAGTCCATAACATTTGCAGCTCCACGTCACGTTTCGTCATCTTGATGAAAACGCAAAATTGCATTTTGCAATACTTCCGCTTCCCGGCACAAATTTCAAAACACGTGACCTTTCGACAGCCAATCAGAGAGTAAACATGGCGGCTAATGGCGGCCGTGCAGCCGCCATGCGTGTCCAGAATAGAGCCCAACATTACTAGGACGTTGGGTATATTGTGACTGGATTGACATCGTTCTCGGAGAGCCAGTACACCTTGAAGACGCGTCTGGCAAGCACCGTTCCGTCTGTCACAATGATTCATATTCTACTAAAACAACATGTAAAAAGCTCTTTTAGGTTTATTGTTACACAAAAACGTGTTTTGTTTAACTATGAAAAGTTGTTATTGCATGTACAATTATATGAAACGCAAAAAGTACCAGCGGGCCGCTAAATTTGGAGGACAGACGACAAGATTTGCGCTCGCTTTGGAACAGTTTGTCATCTGTTCTTGCTTTTCTTCGCTTGGTTATGCATTATAGGTTAGTAAACTTCACTGGAAGATGTAATATGCGCGAGTTGAAACATTCTATGAAGATTTTACTTTAAGAACGCGTTATTTGTGTAGCCATATCGACGTTTTAGACGAAGCCTTTTACAACACCATGCAGCCAACACAAGCCTCGCAGACGCATATACTATACTGAGCGTACTGCTATGCTGGCAAGCCACTACCCCAGGAAGCACGCAGCTAAATATAGTAGACGTTTTCTTTCCAACTTGACCTAGCCCAGGCCACATGCTAGCAACCGTCTTTTGTAAGCTGTACACTAGACGTAGACCTCTACAAGCCAGCTGGTAGCTCGCCTAATGCTCCCTCCACTTACAGCTAGTAGCTACCTTGGTAAGCACTGCTGTAGCTGCGGTGTAGACATTCAATATCCAGGCTTGCTTCAGCTTCGCAGATGCTATAGTTAGCTCTACTTACCATGTTTACAATCCTGAAAGGCTGAATTCTTATTTCACATGACAGTGAAAAAGCGCAAGAAAGGAAGCGACTACAGTAAAATTTTCACTTTGACTGTGGTCATGTGCCAATTCCCAACTAGAGGAGCTGTTGTCCAGCCCTTGATTTCATGCAACTGTAATATCGCACAAATATCAAATTGATAATCATTTAAAGAAGTAATAAATACTGTGCAACAAATACTTTTTGTCAATACATAGCACCAGTGCCGAAATGGTTATTCCAATGTTCACAAAGAAATGTATCTGTGCTCTATGTATTGTTCTCCCCCTCCTTGTAAACTGCAAGAAACAGTTTTCGCCTAAGCTCACGCAAGTATATGCATTGATGTATAACCAACTTTGATGTTACCAAAGTTGCTAATGAAACATTATTGAAGGTCTTTCTACAAAGTATTACGTCTGCCACTATGCATGTGCACCGTAAAAAGTGACTTTACATTATGCTCCCTTATTTTTAAGAATTTAAGATACTGCTTAAGTAAGTGTAGTAGTTCAGCCTAAGCACACATCGACTGCGATGCACATAATGCATCGCAGTCAGCTCATTTTGTTTAGCCATTCTCAACGTTCAAGCACCATTCCTGTAATAGTTCTACATGTTCATAGTCATAAGGGACCATCGTTTTGTGATACTAGTGGATCAGTATTAGCATACTATACCATCCATGCCGGCTATAGCAGTGCACTTAATAAACATGTCTGCTTGAAATGGTGCAACAAACATACAATTCTATTTCCCTTGTTTCACTACATGCACGTCTTATGTGCCAGTAGACTAGCACTGGTCTGAAAATGCATGGATCCATATGCAAAAGTCACATATACCATTTGCATGACGGAATACAGCCAATAAATATCACCATCACCTCGGGTAAACTGCTCTCTAAAAGATTGTATATCGTACTAATGGCAGCAGAACTGAGTGTGCAGAGTGAATTTTAGGCAAGATGAAACAGCATGCAGAAAGGCCGCTTTCTGTCTCTACGCAGACAGAACCATATTCGTATATTAGAGGCTGGATTGCGCAACATTTTGACGAGACATCTTGGGATACATTGTAGAGATTGCGGAAGTCAGCCATTCTTTAAGAATTGCAAGATTGTGAGCAAAGATGGCAGCCAAATGATTCGAGAGATAATCGAAGCCGCTGAGATTGCGCGTGTGGGAAGTATGTGTGTAAGCATGCCATCTGTCTCCCTTAGAGCAAACGAAATAGGTTTCCTCACGTGTTAATCTGAAATTTTGTATCCTCGTTCCTTTTTTTGCGCTGTCGAGTGCAGCAAAAATGATCACGTGACAAAGCCGGCTTGGCATTGATGGATGGCCCTGTTTGTAAAGCTTTTTTGTCGCTCTCCCCCTTTGAGTATCCTCCTGTGCTTATTCCACTGACAAGGGAATAAAACTATTGTTGCAAGTAGCACTCTAAGGTGTGTTTCTCTTCTGTGTGTCTCGACAAAATGTTGCGCAATCCAACCTCTAATATGCTATACCAACAAGCCCAGTCTTCAACCTTGGCAAACGTCCATAATGGCTCACAGATGCTTAAGGGAGTAGTAAAAAATGCATTTATTTCTTAAATACAAATGTTATTCAGTATGGTCGCCATGAATATGTATAATACAGTGGGTACTTAACAAATGCAACTTCTTTACAGAGAACTTAGAAATATTAATTATCAGTGCAACAAAAAGATTGTAATTAAAATACTTATGAAATGCGTACATGGATCAAGTAGCTTTTTTTTATTTTTTGAGAGCATCACTAACTGCAGTACACTGGATTTTCAAATAAAGCAAACAGCACAGAAAAATAAGAGGAAATAAGAGGCTGTGACTTTGACAGAATTGTAGACTTAAAAGGCAGGAAAAGTGCATTCACAATGCACACTTGTATATATATTTATAGTAACCAATGTTCTAAAGGACTTGTTTGCCTAAATAATGGCTGTAAAAAATATACCATTGTCACAACACACACACACATGACTGATTTGTGGTGCTTTCAAAAGTTGCCATTCAAATTTGCAAATGAACTGTGGCTGTACCCATGTTTTGATTAGGAGGCACACCATTTCTGCTAACCGGAGAGGCTTGATTTTCACCCTGGAATACTTTGTAGCAATCTTCTGTAGACAACTGGGGCTCCCATGCAGAAAGCTGGTCGATGATATCACAGCTACGAAGCTTCCTTCTTCGTGCTACCTCAGGGAGGGATGCGGTTGCGTACACAGGGGTTGGCAGGGTCAATGGTTTCTGCAGGGGCTAAAACAAGACAACAGTGTAAAACAAGTTGTGCATCAAAATTATCACTCTCTCTTAAAATCAATTGATGAGTGTAGGGGAAATTCATCAAGGCAGCGCTGACATAACTACATTGTGCCCCATTTTGGACCTTTTTAGGTAGTTACTGACCCCACAATTATGACATAGCACCTCAATTCCTTGAAAAGCACAAATAATTATTATATCACATTTTATGCAGCTAGCTTAAAATGTACTCCAATTGCAGCACCATTTGATATGTGAAGCAAGAGATGATTCTCCTCATCAAAACCAGATGGAATTCATGCGGTGTTCATGGTTCATCCCTAACCTTCCTCCGCTTCCTCGTACTTTATATTTCGTCGACAACATTGCGAAGGCCAGGCACAGAACTCGCACCCTCACGTACGCACTGAACAACGGTCTGTCTTCACCTGTGTTGGCTGGTCTACTCGGAAACGTCGTCCCTACCGAAAGAACGGCAAGACACCTCTGCAAGATACTTCAAGCGGAAACGCGGCGACAGATTCGTCTCTTCCGAGACCACACTGCGGCCATATGCGAGGAAACTATGGACTCAGCGGCTTCAACAGCAATGATCAGGTATTTCTACAACTTGGCAGAGTTGCACGCCGAAAGCTTGTGGAAAGGCTAATTCAAGAGCCTCCCTAGAAGAGAGAAGCGTAAGCCTGAAGGAAGCGGTGCTGTCAACCTATCCGGTAGAAAGATCCCCGATTATGTGCAACAGACCCTAAATAAGAGACCAAAATAAGCAATTGAACCTCCAGTAACGGCAGTACAGTTCCTGGCCATGGTACGCTCAGTCGCGGAAAGAACCCTTGAGCCAGAAAAAGTGACTTGCATCCAAGAAGTTTCGACGGGAGTGTCGAAAAAGAGCCTAGTAGGAAAACCCAAGCCTGCAGGAACAAGCAGAGTGACTAGGTACCTAAAAAAAATCTAAAACTGCTCCTTTCGAATAAAACAGGCGTGTTTGTCGTGATGAACGCTCCTGAAGACGAAAAATCTGCCCAAGAAGCGATCCGTAAGAATTTCGCCAAATGCGGCATTACGTACAAAGCAATTGCAAAACTGAAAAATGAAGCAGGCAAAACATGTGAAAGCATGGGCTTGATAAGATTGGCAAGGCGCGTGAAAGAAAGCAAGGAACTCACTCTGAAGCCATTTTTCACGGTAAAAACCCACAAACAGCGAATCCTTTTGAGGACGATTGTTGAAGACCGCGGAACCTGGCAAAGATGCATCACGGTCTACCTTCAGGCCTGCTTGAACTCCTTACCTTTCGACGACCCGTTCTTGATCCGCAACTCTGACGAAGTTATTGCAACACTAAAGAGTAGCCCGCCGACGTCTTGTTTTTCAATAGACGTGAAGGACTCGTTCTACAGTGTCCCGAGGTCAGCGCTGGTACAAGCAGTAGAAGAAGCCATCGACACGTTGGGCTACACCAAATTTCAGGACGTGTGCAAGTGCAGTATTTCTACTTTTGTGAACTTGTTAAAACTGTATCTACATGGTGCGTTTATCGAATATGGTGACAGTGTGTATGAGCAGAAGGATGGCATCGCTATTGGTTCTTGTATAGCTCCCGTGCTTTCCGACTTATTTTTGAGTGTGAGAGACAGGAAACTTGCCACCTTGTTTGAAGAAACTAACATAACTACCTGCTTCAGATATGTTGACGATTATTTGGTGTGCATGAAAGAAGACCGAACAGATCCATTTAGTGTAGAAACTGTTATCAGCATATTCAAAAAAGCGTATGAAGGTTTAGAGTTCACGTACGAGACTCCTACCGAAGGTCGTTTGCAGTACCTTGACATAAATATTAGGCTCAGAGGCTCCCACATCTGCTGGTGCTACAAAACTAGAGGAGAAAAAGAAATCCTAAGGTATGACTCATGCCATTCTAAAATCATAAAAAGAGGCATCGCCAAGGCTTGCATCAGTCAAGAAATTGAAAAATCATGCCGCCATATGCCGTGAGGGAGAGCATCGATTTGCAAGTAAGCCGCTTTTAAGAAACAGCGGGTACCCAAATAGCATGGTGGTGCAAATCTGTGAAAACTTGTTGCCCGAAATCAGAACCAACAGGAAAAGGCAGAAAACACAGGAAAAAGAAAAATTGAAAAAAACGCGTGGTGTTGCCTTACATTCATGGCTTGTCACATTGGATAAAAAAGACAGCCCAACGGCATGACGTTCAAGTTCTGTTCTCCGCCCCACAAAAACTAAAGGGCATGTGCAAGAGGGTGAACGCAGGATCCAAAGAGGCAAACCCTAGTGCTACGATCTGTCAGACTAAGCACGTGAAAAAGTACGTGGAATGTGCAACTTCAGTTGTTTACCAAATCTCACTAGATTGCGGGAAAGTATACATCGGGCAAACTGGACGTTGCCTAAATGATAGGTTACGGGAGCACAAATACACGTGCCAGCTTCTGACAGCACCCAGCAACCTGGCTGCACATTGCAAACAATGCAAATGCTCTCCGCTATAAAGCACCACAGTCATTGGCACATCAAAAACAAAAACGGAGCGAGAAATATGGGAGGCGCTTGCGATAGCTAAATATAAAGAAATGTGCGTAAGCACTCCGTCCATCGCGCTTATCAAAGCTGAGGTCGAGTTTGCCAGGGCGAACGGGTGCAAGTGAACGACGTATGCCTGACCCGAACTATGATCACATTTCGTGAACTTGTCATATCTTTTAACCCCCCCCCCCCCCCCGCGCCATATCTCCTTGTATATAAGCGCGCTATTTAACGGTATTAAACAGTTGGTAGTTTGCGCTACGTCCGTCCACGTCCTGTCCTTCCTTCATATCGTCTGTGTAAAACTGAGCGCAATATAACCATGAACGTTCACCAACTAGCCCCCTTCACTGCTTTACTCTACATTCATGCCATTCAAATCATTCAACATGATTCCCAGCAAAGTAGGAACCCTTCAATCATACAATAAAATCACTTACCGAACCGAAATAAAGTGGTGGTTTTGCTGCTGTACTTCAGAATCATAATCGGTTTTTATTGGTATGATTAGAAAGATTACAAGATGTTAATATACAGAAGGAGGTCCCGAAGTCAAAGACTGCAATGGGACCTCCTTTACAAAGTAAACGTAATCAAACAACAATTACAGCAGTTTCAACAAATCGTTAACATGGAAGAATGACAGGTTTTAGTATAGATAGCATGATTGAAGAATTACATGTGTGTAAATGTCATGAAAGAAAGCACTGTAACAGAATCTCGTTGACAACTAATAAAGTAACAGTATGGGTGACATGACAAACACAGTATAATTTGCTGACTCGAATGTATATATCAGGCACAAACAGAAACCTAATGGTATGGCAATGAAAATGAAATGAAGGCACCCTGAAAGAATGGCTGAGTATGAACTAGGCATCAGTATTCGACAGAATGTAATCATTTAGTTGTTTCTTGAATTTGGGTTTTATATCTAATGGTAGTGTGTTCCAGAATGCGATAGATGAAGAATGGACGCTCTGTGTGCGATAATTAGTATGTATTTTGGGTAAAATGAAGTTTCTATTTATTGCAAACCTGGTAATTTTGGTATTTATTAGAGAAGATTGTGGTATCAAGCTATCGCATCGTGTGTAATTGCTTTGATGGAACAAAACGGTACCTAGGTTTTATTATTACACGAGTATTACACGAGTTATATTACACGAGTAGTGTGACTGTAAGAATGTGATTAGTTCACAAAAGATGAGGCGTTGTTGTTATATGCGCTAAATGTAATTATCCTAATAGCCTGATTCTGTAGGATGTGCAATGAGTTTGAATGGGTTACGTAAGTGTTTCCCCAACAAGTAACACAGTAGTTAATGTGGGAATGAATAAATGAAAAGTATGATAGTAATATTTGATGGTTAATTACGTTTCATGCTTTTAGAAGTACCCTAATCCTGTAGATAATCTTCTGTATCACTTTGGTTAAGTGTTCAATAAATTTTAGATTTCTGTCTACTTCTATACCAAGATAATTACATGAAAAACTTGCAGGGATAGGACTCGCGCCCAGAAAAATAGGACGAATGGAGGGAAGTATTCGCTGGTGGGAAGTGAATACAACAAATTTTGTGTTTGACGGGTTTATCTGTAGCTGGTTAGTATGGCACCACTCCAACATGCTGTGTAAATTGCCATTAAGGTTAGACACTAAGGTTGTAAGACGTTTATTGGAGATAATGATAATAGTATCATTGGCATAAAGTATACATTTAGAAGAAGAGAGGCAGTTAGCCAGATCATTGATGTATAATAAAAATAAAAGCGAACCCAATATGGAACCCTGGGGCACGCCAGTATTAGTGAACATGGCTTTAGAATAAATGCCTGGAATAGTTACTACCTGCATTCCGTCTGCTAATTTTGTAGTAACAAAAGTGCTGGGCCGGTAATTGCTAAAAATTTAACCTTACGAAATAAGATGTGATGATTTATTTTCTCAAACGTTTGGCTTAAACCTACAAATACTGAAGCTGCATAATTGCCTTCATCGATAGCGAGTTTTAGTTGATCGATTAGAGCAACAAGAGCAAGTTCAGTCGAGTAACCCGAACGAAAGCCGTATTGGAATGGTGAGAGAATGTTATATTTTGTAAGGTAATTAGAACTTCTTTCTATAAGCTTTTCAATTACCTTGCTAAAAAAAGGTAATACACAGATGGGGCGATATTGGAAATTAAAGAGCGGTCACCTTTCTTAAAAATTGGGGTGATCTTACCTTGTTTTAGTTCCTGTGGGAAACTGCCCCATTTAAACATGATGTTGATTATGTCTGCAAGGACATCAGTTATTAAGGGTGCAATTAATTTTATATAGGAAGGGTGTAATTTATCAATGCCGGCGCCGGTTATTTTCATGTCAAAGACGATCCGAAGTTCTCCACTTGAATACTCGTATCACTTTAGGCGAACTTCACGAACGAACCGCTATGGAACCGCTGCCACTGCTGCCGAAAGTTTCAAAATTGAAAGAAAAAAAAAGCGCAATGTGGCACCATTGCATGTGGCGCCACCTTTGCTGCTGGCACTGCACTTGAATAAAACTAATATTTTCTCATGCTAACATATTTTCACTTTAAAACAACTTTAATGCACTGCTATGTTTTTGAACAGCACATATTTTTATTCTTTACTTGCTTTTTATGTACATATTAAATTGCGCACCCCCTTTGCAGGCTGCAAATCGCAGCATGCCATCAATGTGGCGCCAGATTTGAACCAACGAAGGATGGAATAACTTTAATGAAAGGTCCTGCGAGCTACGGGGCGCAAGCTCCCATAGAGCGGGCTATAATCTACGAAGAATCGGTTTGCACGCGCTACATTTGTGACACTGATTACACAAGAGGGTTTCATGTGCCCTATCAACGCCACTGTCCCCTCACCTTTTCCAAGACATGCCAGCAACTTCGGCGCTTGCAAAATTGATCACGTGGCCTCCCCTTCCACCCCCACACCCCAATGCGTTTAGGCTTCCGTGGATCTTCTGTGGCAATGCCTTCGAAATTTCAGCACTTCTACTTGTCTTCGCAATGGGTAGAACGTATGGCTTGGAGACAAGGGCTAGTCATCTTGAAGATGTCTAAACTATAGCTTGAGATAGCTCTGGCTGCTTCTAGCCTGCTCAAGCTGTATCAAACTAGCTAGTAACCAACTTTTGTTTCTTGGGATAGCACTGACATCGCCTCGCTGGACTCCCTGGCCCTCCGATGCCAACGGCACCGCTATGCTTGTTTCCTCAAGTCGTGCCGGACGGCGCATTAACGAGCACTCCCGATCACAATATGCTTACTTTGGACATTGCTTAACATTATCCTCATCAGTGCTTCACATAAAAATGGAATACAGCCCGATATCCGCTGCGAATCAGCAGTAAAGCTGCGTTTGCAGTACACCAGCAGCGGTACGCTTGTTCAGAGTTGTCGTAGCTCCTATTCATGTGAAATGCTTGAATAACACTTCGCGAAAGGCCCAATTCAGACGACACTTTACTTGACCGGTCACTATTTATGCATAAATAAAAAGTTGTATGCGATGTTTCTGTGCCAGCGGCCTCCAGCTAAAGCATTCTGCTTTCGCTTTGGAGCCTTAGGGGACAATGCTCCAAGAACAACCTCTTACGGTCACAAAATGCATAGGTTTGAGTTACTCACTTCCATGTCATTCTACGAAAAAAAATACGGGCCAATATCCATGACGTGATAGGTGGCCACACGCCGGATCTGCAGCTAGCGTCTGTGACGAAAGATCCACATACACATCACTTTATGCCACGAGATGTTCATTTGAGGGATCGCCAACCATTTGTGAGCAGGTGCGAGTATACAAGAACAGGCGCGAGAGAGAAAATGTGGGGGTTTTTGCTCCTTGAATATGACTCTGCCAAGCCACTACGAAGGTTTTTTAGCGCTTGTTGTAGGCGTTTGTCCTTAGTCGTGCCGGCACTGCGGAGTGGGGTGGAGTTTGTTTATGCTCCGACACTGCTTGCCCGCGCGTTGAGGCAGTGGGCATGGACACCCCATTTGGTGATCGCTGCATCAGAAGCACGGTGTAAGAATATCGTTAATATTCTTACACCGTGGTCTGAAGCTACGTCAGACAGACTTTCTCGTGGCTAGGGCGCTGAGTCAGTCATGCCGGATTAAACCGTTCTTGCCCCTTATGCTCTACCTTCAAAAAACATCACTGATTTTAGTAGGGGCCGTAGTAGAAGCCCGGCCTGCTCTCCTGGTGCAGTATCTTCACTCTCAGTAGGCTTTTCGTATGCTGCTGTCCGCGATTTTTCAGGAGCATTTCCGAGTGGTCCCCTTTGAGTACAACAAACGCACAGCACCTTAGCATCCACGGTTGAACGCCACTGCCTGATGTCATGCCGTGAGCATTATTGGCTTCGAGTCTCGCCCACGTTAGGTTAGGTTAATGTAAGACGCGTTAGGGTAGCACGACATATTCTCGTAGCGGTTGCAGGGGCGTCGAGTGTCACAGCTTCAAACTAAACATTCTTCACAAACACTACACAACTACGCAACTTCACAGTGAGTGTGGCAACAGATTCAAATTTATTTACTTGTCTCTTTTATCTTCACCTCTTCCACCCACACAATATCCCTCTTACTGTCCCTACTGTGGAGCAAAAACCCCCAGTATATCATTGCACCTGGGAGTCCCCACATCCTCCGGGTTGCTCCCCTATTCCTGCTCCTTCACCTTCCTCCTGGGAGACTGCTGACCAGCTTAGACCTGCAAGAGCAGCAATGGCCGATCCAGTGGGCATGCAGAGTGGTGCCAGCCAATGGGGCCCTGAACTAAAGGCTCCACCCTAGGAGTAAATTTCCCCGCCTCATAAGAAATAAATGTTTTCTCTAGCTCTCTCTCTTGCAGAGATTAGGGTACCAGATTTTTCTCGGGGTGCTATTATAAGAAACTGTACAGGATGTACCACAAAAGCACATTCACAATATGATGAAAGCAGTAACAACTCACACAAGATGACAGAATGCTTTATTAAACAATGATGGGTAAGTGTGGTTAGCGAGTGACCCTGACAGTGCCACTGCACACAGCAGTTATGTACACTGCAAACTAGTGCAAGTAGCACAAATGTAGGAATACTTTCAAATATAAATAAAAATCACCGAGTCATTGGCGTAAAACACTGAGCTTGGCTGGCGCTCGTCTACGACACTGCCGTATGGGGGAACAAAAAAAAATCCGATGTGGTTTCATTATCCTGTACATTAACCACTTTCGGTCTGTTTAAGGTAGACGTGAATAAGAAAGCTAAGTGCTTAGCTTCTTGTATTTCCTGCGCAATTGTACCAGTTCATTCTGCTGCTCTCTCAGCAAACGCTCCAAATTGTCTGTATCTGTAATGGTGGACACCTCTGCACTCCGCTGCAGATTGTCCGATGCTCGGGGCTTCACTTCAACTACTGAGACCACCTTGTCTGACGACAACTTCACCACTGGGCTTGATGCCAACAGAAAGAGGTCCTCATGCTTCACAGAAGTCAGGTTCACAAAGCCATTCGCAAGAACATGGTCATTTAGGTGATACATGCTCACAACACATGGCCTGTCTATGCAGTTTGGCGACATCATGGCCACATTTACATCATCATTCTTGCTTGCTATGCACTTGACACTTGAAGATGGAGCTACCACACGAGGGTTTTGTTTCCTGCACTGCCTTCGCCTGCGTGTTCTGTATTCCCGTAAAACAGTTGATTTTTTGGGGGCTGAACGCTTCGGTGCTGGCTGCACTTCTTTTTTTCGATTTACAACTGACGGAACATAGTTATCACTAGCATCTGAGCTGCTTGTGCTGGAAGTGTCAGACGAAGTGTCACCATTCAGTTCTTCTCTCTTCAATGATTCAACTTCCAATGTATTGTTGGACACCTCAAGCAGGCATTCTGGCTCAAATATCCTTTCTGCATCATCAGCTTCAGCAGATGTCTCGGGCTTTGATGCTACTGGTGCAAGGTCATCCTGGAAACACACTGCACTTTCTGGTAGAACAGCCTTTGAACTCTGAGGCCCAAGCAGCACTGAAGGTGGGCGCTTGACTCTAATTACTTTCGAAGCTGTAACAGGCATGGTGCTGCCAAGGCAACCCACTGTTGGTGCTAATGGGAGAGGTATGAGCTTTGGTCGCTTGATTAGTGAATTGGAGGTGTTATTGCTGGTTACCACTTCAGACAGGAAGTTCTTGACTGATTCTACAGGAACTATAGCAGGAGTAGGAGCAGCAGCAGCAGCAGGTGGTTTAATGAGGCTGGTCAGCCTTGAAACAGAGGTTGTTGGTGTGCCATGGGTGGGTACATTTGCAGCGCATACAGGCGTAGACTTATTCACAGCTGGTGTGGATGCCAGAAATGGCACAATCTGTTGATGTGGGTTCACAAGCTTCTCGATAATTTGCCCGGTTTCATTTATGTATCGAATTACACGAGGCAAGAAGCCAATCTGCTTTTCAGGATGTGTGGTACTGTTAACGACACGAATAGGTTTCATTGACTTCAAGACAACACGCTGCACCATCTCTCCGGTATCTGCGCGGCAACTTAGCTTGACTGCCTTAAAGCCGGCTGGCACTGCATACCCATCGATGGGAATCGTCAACTCTTCCACAACTTTTTCAGCCTTAGAAAGCACTGGTTCAGAAACTGTTTGCTTGCTGCTCGTCTCCGTGGCAGTCGTAAAAGGTGCAGTGCCACTATCCTCTGCAGGTTGAGCCACCTTCACAGGCCTGAGAATAGCAGGCCTGTTCGCTTTTGGAATCGCTATGGGTGGCTCCTGCAGCTCCTCACTGTCTATATCTCTAAAGTGAAATGTGCTCACATCTTTTCCATCCCAATGCAGCTTAATAATTTCATCTTTGGAAAAATTGTTCGATATGTTGTTCTTAACAAGGAATGCCTCAAGTCCATTTTTCACTTCATCGGAGCTGATCAGCGGAACCTCATCTGAAGTTATGACAATACGACGGAGAGGTTTATGAGGGATACTGTCTTGCTGCACTGCTGCACCTTCATTCTTGAAACTGGGCAGTGAGTGTTGCGGAGATTCAGGTCCAGATTTTGTTTTTGTGTTATCTCTGCTCTGACCTTGTGATGATTTGTGGTGAATCTTATCGGCATCTATTGTGTTGAAACTGCTTGAACCTTGTTTAGGGTCCTTTTGGTACAGTTTTAAAGCCACGGTACCAGATAAAACTCCAGGCTCCGCTTTTATAGTAACATTATTGTCAACTTTCAGTGACTTGCTTTGAGACTTCCCAACATTCAGCGCATTCAGACCACTTGAACCTTGTTCAGGGTCCCTTTGGCCTGGCTCTTGAACATGGGTGGCAGTTGAAACTTTGGGCTCTGTTTTTATTCTAACATTACCGTAAATTTTCTGAGACTTCCCTGCATCCGCTAAATCAGGATCACTTGAACATTGTTTTGAGTCGTTCTCGCTTGCTTCTGAAACCTGGGCATCACTTTCGACACGATGTAAGAAAGATTTCAGCAAGCTCTTTTCTTTCTCGTTAAACAAGTTGCAACTCTGAAGTGTAGGCTCTTCAAGCAACCTGATGGCCTCTTTCAGCTTGTTTAACATGTCAAGCTTAGAACTTGGACAAGTGCTTCCGCTTGTGTTGCCTGCAACAGGTGCTGGTTTAAACACAATTTGTGATCCAATAACAGAATTTCCTGTTTTTGCTTCGAATGAACACAGCTCGATAACATCACCACCTGACCCATTTGCCCCCACATTAAGCTTGCATGATGAGAGTGGAGGCATCTCAAATTTTGAGTAAGTTTCCCCATCTTCATTTGTATAAAGCTTCTGGTTGGTCTCACAACCACTCTTCGTATCAATGGCATCAGGTGATTCATTTTCTGCAGTCTTTTGTGGGACTGCTAGTTCAGGAAAAGTCAGGCCCTCCTTTCCAGCCAAGCTGATGACGCCTGAAATCTTAATGCCACAGCCATCCTCGTCTTGCTGTTGTCCAGGTGCGAATCCAATGGTATGTGTTGTTTCGCTTACATCCTGCACTCCTCCAGCAACTCTTTCCTGCTTCCCTGCGAGCCTCCCCACATCCACTGGCTTGTTAAAGGCAGAGGGCGAAACATGGTTTCTGCTCATAGCAGGATTCATGGGCATTGTTGCTCCTTGGGATGGAACCACAACAATTGTCTTGCCCGAAGTGGAGCCTTGTATCGGTGTTATGCGGACGACTGCAGGAGAATGCCTGCTTTGTACGGAAGTCAAGCGTTTAGTCACTTTCCCAGTTGTCTGACTGCTGCTGTCTCTAGGGCTCCCTTGTGACTTTACCGTTGGGATGGCTACAGCGGACAGGTGTGGGTGAGAAATGTTTGCTTGCATGGGCTCTGCAGCTGCCATTTTTGGAGCATTTGCAGTGACCTTCACAAAATTATTTACAGGTGTTGTTGGCTTGACGGTGCTTCCCGTCATTTTAGTCAAGGCCCCACTTACGTGACAGGGTGAACGTTGCTGGGACATGTCACCACAGCTTAGCCCCTTGGCGCCAGATTTTGCCGGTTGTGCTGTTATCACAGTCCTGCCATTCTGCATCTTCTTGACAACGAGAATAGTGTCAGCATTCCTGCCCGCACTGGAGTGCATACTACTTTCGTTATTTACTGGCAGTGTGGATGGCTTGCCCAAATTTGCCTCCAACTGACCTGGCGGGCCTTGCAATGTACAAGGCTTGTTCACACGAATCATTGGTGCTGGGGGTACATCACTGACTGATGCATATGGGTTACGCCATAGTTTTACAGGCACCACTGGCGCAAAGCTGTTTGATAATGCCCCAGAGACACTACCTCCACTGCCAATCTCACTGACACTTATGTCTGGTGCAGGTGCAACAGGGGTCACAATCGTTCCTTTTGGAAAGTTTGAGTTCACTTTTGATGTTGGTGAAGCAATCTTTTCACCGAGTTTCTCTGTGGGTGAAGGTCTGGCCAAGAGAGACACCCCACTTGACGCTGGTGGCGTTTTCTTCGCTTTAGATGTTTCTGCTGGCTTCGGCATTGTCAACTGAATCTCTTGAGTTAGTGGGCTGTCAGAAGGGTCATCCGGTTCTGTTACAACGGTCAGCTCATGCCTGCAAAACAAATTTGCACTTTTCAGTGTCAAAAGCAAAAAGATGCAAGCATATATGCGAAGCAGTATACAACACAAAAGGTGACTAGTGCATACAAAAAAATGAACAGCTTACTTTTAGGTAGACTGCAACATAACTTCAACAAAAAGACATCTGTGAACCATTATCTTTACCTAAATAGATGGCCTTGGTCATAACAAATTTTGTGGCTCTTGTAAGCCAGGGCATACATAATATGGTCTATTAAGCTCTTTCACACAAGAAATCTTAACTAGTCATGCTTCTTATCAATGTACTCATAAAATTTAATTAATGAAGACCCCACTTGTCTGTTTTGCACTGTTGATTTTTCATCAGCTATGGACTATTAGTATAGTCACTTTCTCATCACCTCAAACATACAGCAAGCCAACCACCGAAAAAGGAAATGCAAAATTCAATTATTTAGAGATTTTCTTTCCTAGGAACAACATACTATAATACAGGAATGTGTGCTAAAGCACTGAATCTTTAATGACCTACATGCAGCGGAGGTCTTGTTGGGATCCACGCAACATAGAAACAGAGAAAATGAAAAATTTCAAAGTGATCACACATAGAAGTGCTTCAACAAATGTCACAGAAAAAAAGAAAACACACAACTTCCCAATAATGATACAAAGAGATTATGTAGATATTCAAACTATTTTTGAAGCATGCAAAAAAAATATGCATTCAAACATCTTAGCTTAACGCATTAAGTAATATTTTTTGGCAATGATAAGAAATGACAAAAAAATGACAAGAATAGAATTCTATAGGTAAGCGGTGCCACAGCTTACACCAGTATTCAAAAGTTATTCTCATTTCATACACATTCCACACTCTAGGAAGGAGAAAATTTCCCTTTAAAGCACTACATGTAACACTCCTTGAGTAAATAAAATTCGATATACCATATAGTACTGTTAATGTTAAGTAATAAATTAGGAGGTGGTACAGCTAGGTTTTGGAAGAGCTGCATTGTTCCAGTGTTTCAGCTGCCTGGGTCATTGTCCAGTCTGCATTTTTGTAGCCCATACTCAAGTGAAAAACGAGTGGATGATACCTTTGTGTCAGAAGTAAAAATAGCAGATCCACAGAATGGCGTGAAAAGTAAGAATAACAGAACAAGCTTCTTTGTGAGAGTGTAACGTGACACAGGATAACGGAAAGGTGGAGATGAAAAGAACAATGATCGAACAAGTGAATGTTGCTAGGGTCAATGTTTCAATAAGTAGCCTCATTGTGATGAAGTCCCCTCGTCAAAATGGCCTCCAGTGGCGTCCCTTGAGCGACCGTTCTCGAGAGCATAGTCACACGGCCACTAATGCATTCGCCCAACAAGATGACAAATCTATGGCCACCCAATGCAAAATGCATGCTTCTGTGGCTTTCACTTGTTTAAGTGCTCCTGTAAAAAAATTCCTGCAAAACTCTTCTCTGATGACTATCGAAGTATGCAACTAGCTGAAACATGTCATGCGTGAGGTGTGTATTGCAGCCGGGCTCCTTTCTCATGCTTTTCTCTGGACATGCTACACTTCCTGGCGGCAGTGCTGTAAAGCTCACACATACTCAGTGGCACATACACAGTGACATGATGCACATACACATAAATGAGAAAAGATGGGGGAACCGAGGGGCTCGATTTTGTTAATCATGAACACATAAGACCAATAGACAATGAAGCCAAGGAAAGCATCGGGGAAATTAAAGGGCCCCTGAAACGGTTCGCACAAATTTTGTAGACACTTAGGGTGCAGCTTAAGTTAATCATTCTCACCACAATTTGTGTGAAATGTCTCATATTAAGAGAGCTATGGAGGATTACAAATTACCCTCCTCCATAGACATGCATTTTCCCCTCAACTCGTTCACCGAGTGATCAGGGCTAAGCTCCACCTTCACTGGCTCTGCGTCATGATGGCACGTCGTGTTGTCGACTTCCGGTTCTCTAGGAGCACAAGAAGCCTCTCCACTCTCCGCCCGCTGCTTGGCAGTCGACCCCAAGCGAGAGCTATCGAAGTAGCGTGCGTTGTGACCATTCTGTCGCAGCACCAAACGTGTCCGGTATTCCGGTAACCACAGGCTAGCCGGGCGTTTTGATGGAACGGTGGAGGCATATAAACTCAAGCTGATGAAGGAACTTTAGCGTAGATGTCCGTGAGCTGCCTGATCGGTCTTTACGGTTCAGAGCTTAATCAGCCCAACAAAGAGCTAATATTGCTCTAACCAAGTGTAAAACATTTAAACATTTACAAAAACAATGTGTTAACGATTACACTCCTGCAAAAAATTTACCCTAGCAGCAAAGAAGAATACATTTGTTACTGCTACTGTGTGTGGTTGAGTTCTGTGACACCAGGTGGCTGCACTGTGAAGACCATTCACATTTGCATTTCTGCTCATCCCGTGAAAAACACGCAAGAGGACACGGCCAGGCCCTGTCCCCTTGCACTTGTGTTTACCCTAATACCGGACTCGCGAAATGCTATTGCATTAGTAATCTTCGGTGTAAAGTGACAGCCGCAAATGTGCAAATCCTGGCGGCGATCGGATAGCGGCAGTCCGATGCGCTGCAGCCAGTCCGCTCGTCTGCCACCGTGCAGAGGGACACGATGTCGCAGCTTGACATATTGCCAGCCGCTGCGTTTGCAGTCCACAACGGAACAAAGTCGAATCATAGTGCTCGCGAAAAGAGTGAGACCGACTCTGACCGCGGAGCTCTCGTCAACACGGAGCACATTGTAACACAAGCAGACGACAGTTGCTGAGTGTTGGAAATGCTTAAAGTGTAGTGAGAAATTGTTCTTGTTTATTCTCTTTCTGTAACTTTTTTCTTATAGAAACAAATTAACTAACATTCCAACTATTACGAACATCAGTTGTTCACCATAAAGGTGGAAAAATTATCGACGCGCCCTGGGCAGCCAATCGGATAGCTCGCCCACTGACGTCATATGGGTGATTTATGTCATTGAGTAGGGGCGGCTGAAAATTCTGCCGAGCAGTGTGCTACGATCGGCAGCGATGTACATTTTTAAAACCATCTAATAAATTACACGCTTTATGCCGAACAACTAGATGCGTCAATAAATGATCAGAAGGACCTACTCTAACGACTCAGTACGTTTGTAGAAAATCGTCAAAATCGTTTCAGAGTCCCTTTAACTGTGGTTGAAATTGGACTGTAGAAAATAATGAAGAAAAACCCACAACCTCCACATTATGTGTGCGTTGCACTACCAATTGTGCTACGGCAACGGCTATCAGTTCGTCCAGTAACTTGGGTATCTATGTTTACTAGATCTAGCCCTAGGAGTTTCAGCCAGCACCACTAAGAGCCGCGTTGGGCGGGTGTGGAAAATCTTTTATTGCCCGATGGCTAGATTCGAAACCCTTGCAATGAATAAACAAGAGAAGATGGGGAACCGAGGGGCTC